>NW_025335761.1:6023993-6551597 GCF_004798865.1 Varanus komodoensis
TTATTTGTCTTTCGGCGCCAGGCGAAGACCTTTTTATTTAAGCGGCATTTTAACTGTTAATATTATTGGATTTTATCTGGCCAGGGCGGCTTATTTTATATTGGTATTTTTGTATTTTTAACCTAATGTTTATATTTTTTAATTTAATATTATAATTATTTTTTAACTTATTGTTGTAAGCCGCCCCAAGGCTTCGGCGAATGGGGCGGCATAAAAATGTTTTAATAAACAAATAAATAAATAAAACCAGAATTTGTGTTTCTATCATCAGACTAGAGAAGAAAATCTCTAAATGCACAGACTAGTGTTTGCTCTTTCTGCTGCTATGATTGTCTGAATTATTACCTACATCGTTAACCTGCTCTTTTACAACCATGCAGATACAGATGAAGACCAACTCACAGTGTCTCTCTGCATCAGAGGAGAATTTCCCCAACAAAGAACAGTCACTGCTCAAACAAACACAACACAACAAAATCTGTTCTCATGGATATTTACGAATAACAAAGACGAAAGAAGCAGAAATTTGGTCAAGCGGAACAGCTGTTCAGATTTCAAATGGCTGCTCATAAATTATTTCTTTTACACTTCTGCTGGTGGGAAAAAAATTAATTTAAAAGCATCAGAGAAGGATAACAATGACAGATCTTGCATCCTAAGAGAAAACATTGGTGTTTGTCCATCATCTCCTTGGCTCTGTCAGTGGCCAGTGTAAAACACTGTTAGGCAGTATCAATTTGTTCAGGGCAAAATCATGTCAGGATTACATGTGGCTTAAAATTCACTCTACGGCTTGTTTACCTCAGCAGCAAAGGGACCTGCACTTGAAGGACCTGTATTTTCCATCCACAGGAACTCCATCAGTTCCTCTGTCCAATTACCTCTCCTGAATATGATGGAGCTGTTAAAGAGATGAACTTATTCTTCAGATGAATAAGTTCTGGCAGCTGGGGCTCATGGGCAGGGATTTGCAGCAGTGGTAGCAGGAGTTTGTGTGGCTCATGCCAACAGTGGCAGCAGCAAGTATCTCTTCTCCCATACCAGACAGTAGAAAGCATCTATCACCACTGAAAACCCATGTCGTGTGCTTTGGTACATGTCTGCTGCATTTTGCTGGTGTCTTTGAGGATAGCCCCACATAGCATTGCAGTTGAGGTTACAGTCATCTAAATGTTTGGTTTAACCCAGGCTGTGTCTGAAAATTATGATCCATCTTTGTTTCTTTCCCTATAATGTTTTAGTAGGTTTAGCCATGCTGTGATACTGTCTCATTCATTCCCTGGTCCCTCTCCGGGCAGCAAATGGGTGCATGCGTGTCCATATGCAAGTGTTATTCTTGCTCCAAGGGGGTTTGGCTTGATTTCACATGTAAGCCAACCACTTTAGGCTCATGTACACTCCCAGAATATTTAGATGATAGGTGGGCAGCATACTGCTTGAAAGCTTCATGAAGCATCTGCTGTGATCCTGCACACCCCCAAATTTTCTCTTTCTCTCTCACATACAGAGTGGGAAAGAGAAAGGGAATGTGTGTGTGTGAGAGAGAGAACATCTGCAGAGTGCATGGTGTGCTAAAAGAATCACATTTAACTTACATGTAAGCTTCTTTTGACACCATTACCAGTCTGTAGCTGGCATGGATACCGTTTTATTTTATTTTATTTTATTTTATTTTATTTTATTTTATTTTATTTATTATTTTATTTTATTTTATTTTATTTTATTTTATTTTATTTTCAAGGTTTTCCGCACACATATGGTATGGGTGGTCAAAGAGAGAATGAAAATTGTCCCTGGACTTGCATAGGGAGGCATACAAGATCCAATCATGTACATTTATATGGATTAGGTAATGTTCTCCACATTGTGAATGTATAAGGATTAAACTGTGACACATTTTGCATTTATTTGAGATTCTTTACAATGTTTTCATCCGGCTTTTCTGTGACAGGCTTTTCTCTAAACTACTACTAAAACATAGTGAATTTGCATGGTTTGGAGGGTGGGGGGGGGCATCTGCATTCACATAATCATTACATTTTATGCATGACTCATATAATTCATTATCTTTTGATATTTAAAACTTTAGTCATTGTTTTTGGTAATGACACATTTGAAAGTTTGACAATAGTTTATTTAAATATCATTGCTTGCTATTCATTAACCTTGTTCTTCAGACAGTAACCTTTTCCAGTATGATGAAATGACTAACATTTGAAAGTCCCCATTTTTTTCCCATTTTCTTTTTATGGAATGTGTATTTCTATTGAAAGACATAATGGCCAGAGCCTACAGAATAACAGTCTTTTCCAAACTATTATCAAAGCTAATGAATAGATCAGTGAACACTCCAAAGCTTTCAGCCACAGAGTAAACTGTGGTTTCTGTTGCGTCAATGAAAATTGTATACTGTCATCATCTTTTGTACAGAACCATCTTAGGTACAGTAATGTGCTATAGATATTTAACCTGTGGCATTACACCTGAAGTGAATGTCTGAGCTATGAACTAGTTCATGGCATGATATTCTTGATCCTACCACCTGATCCAGTGAAGAATTCAGTGTTGGTGTTCTGTTCAGATGTTCCACCTGGGCTAAAATGCATTAGGAAACTTACATCCGCAATGGCTACCTTTATTTTCCTGGGTTAAATTGCTTTTGTCTGAGGCATTTGAGAAATCTGTTTCAGTTCAGTTTTGATCAGGATTTACTCAGTTTGCAGCTCTAGGGCCAAACATGAATTGTAATCTGTGGTCAAAGTCTGTACATTTCCAAACTTGCAATGTAATTTGCCCCTTTCCACATGCACACACCATGCATTTGACAGTATGCATACATTTGAAAAAATATACTCTTGAACAATCTGCACAGTTATGTTTTAATCAGTGGGAGAAGAATGTGTACATTTCAAACTTGAGTACAACTGCTCCACTGCAATACGAACTTGAAGTGGAACAAACTTCAAGGTAGAATTCCAAACTTCGGGGAGCTCAGATTTGCTAATTTGGGTTTGACCTTTAAAATGCTAAATTAATGGGATTGCCTTCTTCCGTATCTGTCTCCACATGGAGTTTTCTCTCTCAAGAAGGGAAGGAAATAAGTAGGGGGAGGGGTTGGGGAATCCTCATTGTTAAAAGGGTCCTTCTCTGTGGTAGTTTCCAGAAGGAGATCGTGTGACAAGGGAGGAAGTCCTGGGTGGGGTTGAATGGGCTGGCAGGACAGAGGTGCCCATCCCTGCTGTGTATGCTTTGCTCAACATCTGAGGCTTTGCTCTGAGGCCCATGGCCAAGTGATGCTCAAAGAATCTCTACCAGGAGATGGGCCAACTCTACGGACATCTTGTCCAGAGATATTCATCAGGCACCAACCCTGTGTTCTTTTAGATGCCAGGATGAGGCCTTCCCCGCACGCCTGAAAGCCCTTGGCTAATGCAGCTTTGTTATTTCTTTTAATTCCTTTATGTGTAACATGATGTTTATTGCTATTTTTGTGCATTCTTTGTCTTTACCTATTAGGAATGGATTACAATTGCTTTATTTTCCTGCTCTTATTTTGCAGTTTATTTTGTATTTATTAAGTGTTGGTGCTGATGAGGGATGCACTAGGAATCTGTCTGGAGGTGGGAACCCATTGGATTCCCTGGGCTCAGCAGGGATGTGCCAAGTCAGTCTGGAATCCACTTCACACCTGCCATTGGACTTCTGAGCCCATCTTTCCCTAAGGAAGCAAGCCAAACCTGGGAGAAGTCTATGAGTGTTGCACAAATGGAGACCTTCCTCAGCCGCCAAGCCCATCAGCCATGTTTCTTTTCTTCTTGCTGCTACCACCACTGGCTGTGGCGTGTGGGGAGATGGACACAGAGAGTGGGCACTCTAGTCACTGTTCCTTTCAGTCAACCTTCCTCTCCATTCACTGCTACTGGTGGCAACAGTGCATTGGGAAAGGGGTCACAGCGAGAGATGCACTGGTCACCATTCCTGGTGGCCAAAATTCTTCCCCACTCACTGCTACCAACAGCACTAACAGGCATGGAAAAAATGCACAGCTTTTGTAGAGCATGGGCCTGGATTCCTGGCAAGCAACCCACAAACTGTGGGTGCCAGGATCTTGGACTCTGGGGCTCTGAAAAGTGGACTGGAGTCCAGGAACTGGAAATCAGGAATTTTCTGAATTTTCAGAGGATCCTTTGCACACCCCTGTTTACCAGGAACTGAGCTCCATGCACTGTGCAAGTGAATCCCCTCTTCAATGTCTGGCTTGGCCACTATCACATGCACCAGTCAGGGAAGAAGTTTGGTCCCTGTGAATGGCACCAGGCAGGCCTGCTCACAGTGCTCCTCTTCCGTCTGCTGCAGCTGCCCTTTGGGCGGCTACACATGATGGGAAGGTCGCTGGCTGCCCAACCAGGGCTCTGAAAAACTTTGCACATATCCTCTTGGCTTGCCTCAGTTTGCATGATCAGGCTGAGCATGAGAGGAAGTCATGCTCATGAGTGGATGCTACAGGGGTGGATTCAACCCCAGTGTTGATACAATCTTTTATTTTGACTTTATTCAATAAGCAGCTCTGAGTTTATTTTTGATAAAGAAATGTAGGATGTGATAATAAAACATAACATAAAGCTACTTTTAAAAGGATGAATAAAGATCAGATTACATAATCAGACCATCAGTTATAATGGGAGATCACATTTACATCTGGAATATAATGTTATTTTTTATCTGAAAAGATACTCTGTTGGATCACATAGATAATTTCTTTCTAGTATTCATTGCCTCTCTACTTTGCTATTACTGAATATTAATATCAAGATATTGCATACCTTTTTTTCTTCAGGACTGTGCAGGATATGTTTTGACTAGAAATCTACAAGCATCAATACACTTGTGGAAGCTGAGTTCCAAATACAAAAAAATTTGGCTGAAAATCATTATTTCTTTTTATACAGGCCTTTTTTATCTCAAGGAAAGGTGCCTTTAGGTAATGGTATTTCATTTCACCCTACAGGTCAGCTTTTAATATCAGGGGTATGCTATTCAAAGTGAAAGGTGAAAACTTCAACTGCCATGGTCTTCGAAACAGGAATTTATGTTTCTGCACAGGTCTCTATAGCACTGCAGGTAACTTAATACGCCTAAATCTCTCAAGGTGTTCTTTCCCTGTTACAGGACAGCACTGACTTGATGTCCAAATGAATAGATTTTCTACTCTGCTGTGATGCCCTTTTAATTTTGCCAACCAACCTAAAGGTGGAAGGGGAAAAACAATCCATATTTGTTTTTGATTTGTTGGAAGAAAAGTAACTGGTAAGTCAATTTCCCCCCCTTATTTTACTTGTTAGTCTATTAGCTGAAGAGTAGCCTTTGCATCCTGTTTTACTGCATAATTCATTAAGCAATTGGTATTTTCTCTTTAGACACTAATGATCACTGGCTCCAATGCCTTTGACCACCAACAGAGTGGCAAGGTTAATACTTCACAACAAGCAATGCCGAATGGTAACCACAGTTCATGTGTACAGGGACTGTTACTTCCAGATAATGGTGGTAACACCATTTTCTTCCCTCTCAGTTGTCTGGGCAGAATCCCAGGGAGGAATGAAGCTCCTCTCAATGAGACCTGCAATTTCAAGATGGGCTTTGCTCACCACCCTTGTCAAGGAGCCCCTTGCACAAACAGGGCTCATGCCCCGAAGCACATCAAAGGGAATGGGTCAGCTGATGAGGCACCCTTGCCTCTGGTTTTAGAGTGGACTAAGATGGATTCCCAATTTGGCAAAGGGCAGGGGGTGAGCAGATGAGTGGCGCTGATCATTTCCTAGTGTCAGCCAACTGCTCACTCACTTCTGAATATCTTTTGAACAGGCAGAACAGGGATGCATTTATATAAAATGTCAGCTGTTAGTGACACTAGCTGGATAACTCCCCGGCCAGTCTAGCCAATTCTCTGGTTCTGGCCTTAATACCACAAAAATTGCACATCCGATTAAAACTATGTGCTTTTCCTGTGCTGGTTTCTCTAAATTCCATTGGTAGCTAAAACAAAAATGCTCAAATCATGTCCTGTCTTGTTGCTCAGCTCCTGCTGCTCTGAGTTAATGTCACAATGTGGGCCATGAGCTGGAATCCAGGAGGACTCCCAGGCTACACACTTGGTCTTCTGTGGGAAAGGAACCACATCTAAGATCAGTGGTAACCTTCCATCTGGACTAGCTGGTTTCTCAGTCCCCAATACCTCCTTGGGGACCATCTTGTTTGGATGAAGTGTCTGCTTCTTCACCATTATCTCCCCGAAACAGCTGCTAGACATGACTCACAAGTTTGACAGCCTCCCTGGTGGGTGTCAATGAAATTGCCTTCCCAGAGTATTGCTGCTGTGAAAAGACAAATTCCATGTTTCAGTATAATTAGGAAAGGATCAAAAATAAAACTGCCACTATCACACTGCCTTTATACCAATCCATGGTGCAACCGAAATATGTATATTGTGTTCAGGTCAAATTACCTGACTTACTGCTTTTAAGCAAATTTTATTGCTTAAAAATGATACTGTAGAGCTGGGAAACAAGCAGAAAAGAGCAAATCATCAATGGTCTAGAGCTGTTTTTCTGTACAAGTGAAGATTGCAATAGGCTAGCTTGCCTGTCACATTAAGCCACAGTGGCCATCAGCCATGCTGAAAAGTTGCTCCAGACACATCTTTGGGTTTTTCCTGGCTTACTGTGGCTTGTTTTCCTCTTGGTCTTCCTGCTTACTCCAGCATGTATCACCATGGACAACTACAACAGACTTCCTCTGATATCCTTATTCCTTTTGAAGAAACTTTTCTGGTTTGCTATCTAGTTCTGATTGCTACCCTTTTTCATTGAAATGTTGCTGTTTGCAATTTTATTTGGCTGCCTGAGAAGTATGCAAATAAATTCCTGGGTTTTTGGTTTTTTTATATTTTTCAGTCATTTGCAAGAGTACAATTCACCTGCCCGCTGTTGCTTTCTCTGCAGTGCAGGCCAACATCTCGTATGTACATGTGGAAACGCGACTACTCAGTTCCATCTTCTCAGTTTATTAGTTCTTGAACTGAGAGATGTTTTTGTTATTTTCTTCGTTCACTTCAATACTTCCTATCAACCCAAGATCTTAAAATAGCAGCTGAACTATTGGCTGGGAAGGTGTACTTACTGAGTATTGGTCTACTTACAGCAAAAATGGGATTTTATTCCCCTCTCATCTTTCAGAAGCACACCTTTGTGAAGGGCAGAAAAATAAAATAAGAACCAGCAAATGTTCACTGGAAGTATGCCCCCACCCACCTAGTTTCATCTTGTTCAGCTGCTGCTTTTAAAGTCTGGGTTTGCCACAGGCAGCTGTTCATTGTGTGACCAGAATACTGGATTTAACCGTCCTTTGGTGTAATTCAGCATGGCTCTTCTTGTCTTCTTAAAATATCTCCCACAGAAACATGTGACTGGAATATTTGCACTTCTGACTACTTCAGTGTTTTCAATTAGTGCATTTCTCACTGCTTCTCCACACCTTTTCACACCCTTGATACTGTTGTGAGTTATGTGTGTATAAATGTGACCTCTCTCTCATGTCACGAGTACCAAAATTCCTTTTCAATAAAATGGAGGGCAATGACTTTTTAAAGTTTATTTCTCATTGCAGCAATTTAACGACCTTTAGAAGGAGTGTTAAAAAAACATTTTTAGAACCTTGCTTGAACCAAAATGCATAGCCTGTGTGGAAGAATAACATTTGGCATATTTTCAGCTAATTAAGCTGCCTGGAAAGCTCAAAAGAAAGAGGGTCTATTCCGGCACTGCAAAACTGAAGGTGATCTATGAAGTAATTTCCCTCAGAAAAGAATTTGGTGGAGTTTTAGCTTTCAGCCAAGAAGGTGAGGACACAATCCTGTGGTCTCCTGACATCACCTGGGATGATTTGTTGGAGTATGTACATGGAGGTCCTCTGCCTTTGATGCTCTCAACACCAACATGGAGACCCTGTGGTCTCACAGCTGGCTTGGAAGACCCTTGCCCACTGCACCCAACCTCCTTTCTACCTTTTCAACAGCCCTAAACCCAGATGGCTGAAAAGGCGTATCTAGACAAAATGCAGGGCTGGAGGAGTGACAGTGGCAGATATCATTGCTTCCATGACTTGGACCTTGCACTAGATACTCATAAGCCTCAACAAGAGCAATAGGGTTGCACCGTAAGAAACTGATAATTTTGTTCCTGTGACAACCACATTGCTAATTCAAGCTATTTGAAGTTTTTCTACCTAACTTTGTAAAAGTTACCGAAAGTTCCATTAGAGATCAAAACTGAATTTTGCAGCACAGCCTGGAATTTCCCCTAAGTCATCTCTCTCTCTCTCTCTCTCTCTCTCTCTCTCTCTCTCTCTCTCTCACACACACACACACACACACACACACACACACACACACAGAGAGACCGGGGTGGAGGGAGGGCTCTAACACATTAGACATGCCTGTCATTCCATCAGTATGCATTGCTGTATGATGTACTATATGCTGTGCATGCACAGTCAGTTTTAGCTGAAGTGCAGATATTCTAATACAGCAGTTCTGTGATCATTTGGGTAAATTTTATTCCAAAACACTCTTTCAGATGCATTTTCCTATTTGCGCCTATAGCTGTACATGTCTTTTTCTCAGTTCATTCTAATTTCTGGTTGTTCAGAGTGGGTTCACTTGGAAGAAGGAAGGGAAGCACCTAGAATAAATAGTGCACCAAATGAATTATTTCAAGTTGTGGAAACTGAATCAGTCCAAATCCTAACAGAGAATATGCCAACAAACATGGGAAATGAAACAATGGTTCACAGATTGGAAGCATTAAAGTCCATTGCAGTCCCAAGAAAGGAGATGCAAAAGAGCATTTGAAATTGTCTTGCTCACCATTAGTAATGTGAGTGGGAGTGCATCTTTTCCCCCTGGGGGAAAAATTCACTGGCTTGTGAATATATTTGAAAATATGTACTCCATGCATCTTTTTCACTTTAGGACACAATCTTATGCAGATTTGCACCTGTGCAAATTCAGCTTGTGGCCTTTTGGCCCTGGTGGGGTCAGTGCACACCTCTGAAAACTGAATTTGGGGATGTGCAGTATTCCCATTCAGAATGTACAGAACCCAAAGAAAAGCAGGATGTAGACAAAACTGAGAGTGAGAAGAAATAAGCTTTGAAGTGGGTTTCAGAGTCTCTTGGTGAACTCTGGCTTCCCAGGGACTTCCATATCTATGACAGGATAGCTCTGCTTCTCATCTCAGATCCTGCTGTTGCAGCTTACAGAACTGGCTGGGGCTTAGTGCTAGTTAAGAGAATAGCTCTGAGTAGAAATTCTAGAGAAATTAAAAAAACTGGAGGTGTTAATTTAATCTGGCTCGAGACATCTGACATCTGTTGGCAGCTTTTGGCTGGTAAATCATCCCAGTTGGTTCCAAGTCAGGTTTAAAGTTCTTTGGAACTTTAATTGAGTTTGGATTGTTAAAAAGAAATGCTGAACTTTTTTCTGCTACTTGTTTCCAGTTGAGACTGAAGTAGAAGATATGTGATAAAAATAAAAAAATAAAATTGAAACAGAAACAAGAGCCCCCAATTCTCTTCCAGTGTTACAGAGATGTATTTATGCATCTCCTCTGAGAGCCAGGCAAGTGTCTGATAAGGCTCTCAGTGGGCTTTTCTGTCTGATATTTTCAACCACACAAGAATACAGCAATGTTACAGTTATTACTTTCCATTCTTTATCTTCCTTCAGCCCCCTTACAGCTTAACATTACTTATAAAGCTAACACATTCATTACTGGGCTGGACTTGCAGCTTATTTAGGTATGTGCTCAGAAGGCAAGGATTATATTTGTGGTCTGGGCCAGAGCCCCCACACTCACCAGTGCACCCGAAATGGAGATTCAGAATATAAAGCGTACTATAAAGGATTCCATAGTAGCTTAGCCCTGACCACTGAGCAGAAGGGCCAACCATTTCTTTAGGAAATGCTGAGAAGGACATCAGCAAGTATCTAGAAAAACTCGACATTTACTGGTGTGCACCTTTCTACAGTCAAGAAAACTTATACATTCCGGTGTCTACAATCAAAGCTCAGTTTAGACAGTTTATCTGAGAGGTCATTCTTAATCTTGATTTAATTTTGGTCTATTAAAATATCTAGCACTTTATAAGATGAAGCAGGATCAGATCAACTTCTAGAGCTCCAGTGTGGTCTCTCATTGTTTAGGACTGATCAGCAAGCAATTGTCTGCAGCATCTGCAGAATCCTAAATGTGGAACAAACATCTCACATAATGCACTTATGTAACATTTTGCATTTGGGAAAAAGTTAGGTGTAAATGTCACTTGATCTGTAATGCACTCAGTCATTGGAAGTTTGGCATGTATATAGGCTCACCAAGGCTGTTACAATTTTTGATGGAAATTGTCTGTATTCATCAACAAACAGCTGCAGGTTTCCTACCTGTTCTTTCCATTCCAGCTCCAGTGGTGATGTGTTTCTACTGGAATCTAGAGCCAAGAGTTTTGCTAGCCTGCAACTTCATTGGTGCTGCTGCTGTAGAGCATTCAGTGCTTGGTTGACACCCTGGATTGGCATTGCACACATCCATCAGAGCAATGCATACATGTTCAAAGTGAACTTTTTTAAAAAAGCAACAATCTGTGAGGTCAGGAAAACCCATCAGGGTGGGAAGATACTACTCCCTTTCTTTGTTCAGAAACAAGTGGGGGCTGATTCCACAAATTAGCTGGGTGGTAGTTTTCTAGCAACACTAATTGAAAAGAAAGACACTGACTTGGTGAAATGGCAGATTTCTTCAGGCATGCTAAATATGCACTGACATAAGTTATATGTAATATTAGTCTGAGATATAAGAGAAAGAGAGAGCAAAAATGAGAGTTGTCCATTTGCATTAAAAATCCATTTCCTATCCATTTCAGTATCTGTGTTTGATGAAAAACACTTCCTGCTGTGGAAATTGTAAGGACACGGTGCAGCTATAACATAGACCCATTTCATCTTAATTCATGTATATAACTATATTGGTTGCAGATGACTTAACAGACAGCCCAGCACTCCAGTCAGCCATTCCTGTCTCTCATTCACATGTTAAATACTGTGTCGAGTATATAACACAGTAATAAGAAACATCCTTGGATTATCAGGCATCTTGATTCCTTCTGTTTTACTGTGGTTGCTGAATGTGAACTACTGATTTAAAAGGAAAGCAGGGCTTACTCATTTCATGTAGCTGTGAAGAATTTAAAATACTGTTTAAATATTTTGCTCATTGGAAGCAGGGGTCAATTTTCATTATATACACTTTTAACAAATTCAAAGTCTGTTCATGGTTAAATCCAATGCCATGCTTTGTCACAAGCTAAATGGCATATTTATATATTGCTAAGTTGTGCAGTTCATTGCTTCACAGTGGTTTAACATTTTTCAGAAAATATTATTTGTTTGACTAGAGTAGGGAGAGGCAAAAGGAAAGTCTGATTCTGCACCTGACATTACTTTGGAACCTGGAACAAGAGAAGAATGGATCAAGACAAAGTGGAAACCATAAAGCAAGAAAAGCAAAGGTTAAACATCATAGCAGGCTAAAGTGGACTGGACTGGAAATAATTTAATCATTTATTAATGTATAATAATATAATTATTATATACTATTTTATAATTCAATTTTAAAATTTTATGCATTTATGATTATTTAATTATATGTAGTCAACATAATATATAACATAAAATATAATTTATGAATGTTATCATACAATTTATATGAATAAAATGTATAAACACGGTCATAATATAAAGATGGAACTTTTTCAGTCAGACAAACATAAAGTATTTTACTTGGGAAATCAGCAACTCAGAAGAAATAGAGTGGCTCTAATACTGAGGCAAGATGTGGCACAGGCAGTTAGGGGTTACACTAAAATGTTAATCAAATCAAAATTCTCAGAAAACCCATCAACATAACCATCATCCAAGTCTATGCTTAAACAGCAGATGCTGAGGAAGAAATTGAATTTTTTTTAAATGCAAGTATCCAAGAAGAAATTGATAACACATCAGAAGACTTGCTAGTGATCATAGGTAACTGGAACACAAAAATGGGAAGCAGAATCAAATGTTGTGGGTCAGAAACAAAATTTGGCTTGAAGTCAGAAACAAAACAGGAGAATGGCTTGTAGAATTATGTGAAGCCAACAATCTGTTTATTGCAGATTGACCATCAGAAATAAAGGGAAGTTGGAAAGAATATATGGAATAACTATATAGGAGAGGTAAAAAAATGCAGAACTCCTTTAAAGAGGAATCCTATAAAGAAGAACTTGCCATATTATAAAGTAAATTGGAAGCTGTTCTGAAAACACTCGGAAGAAGGAAGGAAAGCACCTAGAATAAATAGTGCACCAAATGAATTATTTCAAGTTGTAGAAACCGAATCAGTCCAAATCCCAAAAGAGAATATGCCAACAAACATGGGAAATGAAACAATGGTTCACAGATTGGAAGCATTAAAGTCCATTACAGTCCCAAGAAAGAAGATGCAAAAGATCACAGTAGCTATCGGACCATTGTGCTCATTTCCCAGTTAAGTAACATAGAAACAGAGCGAGTCAGAAGGGGCCTCCTGAGCCATCTAGTCTGACCCCCGGCTCCAGTCAAATCCGGTCATGAAATGCCTACCATGTGCATGTCCAGCCTATCTTTGGACACCCTCACCAATGGGGCCTCAACCACCTCCCGTGGAAGCCCATTCCACACCCTTGGGGTTCTAACTGTCAGGAAGTGCTTCCTGGCATCTAAATGGAACCTTGGTTCCCTGAGTTTTGCTCAGTTGGAGTGTGTCCTGCCTTCCTCTGCAGGGAAGAAAAGGTCTCTACCCATCTCCATGTGACATCCCCTCACATACCTGTATGTTGTCAACATATCCCCTCTGAGTCTCCTCTTCTCCAAGCTGAAGAGACCCAGTTCCCTCAGTCTCACCTCATACCCCATCCCCTGCAAACCGGGCACCAACCTTGTGGCCCTATGCTGCACTGACTCTAACCTGGCTATATTCTTTTTGTAATGAGGGGCCCAAAACTGGGCACAATACTCCAGTTGCAGGTGCACCAGATTCATATAGAGTGGTAGTAATACCTCTCTTGATCAAGAAGCCACACTTCTGGTTATGCAACCAAGGGTGGCATTCACCCTCTTGACCACCGCATCACACTGCTGACTCATGTTTAGCCTGCAGTCAACCAGTACCCCAACGTCCCTTTCACAAGTGCTGCTCTCCAGCCACTTGTCCCCTAACCTGTACTTATGATAGCTATTCCTATGCCCCAAGTGCAAGACCTTGCACTTATCCACATTGAACGCCATCCTGTTGTCTCCTGCCCACTTTCATAGTCTGTCCAGATTCTTTTGGATCTGGAGTACCTGCTCCTCAGTTGTGGCCACTGCTCCAGTTTTAGTATTGTCTGTGAATTTGATCAGCAGACTGTTCACCCCTTCTTCCATGTCGTTTATGAAAAGATTAAACAGGATCGGCCCCAGGACCAAATAAAGTGATGCTCAAAATGTTGCAGCAAAGAATGATACCCTAGATGGAGTGAGAAATGTCTGATGTTCAGACTGGATTCTGAAAAGTGAAAGGCACTTGAGATCATACTGCAAATATACGTTTGCTACTGGAACACAGCAAAGAATCAATATGAGCTTCATAGACCACAACAGAGGCTTTGACTGTTTGGATCACAAGAAGCTATAGATGCTTCTGATAGGTATGGGTGTGCCTCAGGACTTGATTGTCCTGGCTCATAACCTGTATGGTGGCAAGAAGCTACTATTAGAACCAAATACGAAGTAACAGAGTGGTTTCCTACAGGCCAAGGTGTCAGACAACTGTGTATTTCATCTCCATATCATTCAATCGGTGTACAGAACAGATGAGAAGAAGGGCTAGATTAGGATCAGAGGAGTGACTAAAAATTGGTGGAAGATGCATCAACAATTCAAGATATGCAGATAATACCATATTAATGGTGGAAATCAATAATGAAGTGAAACAATTTCTGATGAAAGAAAAAAGCACAAAAGAAGAACTGCAAATGGACAATAAAAAACAAAAAGTTAATGAAGAAATGAAATTGGATTTGGGAAAGGTTTTCCTTGCTTTTGCTCAATTATTAATTCAAAGGGAAACTTCAGTGAAGAAATTAGAAGACTATGAAGACTTGGAAAGGCAGCAATGATGGAACTAGGAAAGATAATTAAATGTGAGGACATTTCACTGGAGTCCAAAACCAAGATCATACACATTATTGTATTGCTGGTCATAATGTGTGGGAGTGAAAGCTGGGCAGCTAGATAAGTGATGCTTTCAAAACATGGTGCTGGTGAAGACCTTTGCAAATCCTCTGGACTGACAGAAGATGGACAAATGGGTACAGATAAAATCAAGGTAGAACTTTTCCTGGAAACAAAAATGATGAAACTGAAGCTGTTGTACTTTAGACCCATCATAAGAAGGCACAACTTTCTGGAGAAGACATGCCAGGAAAAGTCAACAATAGAAGAAGAATAGGAAGGCTAACTATGAGATAGATCAATCCCTTAAAGGAAGCAGTGAGTTGCAAGAGCTGAGTAATGACAGAACATTTTGGAGGTCATTCATTTATAGGATTACCATAAGCCAGATATTACTTGATGGCCCATAACAGCCAAAACATTAACAAACTGTGATGCTGGCATATGGAAATACTGGGACCCAGCTTGATTGAAAGAGCTGTTCTGTGTGATATGCAAAAATCAAAATGGCCAAATATTGTTCCGAGCTAACTTAAGTCCTGCATCAAAGAAAAAGGAATTCTAGAACTTCAATAAACTGTAAATATCAATATGTAAATCGAATTAACTTGTGCATGAGGTAGAGTTAAATCCAATATTATGCACTTGGGGTCACATAGTGCATGTTTTCCCCTGCCTGCCCGCACTGCCTGGGTGTGCACATTCCCCTAATTTACTGTACAGGGTTCCCCAATTTACTGTACAGGGTTCCCCATAGGTGGAAAGGCTGAAGTTCCAATGCTTAAACATTGATTAGGCTTGTTTTGGGTTCAGATATTTCAACATGTGTCAACCATATATTGTATACCTGGATCCAAAATCCGAGATTCCATACTGTTTTTCTAAAGAAACACCTTTTTCCCTATATGCCCTCCTGCCCCCTAAGAGGGCCCCCTTAGATCAGCAGCAGAGGCTCTGCCCCAGGAACCCTCTTTGAAAGGGTTCCCGGAGGAGAGTTTTCTCTGCAGTGGCACCCCGACTATGGAATGTGCTCCCTAGAGAGGTCCGCCTGGCGCTGTCATTATATGCTTTTTGGCACTAGGTCAAGACCTTTTTATTTAATCAATATTTTAAAGTTAATTAATTTTAATTGTATATTTATTCATTTAATTCATTTTAACCATGTTATTTTATACTCAGTCGTGGTGTAGCCAATCTATCGTTTAGGACTGGATATTGTATTTGCAGTTTTAATGTTTGTAAACCACCCAGAGAGCCCTCTGGGCTATTGGGGTGGTATAGAAATGCAATAAATAAATAAATTTCTGCCATGCCACCATAGATATGTAGAACCTACAGAAATTTCTTCATACAATGAAGTATAGTAGGCCAACAGTACAAGTGCCCACACTAATATTAGGACCTTTGGGATTACTTTTTCCACTAATTGCTCTAGTGAATGAATCCTGCATGATGATGCAGCAGACATAATCCTGATCCCATACGTTATCCATGCTTTAATGACAACCCAGTAGTAACCCTCACAATTCACTCCATTTGTTCTTATTACAATTATGGAAAAAAAGTTTCTCATATAAATAAACCTATCCTTTGTTCAGTGTGTAACAACACTGTTTCTCAAAGATCCCATCCTTTCCCTAATGGAAATATAGCTATAATCACAACTCATCAATTAGAGGGTAATATATTAAATGATTATGCTTCAGGAAATCCAAATGTATTCTATTGCTTTTGGCCAATCCACTGCCATTAAACTAGCACACAGAAAAACTTGCTGCATTGAGTTTTGAATCTCAAATAGTTGTCAGAGACAAATCTACACTTCTGAAAATAACTGATTAATTAGGCCACACAGAACATGTTCATGTGAATTCTGAGCGTATGCTTGCAAAAGACATATCATTATTCTGTTTGCATTTATGAGATCTGTGCAAATTTTAAAATAGAAAGTACATTAGAATGTTTTATTATAGATGCATATCACTATTAACAAGATAGTGGAATTACAATATTTTGTGGCAGAATGGACTAGCATTCCTATCCCTTAAAACCCATGTTCCCCAGACATAGAATCATAGAAGAGTAGAGTTGGAAGGGGCCAAGAAGGTCATCAGTTCTGACCTCCTGCTGTTGCAGGACACCAATTTGCACCATCTCACTCAGATGGCTGTCTAGTTTCTTTTTCAGTGTCTCTACCTCCTCTACCTCCTGGAATTAACTTAGAAATTTGAGAAGGAAGCATCTTTTCCGGATTTTCAATGCACTGATGTGCACATGCAGGGGGAACAAGATCATGGGTGTAGCTTCAATATCTAACCTAGGGATGGACTAGAACCAAGACATGAACTTTTCTTTGTGCAATGAAAAACCCAAAATGAACAAGCTTAAAATATCTAGAATGAGACCTAAAAGGTAGGCTGAAGTGGAAATCCTATGCATGTTTAGACAGCAAAAATCCTACAGATCCCTCCAGGCAGCCATGCTAGTTGGGCCATGTTAAGAATTGCAGGACTTCTTGCTGTCTAAACATGCATAGGGTTGTGCCCTAAGAAACCTAAAATAGCTCATGGGAACCATGAACAGAAACAGTAATTCATAAAAATGGTTTCTGATCTGATCTGATATTATCCAATCATACAGGTAGAGAGGTGTGCCTTATAAATGCATTGGACTCAAGAAAACATCCTTCTGCCTTTCCTTCTTATTTTAGAGTAAAGATAGTCTAATCCTAACTATCCTATTCAACTGACACTGAGAAGTGCAACTGCCCATGGTTTTGATGACAAATTTATGCTAATTTTTAAATTTATGTAATTTATACAATTTATAAATCTATGCATGAATTTTGGGGGACCACTATGTAGTCCTGAAGCAATCTTTGTACATGACCCACTGCTCAATGCAGCTAAAAAATCTTTCTCAGCATCCTCAAGCAGAGAGAATACACTATTCGAGGAAATTTAATTTTGTTATTAAGCCAACCAGTTGAACACCTATTTATTCAGTAGATCATAAAGTGGGAGAAAAAAACCCCATTCTTTTCTTCTTTTACTGCTCTGATTATCTAGCATTCACTACTGTTTTGTAAGGATAGAGTTTTTCTAGTCGATTTCATGGTCGTGATAAATGTTTGGGAAGTGTTTGTTCCTTCAGGCAAATTTTCTATGCTTCCCTCATTGTCAACTCTGGTGGTTCTGGGAAATCAATGTAGAAAGTGTGTTTCAACTGCCCAGAGCCAATCACACACAGCAGCTATTCCATATGTGTTAAGTTACTACACCCAGCAATCACAACGACCACTTACCAACATCTTGAAATGTTCACTGTGGAGTGAGCAAAATGTTTATGCTATGTGCATTCTCCTATGTAGCCCAGTCCTAGATAAAGTTAATCCATCATTGGTAATTCGGTATTATGAAAAATAGACATCCCAGATACACCCAGAACAATAAAAGTCCCAAATTGGCTTTTTTTTTTTTTGTTAAGTTAGCAAAGCAAGAAAAACTACAAAAGTTTGTTTAGTTGCAAAAACATGCCTGACTCATCACAACCCCATGGAAAACATTCCTCCAGGCTCTCCCGTTCTCCACCATCCCTCAGAGTCCACCCAAGCCCACACCCACTGCCCCAGTGATTCCATCTAGCCACCTCTTCCCCTTCTCCTTCTCCTTTTGCCTTCAATCGTTCCTAAAATCAGGGTCTTTTCCAGTGAGTTGTTCCTTCTCATTAGGTGGCCAAAGTATTTGAGTCTCATCTTCAATATCTGGCCTTCTAAAGAGCAGTCAGGGTTGATTTCCTTTAAGATTGACTGCTTGATCTCTTTGCAGTCCATGCAACTCTCAGGAGTCTTCTCCAGCACCACAGTTCAGAGACCTCAATTCTTCTGCACTCAGCCTTCCTTATGGTAATTCAAAAGTACCTCCCATGAAATCTGAACTGTGAAGGAACTTGGGTTAGCTCCCAATTGTTCCACATGGCTTTCCTGCCTTTTCAAACAGTGCCACTTCACCGTTATGATGCATTGGGCTGTTGTGTGAAGTGATACAGCCTTGATATAATCTACAGCAAGCAATGGGCAGAAGCTATGTAAAAAAAAAGCACTGCTATTATCACTGTCAGAGATTTCCATAATAACATGGATTTAATGCTGAATTACAAGTCTCACAGCACATCTTTATCACAGCATGCTCAGAAATCCTGGCAATCCCTTTGGCACCAGGACCATGTGAGGTAAAGGCAGAAGGGGCATGCATATAAACATATAAGAGCAGCAGGTGGAGGAAGAGAAGAAGGAGCCGTTGCTGCCATCCACCCCTCACAGTATGTCGCAACACTGAAGCGAGCAGCCTGTGAGATGCAGGGGGAGGAGAGCTCTGCCTTCGGCTCACGGCTTTGCTATGTGTCAGCTCGACAAGCACAAGGTGTCCATTGTATTTATAGAAATAGCAGCTCCGGGACAAGCAAACACACCATCTATGCAGTGCTAGAGTAGTAGGCTATTTATCTTCCATTTCAGCTTTGCTTTTTGAGGTGTTTCCTCAGTCACAGATTCTTCTCACCTTCTCTCTCTCCTTAAATTCAAGGCAGTCCACTCAGCTCCTTTAATTATTGTTATAAATGTGTTTTTAATGTCAATGTTGAAAATGGTTTGATGAGGCAACCTAAATGATATATCTCTGCTTCTCCCAAATTTGCTGTATCCACAATCTGCTTACCTGACTTCTATGTTTACTTAGGGATTTAGAGTCAAAAGTGTAGTAGAAACTAATTCCTTTTCTTCGCCTTTCACCCACCTCTTTCAGGTCCACAGTTAATGGTTTCTCAACTTCCAGAATGTGTACCCACCATGTTCTTAGTTATCATATACATAGCCAGCCTATTTTCCTGAAAAGAGCTCAAGGTTAAACTGGAAGTCAGTTGACTTTCAGTCAATGAAAGTCAACCAGCAAACTTCATGGATAGATGAGGACTAAACCCCAGTTTTCCCAAATCCCAGCTTGTACTTGAACCATTATGCTACGCTGGCTCTCAAATGCAGAGGGGCTCTCTAACCTGGCAGAAGAAGAATTCTTTCTGAACTAATACCAGAATATGTTTATCATTAATTATTTTATATGCCACCCCATTTCCTGAAAAGAACCCAAGGCAGCTTACGGACTCTTCTT
Organism: Varanus komodoensis; assembly: GCF_004798865.1. Lineage (NCBI taxonomy): Eukaryota > Metazoa > Chordata > Lepidosauria > Squamata > Varanidae > Varanus > Varanus komodoensis. The sequence continues at coordinate 6,043,503 of NW_025335761.1, forward strand.
CCTCTAAGTCTTATCTTCTCACCAACAATTTAGGTAATTTAGAGTAAGAGACTAACTCAAAGTCACCCAGTGAGTTTGGATCCTAAATTCCACTCCAACATTAAACACTACACCATTCCTTGAATACAGCAGCACAGAGCATAATCTGGCCACACATATTCCATGGGTCTTTTTGAAGTGAATGGGGTATAGCTTATTCATAGACATAATAAATCCTTGTGTCAGCATCCAGGACCAGCTTCAGTGTCTAGGGATTATTCTTTTTTGTGTTAAGTTCTGCCTTAAGTAACCATTCAAAAAATTTCAGGACCCCAGTTTGGGTATCTGGGCAGAATTATCCCCCCTTCGCCATTACACCTACCCAAAATATGGGCAAACAGTCAAGGGGACAAACAACAATGCATTAACAAATACAGAAAAGTCTCTTAACATCTCGGTGTGCCAACTGAAGCTGATTTGCTTTGTCTTTATGCAGTGGTGCAACCAATGAGTAAAGGTGCCTTGTTTGATCCAAAAAGCTGTAGAATGTGAAGATATTGCAGCACATCTTGTCAATAGTACTAAACTGGATACATAACAATATAAACCAGCAGGCAGTAGCTAAAAAGCTTCTCTAGCTTCTTTTGCTTTCTACAGTTCCAACCCAACCAGAATTGCCAAGCAAAACCAATCTGCTAGTGGAGTGCAAAGACCTGTCATTCTGTTAGGCATTTCAAACAGAAAGGAAGAGTACATCTATGTCTGAGTAAAGCCAACATGTATTACAACATAGAATTTCTAAGACATAATTTCACAGTTGCATATGGTAGGTATGTCATGAGTGGAGCCGTCTGGATCTGGGAGTAAGACTAGATGGCCCAGGAGTCAGACTTGATGTTTCTAATTCTTGGCTTTGAGTATTCAGTACGAAGATAATTCAGCAGCAACAAGATCTAGCATCAGTCAGTTCTGTAATTCTTGCACCATGGATGATTCTCAATCTCTAGCCCCTTTCCTTTCCAGATAGACAATCCTGTACTCCGGGTACCTCTTGTGTCCTCCAAGCAACCTAGCTTTCACTTACTAAGACTGGCTGGTGAAAAATCACAAAGGCCATAAAGCCACTTGATTGATTGATTAACTGATGGATTGTATTTCAATCCTGCCTTTTTCTCTTTCAAGGAATTCGAGGCGGTTTACATAAATCTTCTCTCTCAATCTTATCCTTTGTTCCTTAAACATATTCCAAAAAGCACAGTAAAGCTTACACTGTAGTACACAAAGCTTACACACCTATCATGCAAATTACTGCCTTCACATGCATCTCTCCTCTCTCTCTCTCTCTCTCTCTCTCTCTCTCTCTCTCTCTCTCTCTCTCTCTCTGTGTGTGTGTGTGTGTGTGTGTACATGCACATGTGTATCATATAACTAAAAGAACACTAGCTCTTTCCTCCACATGGTGGCTTATGCCCTTTTCTTGTCAGCTCCACACAAATGCCTATCTTTCACTTGTGAGCCACAGATGGAATAGTCCACAGTTAATAAACAGGGATCAGTCAATATTGTTGAAAACACTAATGCTCCACTGAACCTAAAAGGAAATCTGCTAAATTTAGTGTAAAAGCTTCAGTGGAATTCATGTAAAGAAAGGAAAATTTCTCTGGAGTGCTTAAGCCACCCCATAGACCTTAATAAAAACGTAACAACTATGGATTTCTGCAGGCTGGTTTTTATCACTGTTATTGAGAGGACAAGAATAATTCTATATTGAAATCATAAAGGACTTGTCTCAAAAGGTTAGCTTTGTTCTCTGGGGATAAAACATTTCCAGCATGTTTTATCGGAAGATAGTGAGAGCAAGTCCTTGCTGAATCTTTTCAGAATGAATGTTCCATTACTCCATTTATTACCAAGAGTAAAGGATACAACAAAGAATAACCAATGATTCAATTTCCCAAATAGTTGAATACAGACCGCAAAACTTTTTCAAAAAGTTTGTTCAAACCTTCATGAAGTAACAGACCTCTACCTGGATCACATCTTGCTGTGTATGTTTCATATAGGTAGACCTAAATTCTGGTCTTCCAGGACATTGATAAAATCTGTCCAGTAAAAGATTTCCCCAAATTTATAATTTTATGAATCTGAATTGCAAAATGTTCCCAAATTTGCATAAAATAGCAATATGGGTTATTTTTATACCTCAAAGAAATGTACAAAAGCATGCTTAAACATCATTTCAATTGTTAAAACATATGATCTGGCCTGGGCAACTTCTTCTTCCTTCTCTTTCTCCTCCTATATTTTTATTTTATACTGATAATTTTAATTTTGTATTTGTAAATCAATGTATTTTTTTGTATTTTTATATTTAATGGTAACTTATTATGTACTATTGTATTTCAATGTATTTTATCATGTTGTAAGCCGCCCCGAGGTTTCGGCAAGGGGCGGCATAGAAATGTTATAATAATAATAATAATAATAATAAATAAAAATCTCAGTTTCCTTTGAAATCCAACTTTGAACTAAAATTTCCAGCCCAAAAAAAAAAAAAAGGTCCACCAAGGGAAATATTTTCATGTTGAAGGGCAATCTATTGTTATGCTAATTGAAGGGCAATAGATTAAGCATTGTTTTGCAGATATCATTGTCCTGCATTGCTGCAGGAAGGATTAAATCCTAAGAAACCTGACATCCATCCTTATGCTGTTGAAGCCCAGTAGGGAAGGTCCTTTTGGTATGCAGCATTTGTCCTGCCTGAAGCAGTTTTGAATGGGGGTCAAAAATAACCCCCTTTCTAGCAAATGATAGTAGGAGAGTTGCCTTTTGCTTTTCCAGAATAAAACAATGTTTCATTAATTCTAGATTTGATGCAAGTGAAATAAAGGTGTTTGGGAGCACATTTTATTGATACCAGTAGCATTACTTCCAGAATAATATATTGACAATCTGAGTATTAGTCAAGACATGATAACCAACTATTTAGGTGTGCTGATTTTTATTCATTCCTTCTCTAAGGCACAAACATTTACAATTTCTGTCTCATACATGGGACTTGCAAGCTGATGGAGTACTTAAAACTAGGTCCTTATTTAACATCTATATACATAGCCTTCATATTATAATTAAACTTTTATAAACTGCCAAGACGTAGATGAGCAAACTAGGGAAAATGAAAAGGTGGCTACAAAAATGACCCTAATCTCTTCTACACCACCTGCAAAAGGGCATACAAAATCTGCAGTACATTTCAGCCATGTAGCAAAGGTCAGTTTCCATCTACTATTCTTATTGTAATGTGATAACTCTCTATTATAAGACATATAAGCCCTAAGACTTATATTATTTTGAATTGCCAATGGCTTGTGTCATCTCATATAATACTTGTACTATGACATCATAAGTAGATGTATGTAGTCGATCTATTCCACCTTTTTGGACAGAGTGCATGTATGAAACTAATAAGTCATCTTCCATGCTTGGTCAAGGTCTAAAATTATAATACCAACCAGATCTTGGTGTAAAAGAGTGGCAGAGTAGATCAAAATCCCACATTTTCTAGTTTACTGCAATAGACATTGAAACTAGTGTGTAACTGAAGTGTTTATGCAATTCCATTCCATGTTGCTACCATTGGGCTACCATTCCATGTTGCAGACACACACACGCACACACGCACATGCACACACCTGAGCTGTCTAGCAGATAAGTAGAAATGTAAAACTGCCAAAACACAAAGTATTTGGTCGGCTTGCTTCCAGCTTTTAAAAATACATCTATCTGGCACCATCTATAAAGACTCTTCAAATCAATGACAAGTATGTCAGTTGCTGAGCAATGAAAATAGGCAAAGAGTGATACATGTCCTCTAAAATGTTCTTTCCATCAGAAGAAGTGCAGCCCATCAGCATTCAATAAACGAAATGCAGTTCATTGACAGTAAATTAAAATATAGCCATTGAACTGATGCTAACAAAACCGACAACAAAAAGCTTCATAGTCACGGTCATTCTCAGCTTCCTAATTCTTTTCCCTTGTGTATTGATATATAATGATGAACATTATACACACACACCCCACACATATCTTCCTGGTTAGCTTTTTTAACATAAGTTGCTGATAGTGAACAGTGTAAAGTTTTTAACAAGAACTGCTTTTCTAATGAGAAATTCAAGGCATTGGGAGTCCTGGGCTAGGATTCCTGCCTGAGGAACAACAGGGCACTTGGAGAAAAATCACGCATTACAGCCATTGTGGGATTTGTGTACTTTAATCAGAATGATGAGCAGAATTCTCTCCATTCTGCTAAGTCAACCTTCTGAGTGTAAACACCAGACCCTACTAATGTATTTCTAAGATATAGTCAATTTTCCATTCAGGCTTATTTTTCTCTAGGCTAACTTAGCATAATTTTTTGACTATCACGTACATCTATGGCTTTTCCAAAAATAAAGTATTGCAATTGCGGTGCTATTGTTCTTGCCAAAAGAAAATATGGCTTTGCCCATCTCTGCTTTTGCATTGTTTTAACTTGCGTGATACTGCCTAATGCTTTTACTTGCTGGAAACAAAAGAAGGGAAATTTTCTCTGTGTAGCAATCAACAAGCAATCTCACATAATTCAGGGTAAAAAAAAGATGCAAGTTATTATAATCCTGCTACAAACATACGAGTATGTTTTTTTTCCCTAATATATTATTGTCACATTGTTTACAAACACATCGCTGGAACGAGAGAAAGCTTGATGCTGAAATCTTATACATGCCTTTTACATCCCACTGAGTTCCATGTGGGATGCTCTCAGGAAACTGGTTACAAGATTGCACTTAATTCAGAATAAATTCTCTTGAACTCTAGTGTTTGTTTTTGACTAAACATGGATAAGAGTATATTATAGTAATTCTACATAAAAGAAACAACATATTCCCAGGTGAATTTGGTCCACAAAATTCTCTTTGGTGGCATAAGATGGGGGATTATCTTTTATTTATAAATAAAAAGACCTGCAATTAATCCATTTGCTTTGATAGTCCCAGAAGGAAAATACAGCTCCTCAGGCAACTGGACTGTTTGCTGCGGTCTCAGGATTCCTAACAAATATGGTTCTGTCTGCAAATACTCACCCACAAGAATTGGCAGCTAGTCTATACTATGCTAGGAAATCCACTTGGCTGAGGACTGAAGAAAACAGTTTGATAATGCTGTTGTCAGAACAGTTTGGACAAAGAAGAAAGGAGAAAGCCAAGCATTCTTGCTGGCTGGCCGGAAGGGGTCTTGAGGAATTCCTAGGGTAACCAGTTGCTTTTAAGGAACTGACAGAGCAATCCATATCCCTTTGAACTCAGAGTCTTGCCAGCATCTGAGTGAAGATGGAAGAAGCACCGAGGCAAAGAATGCTTCTGCACTTCTCCACCTTACAAAGCACTCAGTCAATTTCAGCTAAAGGTTTTATGTCTGGTCATGACAAGGCTGGACCTTAAAAGCCAGTGTGGTCTGGTGTTTAGAGCATGGGATTGGGAATTCAGGAGACCTGGGTTCTAGTGCCCACTTAACCAGGAAGCTCTCAGAATGACCAGTTTGAGCCAGTCACAGACCCTCAGTCTAACCAATCTCATAGGGCTTTCTTACAAGGATAGAAGGCAATTATGTAAACTACCTTGGGTTCTTTACAAGAGAGTGAAAAATTTGGAATAAAATGAAATGTCATAACAACAGCTACAGCCTGGTGGAGCCCTACTCCACCCACCCACCCACCCCTGCTCTGCACATACCCAGCACTGGCTCTGAGGCTGGTCTTTTGTCCACAGGGCCACAGCAAGAGTGGAGACAACCACACAGAGGATGGTGCTCTGACCTTCCCTCTGGGTGTCTAGATAGTGTCTCACAGCCATAAGAACACAGCCTGCATCTACTTCATAAACCAGCCCCATCTCTCTCAGTGCGTCCTATTTTCCCCATGCTCAGTTTATAAATAAAGCAATATTACAATGTGAAAAACTACTTTATGTCATCTTTGAAAAGCTGGACAGACACCACCAGTCCTTGTAGACCAGGGACTAGCAACCATTTTTTGCTAGTGAAAAAATAGTGATCTGGATGGACTAGTAGTTGATTTGATGCATGGAAACATCTTATGTTCCTTCACTCTTCTTTTGAGAAAATTGGCCCTATTAAAGATGGAGCCTCCATCATTGTTAAGATTCTTAAGATGCAGTAGAAATTAAGTGGGGGCATCATAGCAGTCCTTTTTACTTAGCAACTTTGGACAGAAATTGTTATTTTCATACAAGGGTGTGCAAACTCTGGTCTGGGGCTGTAGGTGGCCTCAACTTCACCCAACAAAAATGGTCCATCCACCGGTGGACTCCCTATTCAGAAATCATGATTCAAATTTTTATTTCCTTTGTGCAGCTGCACATGCATGTATGCATTTGTCTGTGTATGCGCATTCAGTCCCCAAGACTGAAAAGATTATGAACATAACAAAAGATTATGTACATAACAAAGCAGAAGACATCACTGAAAGATTTTCTAGGAATATAGCCAAGGAAAGTGTGTAGAGCATATTTTAATTAACATTGGTAATTTAGGGCATGATGCTATGGTGATGCCCATAGCTGCCCAAATATAGAAGGCTGATGGATATCTCTGCAGAATGAGAAAGCCTGGAGACAAAGGTCACCTTGGTGCTCCTTGTGCTCTGCTGAGTAGCTAGTTGGCTGATTTAATCCACTGAACTACAGACTTGAATGAATGAGGTTTAGGCACCATCAGGATTTATCAAGTTGCCCATTTAGCTCCGGAAAGGCAGCTGGCAGATTCCTTTTGGTACCTGCTGTGAGAGACAAGAACAGGAGCCAAGGTCAGAGGTTTTTTCCCAACTGTCAGTCCAGAATCCATACACTCCTACAGCCGTCTCGACACTGTCTAGGGTTCACTGGTCCTCCTGATATGGAATGCTGATGGTTTTTACCATCTGAATTACACTGCCCGGTCCTACTGGATAATTTTCAGAGAACTTGTCTATTTCTCTTGTTGACCCTGCTTGAGAAAAGCAGCAAGAGAAGATTGAATGGACTATTATTTGACATGTGTGGAATATGGCTGTCTTCAGAGCTATACAAAGTGATGTGAAGAGAAGATGGAATGGACAAGGATATTTACAGGATGGGGATGTGACTCTGCCAGGCTGCTTAGTGGACTAGAAAACTTGCAATCATGTGAAGTCGAGTAAAATCACCAGAAAAAAATTATCACCACAAATGCCAGCATGCTCCAAAGCTACACTTTGTGCAAATTTGCACAAGGGGCAAACACATTTCTGGCATTAGAAGAAAACATGTTCCTAGTCCATTGCCACTGGAACAGAAGTGCTGCTGAATCCTGCAAAGTTTAAATGGAACAAAATATTGAGCATTGCCCAGCTCTAATCCCAATGGAAAGCAGTGAAAACAAAGTTATGATTTACTGATGAAATAAACAGTAATTTAATTATTTTCTTTTTCTTTTAATTTCCTCTTCTAATAGTACACAAGAATCTGTTGTAGTGCTAAGTGGCCTTCAATTAATGACTGATTAAATCTTTGGTTCAAATGTGTAGTATTATTTAGCTATTTCAAACAATAGTATTATAAATCAAACTGACTTAATAACCACTATTTTTTTCAAACTATACAATAGTGTTGGGTCCTACCAAACAAGCATGAGCAGATATTCAGAAGAAAATATTCTGCAAACACAAAGGTTATGATAAACTTTACGAGCCTCACCTTGGGTAGGAATTTAAAACAATTTACACCCAAATGAGAACACAAAGCATTGCAATAATAATATTCTAAACAGTTGGAAAAGCGAAGTATGATGCACTGTGCTCATTATTTTGCATAATAGCAATAATATTGCCATTTATAAGAACAGAAGCCATCTACCAGGTTTTCTAGCAGTGGCCAATGATAAGAAAACAATGACTCAGTTTAAAATGACAGGGTCTGTGTTTAAAGAATAATGATGATCTAAAACCAAAAGCTACTGCAGTTCCACATCCTGGGAAATGTGAAAGCAACTGTGTTTTGACAGCAAGAAAAGACTTTCTGAAAGAGGACAATCCTGAGGGAATGGGGAATCACAAAACAATTCTTTCAACACAGAAGGGGTTACAAAGGAGCCATCCCTGCAAATGGCAGGAAAGGTGGCATTGTGTTCCATAAGCAGATTCCGCTGGACCAAAGCACTAGTTTCCTTGCTTTGGCTGTAACAGAATAATTATTCTGATTCTTTGAATATGCCAGTGGTAAGGGTGAAAATCATAAATCAACATTTACAATTTTATTCAGCCATCTGGTGTCTTTCTTTGTTTTCAAAGCTCATAGAGATGCTAGGATTTCAGATAACATGCAAAGGGATGAAAAATTAGCCAGTGTCCTTGTTGTTTCTAAACAGGTGTTGTTTTCAAGCCCAAGGAGCTTCGCTGATTGCCCCCTTTATGTGCCATTCTGCATCCAAAAAGAGATCCTTAGATTTATTTAAAAACAAACTTGGCTCCAATTAAAAGGGTCAAAGCTCTACAACATGGGTTAAATCCAACATTGCACTAGCAGATGTCTGATGATACAATGGGAGTTTTTGCTTTCTCTCTTCCTTCTGGCAGCTCATTGCACTACCTGGAAATCTGATCTAGAGGGTTTCAGGTTCAGATGATATGACAAGCCATGGCAAATCTCTGCCAGAGGCTGAATACTCAGAATGATTCCTGGCATGAGCAGCAAACCAGCCCTATCTCTGCAAAATAAATGATTGAGAGATCATTTTAGATTCCTAGACAATTAACAGACTCTGAGGCTTTTAAAGCAAGAAATGACATCTTTTCTATTTTTCTAGTCAAATTAATCTCATTACAAAACTCAGGATGGACTTCTTCCATAACATCAGGGGACGTTCATCTTCTTTAGTCACTGACTTCAGAACTGAAGAAAACAAGGCAACATCAACATATCATCTCAATAACTTCTGAAGTCATGGAGGCAAACCCTAATTGTGACATTCCCATTCCCATTCCCACTTCATGATAGAAGTGCTCTGTATTCTCCTACACAAGTACCCCTTAAGGAGCATATCCCTCTATTGAAAAGGCAGCTTCCTAAAGCCTTTCACCCACTGAAATATCATCCTATAACACAAGTGCCCTGTCCTCCTTTCTAGCCCACTGGGTAGTAATTCCTTTTGATTTCATTATTATTTTTTGTATTTATTTCATTGTATACCATCAATAGCCAAGTGGATCTCTGGGCAGGTTACAAAAGTAAAATATGTATACACAGAAAACAGGAAAAAGCATCTCTCAACAGAATAATAGAACAGTGGCCAATACAACAATACACCCAAACAACTAATTGAGTTGGCACAGAGGTACAGCAGCAATACTTAAAAAAATAAAATAAAGCATTATTAAGACTAAAAACTTAACTATTACAATTCCTGGAGGATAAAGAGGTTTTCACCTGACACCAAAAAGAGAAGTAGACTCTCTGGGGAGGTTGTTCCAAAGACGGGGTGACACAATCAAAAAGACCCTTCACTGAGTCATAAGCCACCTTACCTCCTTAGGAGGAGCACCTTGAGAATGATCCCAAAGGATTTTCTAAGAGTCCAGTTAGGTGCATATGGGAAAAGGTGTTCAATAACCTGGTCCCAAGATGTTTAACTCTAACTTAACTGGAACTTCAATTTTAGTATATAAATAGAGTCTCAACTAGTAACTGCCCTTACTGCAGGCATCAGGTAAATAACATTTTTTTAATCTGTGGTTTGAGTTATCGCTTAGCTACACAGCAAAAGAGATGCATTTTGGCAAACGAGAAAGCTATTTAGAATGGTTCTGCATGAAATTCAGCAGCACCGAGACTCCGTATCATTCAGGATAATACTGTCTACTGTGTGAACAGCTTCTACTTTTTACAAAAGTTAAGACCATTGCATTTATTACATAAGCATGCATTTCAGTAAGGTCTAGTTTGAAGTGCACACAGGATTACGGCCTCAATTCTCTGCCATAGTTGGGCTTGTGCATCAGTAATATATGGCTAATCTGCACAAATTGCCTGGCTGAATTATGTAGGTCAGCTGTTCACAGCCTAATACCCTACTTAAGTTTTGGACTATATTTCCCATTAGCCCCAGCCAGCATGGCCAATGACTAGAACATGGCAGCTATATTCTAAAGCCTTTGGATGGCACCCATACAGCAAGACTTGTGTAGTTACCATGAAAGTGTCCCCTTCAGAGGTCTGGTGCCAGTGTAGAAGTAACTATAAGATCTGGGCAACTCATGAACATATTACTTGCACAACACTGGAATTACTTCTTAGTCAATAAGCTATATCTGCATTGCTCTTCAGATTGCAAGTGTAGACTCACCTCATGGACTAAGTCACCATAAAATCCCTATATATGGAGATGTCTTTAGGTCTGTGCATATGTTTGTAGCTTTCATTTATGAAAACTGAGGTAGTCTGAAGTAGAACAGCTGGAAAAAGGGAAAAAGAAAACACAGGTGCACTTCTTTGATGACTCTTGTGCCAATGATCAGAGAACTGATTTTGACAATGACTAAATGGGCTTGGCTGATCCATCATAGAGTCCTGACTGGTACTGACATCTCAAATCTTGCATGGAAAACATGTCCAAATGCAAACATGTACACTTAGGATAGGATAGGAGAGGAAATCTGTGGTCAACTTCTTGAAGGAAGATGAAGATGATGATGATGCACCTGGAGCAAAACAGAAAATCAAATTTATCTTGCTTGCAAAGTAAGTTTGACCTTTTGTTGCTTTCTGGTGTTCCAATTACTCTATAATAATCATCATCATTTTTAATATCTGTGTCACCTGACCGACTACAGCCTAAATGGTGCACCTGAGAGATGTCGGAGGGAGAAGGAATCTTAACTTCCTAAAGTTCTCCAGCTCTGCTTTTGAAGAAAATTGAATCATTTCTGGGTTTGATCCATGAATTAAGCCATGCTTTTGCCCCCCCCCCCACTCAAAGTATTTAAAATATAGGTGGACATATCCAAATTGATTGTCCCTGAGTGGAAGGACAGCACAGTGGATGTGGGGAAAGTGAGATGCTTGTGATGTGATGGAAAACACAAAATGTTTTAATTATTTGCATTGTGCATCCCTAACCTGGGCATTTTCTTACACTCAGCCACTCCTAAACACTCCCCTATCCATCCTCTATTATTCAATCCATGGACAAGCTAAAGAGTCACAGCCCTTCCTGATTATGCCCGGAGGAGATACTCTGTTGACTTCTTAATAAAAGGCTACATTTTTATGATTGTACCAGCCCTGATAAAGCTTCATATTTTAATTATATGTAACTTTTGGTGTCCTTCGAAGGAAGAAAGGAAGGACTTCAGTGTGTAACAGGGTTGAATTTACTCCTGAACTAATACGTTGGCTAGTTTAATATTAAATAAAAACACCCCACTGAAAGGGAAGGAGAATGTTCCATTACGGACACCACAGCAATCTAAATCTGAACGGACTGCAACAATCTATTTGTAAGCAGAAGTCAAAGCAAAAGTATCTGTAAAGAGTTAACAGGTTATCAAAAAGTTTAGTTAGGCAAATTCCAGAAGATGTCACTTTCAGCGGTTCCAAGTCCATCATTACTACATTAGATTGAACTTCAGCATAAAACCTTCACTCTCACACTCACTTCACAATAAGTAAACTTGCAAAGTTAACAACTGACAAGCAAGTGAACAAGGCAGAATTGCGAAGATCGTTCTGCAGAAATAGACTATAACACATCAAGTTTATCATGGTGGAAGGGCACGTATTATTGCAAGCTATCTGCAGCTTAAAAGCACAAGATCAGGGGTTAGTAAAAATGTAAGAAGCCATAACAGGATCAAGCTGTAAGGCAATCAAATGAGGTTAGGGGAGAAAGGAGCATCTGCACTATTTTATATCAATTTCCCCCATCCCACTGCCAACAAAAACTAACACCTGTTATTTCATCACATCCCTCAAACCATGTAGTTTACTTTCTGAAATAGAATTGTCCTTCACAAATAGAAAAGGCTCTCATTTACAGCCAGGGATTTTCAGAAGTGCCAATATTGTCATTTGTACAGTCTTGCAAAAAGAATCAAGGCTGCAAATGCGAGTTTTGGTTAAAGATATAATTAGCGACTTTCTGTTTTCTACTGTAGAAAAAAAGATGTGACAAAAGAACACTGGTGGATGGGAGTTAGGAGGAGGACAATTACCGTTTTAATTATCTAGCTTATTGGAATTCACTTCTTGGTTCTTTCCCCTTTCTATTTTTACAGTCAAGTTCTCAGTTGTTCCAGGAGCGCTAATCCTGAAAGCATTTTATTCCTGCTCATACATGTTTGTTCCACATATACTACATAAAGAACCAAAATCATCTTTGTAAAAGTTTTTCTAAAATAGGTAACCTAGGAACATATTAGCCTGATAGCAGATAATATAACCTGAAAGTATAAAAACCTTGGTTGTCAGCTATTGTCACTATCAATAACATGTTGGCGATCACTCTGATGTGTAAAAGATTGGACAACTACATGTTGGGGATTACATGGCAGAGCTGGATGGAGCCAGGGGTCAGACTAGATGCCCCAGGAGTTTCCTGACACACTTTTTTTCTCTGTTTCAGCTGGTCCTCACTGACAGCACAAAGTTCTGATAATGTCATTGGTGCTTCTGAAGGAAGGGGTGTCAGCTCAGCCCAACATCTCCTTATGTACTGTCTGTGTGATATTTTTTCAGTCCTATGCCCTGTGCCCTTGGTGCATTTAAGTGCATTCTAGGCCTGTTTCAGTAATCTAGACTTAGAGCAAGGGAAGCAAGGGAAGGAGGCATATTTGCTCTCTGCTGACCTCTTCCTCTTCCTTCCGCCTTTCCTGTAACCTCAAAGGGATCCGGACTTTAAGTGTCGAGATGATAAAGAAAGGAGAGGAAGCCACCAGTGCTGAATACATGGTGGACACTAATCTGAATTGCTGTCCTATCTGTTCAGATATGATATTGAAAGACATCAGATCATAACTTCTACACTGATTGCTGTGGAAGACAGCAATTAAAAGGTAAAGTGACATCGCTCTCCAAGCAAGAGTATTTTGAACAAGATGTTTACATTTCCTTCTGAAAGAAAATATTTAACAAATCAAGAACAGGGCAAATGTAGAAGTGGTGCAGTCCAAATGCTTTAGTTTGGATTGTGCTAGTGTTGTAATCAATTTCCAATAATGAAAATACTAATGTTCATTGAGAGCCATACAAATCTAATGGATTCAACAAATGAATGCCGAATTGTAAGTTCTGGCAGAGAGCTCAATTAAAAGATGATCCAGAGAAGAATTTGGGTCATGTAATGCTAAGCTCATATTTGAAGAATTTCAGGTCTCCTGAAACTTGTACATCCATAGGGACCCTGCCAATTCTTTTTCAGCTTGCTGATGCCCTTCGACAACCTGTGAGTCCTGTCAATTAAGCTAAGCAAACTGTCAGGTGCTACTTTCCCCCTTTCTTTTCCTCAAACAACAGAGAGTTCTTTGGCAAAAGCCCTTTGTGTCCAGTGAACTATAACCAGCAAAGAGTTACTGAGCATGCACAGAGCAGTTCGTTGAACCCAAACTAGAAACTCTTTACAAGAGTCTTCCTTCTGAGCAACACTGGACTGCACTACTCTGGGAGGGTCCCTCTGAAGATGGGCAAGTCTCCTAGCTGTACGCAGGCTTTCTAGTTGGCAAGCTTTCTCACCCAGTGCCATGTCATGGGGTCAAGGATCAGACCAGACTCCTCTGAATCCTCTCCCATATGCCCATCCAGCATTTCCAGACCCTACTGGTTCCCACAGTCTGCTCGTAATCTCTTCCTCCTCTGCCATCACTGTGTATGCAGACCTCATTTCCTAGGGCTCCCCATCCTCATACAAAGAGTCATTGACACACTGGCCTTGAAATGCTTGCCAAGGAGAACTACCTCTTTCATTCCCAACACAAACAGGACCCACCACTTATGCAAAGAACATTTAGCACTTCCTAGCAGAAGTGAGAAACAGGAAATACTTGTTTCTGAAAGGAGACAGGTTTTCTGGAACCCCTGCTGACTTTATTTCTTCTAGAAATAAGAATTTCCACTCATTTCCATTTGACCTAGAAGCACCAAATTACCATTGCATAACTGGTATATGCCACTTGCACAATGGAGCAGGTGAGGGTAGAATGTCCTGTTGGATTCTTCCCTTAGGGATAGCAGCAGCTATCATAAAATCCATCAATTTACTATCCTGTAATGGGGAAATGATCATTATGCATTTTCACAGTGCCATGCAGATCACTTCCTTGTCCCCCCCACCCCACACACACACACACACGTGGAGAGAGAGAGAGAGAGAGAGAGAGAGAGAGAGAGAGAGAGAGAACTTGGCTTTATATAAGTTGGCCCTGTTTAAGCTGATTGTTGTCTAATTTATATGTGTTGCACTCTATTCAAAGTTGCAAAGCCCAGAATTTGTAGTCCAGCTATATCTGAGGTCATCACTATTCAAGTCAACAACTGTGGGGGAATGACATGTCCCCTCATCCTGCCCAGTGGCTGCAATTTTTCAGATTTGAATTGGACACTAGGCCAAAGGAGGCCCATATCTCATTATCAAATCTCTCAGCTGTAAAATTGTCTCACTCCTTGATTCCAGAGGAGAAACAATGGATGAGAAAAGCCTAATGGGCAGGCTGGAGAAAGAACAAAAAATCTAACAGAATTAAAATGCAACATTCCACATGGCATTTGTAGTTTTCAGAAAAAATGATAAATCAGTTTCATGTACTCTTTTTGCTATAAGCAAAGAAAAGAAGAAAGTGAAACTACTAATTCCCCAACTCTTTGCTCTGTCTTTTGTGCATACACAGAACATCACACTTGCAAGCAGGGAGAGCAGCTTAGCATGAGCAATGAACCCTTCCTATGCCAGCAATTGATTTAGTGTTGATTGGCAGCTCATCTACTATATTGTAGGAGATGGAGAACCTTGGAAGGGTCCAATCTTAGCAGCAACAATACGTGATGATAAAATACTAGTTTTCTGTTTCATTTAGAGCCACCTGAGTGTGTGTAATAATGTTAATGTTGCCTAAGAGTTGCACATGGTGATTGAGGGTTACTACTTCTAGTGCATGCATTTTAATTGAATTGAATTGCTTTGCCACATAACTTATAGTTGTCCAAGTTGTTGTTGAACAAGTTTCCTGAAACCATGTTGCATGTTCTTCCTAGTATCTGGAAAAGCACTCAAATAGTCAATTCAATGCAAATTTCTTTCTCTCCTGCACCTTACCTAATCTGGTTCCGATCCTGCCTTGTTGCATCCTGCCTTGCCATGTTGCCTTTGTAATGTATGAGTCTTCCTACTAGCTGGATCCTGCTTTGCAACCTGCCTTGCTGGGTATCCTGCCTTGTTGTACATCCAGCCTTGCCTGCTACACGTATGTCATTGGTCCTGCCCAATTACCCTGCCTCCCCTCTGATATGCAATTTTGCTTCTTTACCTTGGCCTGCTCTGTGCCTACAACTTGAAACTTGCTATTGGACTTCACCAGTGGACTTTGGACTTTGTCTTGTTTCTTAGTTCTGCTTCTCTGGTCCTCATTCCTCTGTCTTATTTCCTGCTTCACAGATCCTAGTCAATGACAAAGGAGTGGTTACAATTGAAGGAAATATTATCCAATATGTCTTCCATAGCAGGTTGGACCTACATGTCAGGAATGTCTTCTGTTTTGGAACAACAATGTGCAATAGCAGCATGGGGAAGGGAGGGGAAGGGGGAAGGGTTCCCTTAGTTTCCAATCCAAGAAAATCATAATCAGCCCTTGAATGAGCAGTATGCCATACATCTATATACCTGATCAAAGAGGCTGGTGCGTGGAACCATTTTATAAAGGATCTTGATCCTAGCCTTCATTGATCAGCCAGTTCTAGCATCAAGACCCTGACACATTCCTTATGTGTCCCCACTTCCAAAAAGGGTTGGGTAAAGCTGCCCTTGCCCTTGCCTAAAGGCTGGAGAGCAACAATCTATCAAATCAGAATTCCTTTTGAGTGTTACCATAATATTGCACATGCATGCTTCAGTAAAACACAGCAGAAGAAGCTTCTTGAAGCCCGTACAAATCCACTAATAGAAAGCTTGTTTTTTTCCCTGTTCTTTACAGTGCTTTATCAATGCCTGCATTCACGTCAGCAGTAAAGACA
The DNA here is from genome assembly GCF_004798865.1 of Varanus komodoensis. Lineage (NCBI taxonomy): Eukaryota > Metazoa > Chordata > Lepidosauria > Squamata > Varanidae > Varanus > Varanus komodoensis. The sequence continues at coordinate 6,059,771 of NW_025335761.1, forward strand.
GGGGGAAATGTGTAACTGGACTGGAGGGACTATCATACCTGGCACAAATCAGGCCTGCTTCTATTCTGTGAGTGACAAAGAGGGCAAAAGCTACAGCAAACCCCAAATAGTTTGAAATTGTGTTGGGGGAGGGGATGTAATGCCGGCTGCCTCCAAATGCCATTTGAACATTTTAGAGTGGCTGGCACTGGTGGTCACCCAAGCTGTACTTGGTGAAAGCAGCAAGATAGTTCTCTCCTCCACCCCAACCCTTAACAACATCCCTAAGTGATTCCCCATAATCAAGATGTGCTTCGTTACCTGGGTTCAGATAGCATGACAATCTATCATGTATACATCAATCAACAGGCCAGGGGTTGTGTGGGTGGTTTAATTGCCCACCTGGGGAAATCGGTTCAGCAGCGTGCAATGCAACAGCTCACTGTGGATTGCAACACAGTCAGGTCAATTAATTCATTGATTCCTGGCCATAGTCTGTACTTGTTGTGCTTATTTTCATCTTCTTTCTCCTGGATGGAATCTTCAGTGGATTCTTGGATGGTACTAGTAAGCAAATGAGAGCGAAGTAGATTTTTACTACCTAGTCCACTTATGTAGTATGCTTTGACTACCTAGTCACAGCGCTCCCGTGGCATCTAAATTATGCAAGCTTGTTTATAGCAAAAGTAATTATTTCATCTAAATGTGTCATTCCTGCATGTTAAATTATCCGTTTCCTCTTCTATGTGAAAGATTTCAGTGTCAGGGAGAACTGTACAGCTTACAGGTGAAATTAATATCAGTGGAAACTCTGCCCTTTGAGAAAAGCGATGATGACATTTGGCAGCAGAAGACATGTTGGCAGGTGGATAATACCAGGACATATGTTGCAGTGGGAGGACATGTTAGTTCTGCCATCTTTACTGTCTCCAAAATAATCCTAAATAGATTTCCTGGCAGGAGCTGAGTAAAATAAAGCTCATCCATTATACCAGAAGCCCCTCTGCGTACAGAGTGTGGAATGAGGAATGTGAATGACTGAATGGCTCTAATTTAAAACCTCTTATATTTTAATGAGCGGGTGAGGGCATGGGTGGGAAAGCAGAGCCACTTTAAGCAGGGTATGAAACTGCAGATCCTTCAAAATGGCTCAACTGCTGATATACCTCCAGTAAGCGGTGAGCCAAACTCTGGACGACAATCAAGCTTTTATTAAGTTTGGGATTTGAGTGACTTCTGGCACAGCTTCCTAGCACTCCTGTGCTCATTAACTTGTTGGATTGGGTATCTCTGGAGATAGAACATTAGAATTTGCATTTCCGTATTTTTCTTTATTCTAGGACCTAGAAACATATCAGGTCCACGCTCACACAGGAGCTTAAGTGGAGAGGCTAAGAAAGACTCAGTGTGACAACCCACAAAGAAAGGGGTGGGGGATAGGCAGTGATGCAGCTTGGTGATTTTAGGCACCATTCTTACAGGGGTTATGTGGAAGAACTGCATCACCGATAATAGGGAACCACACAGATGCCCATAAACACCTGGCTTGCCTTCATACACTGTGAGTTTACTAGCTGTTCCGCAGGAAACCAAATAGGCTCCCATTGAGAATGTCCTGTTCTGTTCAGAAGACATTCACCCCAGCCTAGCCCCTACTGTGGGGCAGGACTGTAGACCGTCTCTGCTGCCACCACTTTCCTGGTCAACACAACAAGAGTGTGCCCAAAAACACGGGATGCGGGTGCACTCCAGAAGGAGGCTTTGTCATGTCTGTGCCTCCAGGTGTGTATACAAGTAATTCAGGACCACACAAGTTGCAGGGGATGCACAGTGGCAACTGGTGAAACAAAAACATGGAAAAGGACAAATCGAACTGAGACAAAAGTGCATTCCCAAATCTCACCTAGTGTGGAAATTCAGGATGAGACATTTCTAGTCCTCATTATGAATTTATGGTCTCCTTGCAGGAGGCAATGGGAGAACCACAGCTGGGGATCTTGGGCCCAGTTCTATTCTCCATGTTGAAGAAAGATGATTTCCATATAGGATTATAAGAAAGCCAACTAGAAAAGAATAGCTATGGAACCACAGAACTCTGTGAACCATTTCAGAGAACCACTGGCTATTGAATGGTATATAAATGTTTTAAATAAATAAGAAACAACTTCCAGACTGATGAATGGGATAAACAAAGAGGTGAGCTAATTATTAAATAAACTAAAACAATATTTCAGTAGATTTTATTGCACATAACTATGGGTTAATAACTTTTCTAGAAATGAGACAATATTCACAAGAGAAAGTGAAAACAAAGACCCCCTGCCAAACAAGCTAATCAAATAAATTCATCAGGAGCAAAACAAACAGCAACAGTTTAAGGATCTATGTTCTTCTCTTTTTAGCAGCCACAGTAAATGAAACTGCTTCCTTGGTTATATTGGTTATTAAAGTGTAGTTTACATATTTGCTTAACCAAAGTCATCTCTTATGGTCTTCCCAACAAGGCTGCAAAAAATCTTCTGGGATATAAAAATGGTGCCACCTACTCAGTCATGAGAATATAGATATTCTAAGCTTGTAGAGTCTACCAATTCACTTCTTGAATGAGATATTTTAGAGGAAATTATGAATTCCTATTTTGAATATGAAAAATTAATTTAGCTTTTGAATGCATTGAACTTGTCAACAGCTCTTGATTGCTAATGTCAAAACAGTGGCAAGTAAAAGTGGCAATCAGAAATTTCCTTTTTTTTCTATTATGCATAATGAAGTCATTAATGAACATCAAGAATAGAAAACTTTCATGATAAGTTTCAGAAACTTATCTCTTGTTATCTGCTACCACAAGGATGTTGTGACATATTAAGATCTTCATACACATGCAGCCACTTACGTGAATGTGCAACTAATACCTGAAGTTTGATGTGGGACAAGGTCTTTTTTGCTCCCATGACAAGTTCTAGAACACTTCTAGGGAAAACCTGACTCACTCGCAACTTGGACAGGCTTCCACAGCTCTGTGAAGTAGGTTTATTTGAAAAATGTGATCTTTGTGAATTCCTCACAAAACTCTTGCATCTGAACCTCTTGGACTAATTCCCATACGAAACAGAACCCCATGCTTCCCAAAACTTAAACTTATCAATATGCACAATTAAATAACTATTTAAAGCAAAATGCACATTTAGACATATATTTTGAGAAACTGCAGATTCATCCACAAATCAAATGAATTCTGGGTATAAACATCCAAAAGTTATATGGATGGAAAACGGAAAGACTGTTCTGTTTGGAATGTATTCCAAGTCCCCAACTGTCCTGGCATGTAAAACCTTGATTTTAATTCAGTTGATCCACTGCCTTTCTTATTTTAAATCCAGCTATTGATTATTATTGATTTTGCTTGTATTTGAATAGCAGTTGTGGAGCATCTTGCAAATGTTATTGGAAAGGAGGATTACAAATATCTTAAGGAAGCAAATTGTGCATGTTGCCGATTAGCTCACACCCTGGGATGTAAGTCTTGATGATGGGTGTTTTTAAGAGAAAGGGCCAAGATTTCTTTAGCTATGTGCCTTTCTTATTTCTTCTTGCTCCTGGACTTGCTTCGAATACAAGATTAGAACAGGTCTGAAGCACTTCATTTCTGAGAATTGACCTGATCTCCACACACACAGACTAACATGTAGATTGGAACACAGTTTTCCTTAGGTTACTCTGAGTTTTGTGATGAAGTTCTTTTCTTACAAAAATGGACCAAAATGTGTTAATATATCCTTTTAGAACAAAGTACGCTTAAGGTGCAATCCTATGTAAGCTGAGGTACAAAAAAGAACAACAGTTCCCAGCATACCCCAACTAGCTGAGCAGAGAATTGTGGGCTTTTTCTCTGCCTAAACCTGCATAGGATTGCAACTTTAGAGAAGTATACAGTGAAGAAGAGCAATGCATTTTACAACATTTTAAAAGTATGAATTTGAATCTGTATTTGCATACAAATGTGCATGTAGACTTATTGCACTGCATTTTAATTTAGGAGTAGGATGTAATGTACTTATGAATGAGCACATGCAGCACTGAGGCAAAATAGAAATAGGCTTATTCCTCCATCCTGTGCTGAAATATGTTGTGGCTTCATTTCAGTGAGCTAATCAGAGACATGAAAAACAAAAGCCAGGCAATATGCATATTTGATGCAGACCAAGAATATTTATTCATAAGGGGGAAGTGGAATTTTGTAAATATGACAAAAGCTCCTACACGTACTACAAAGACCTCAGTCTTCTTCACCACTTGAAACAAATTCTAAACGTGTTTATGTATTTATTTGATTTATACCCAGCCTTACTCCACTCCCCCACAAAAAGTGGAGCTCAAGGTAGCTTATAGGCATACAAAGTTGGATTCAAATAATAAAAGTGCGCTACTCCCCCATTCCCGCAAAGTCAGCATAGCTACTGCATTTTTCCACATTCATCCATTCTTGATCTTGCCCTTCTCTGCTTCTCTGGTTTCCCCACTTTCAAGATCTATATTAAGTGAAATCCAGGATTGGGCAAGCAGAATTATAGTTGCAGAATTGAATGTTTGCCTCCCCTTCTCCTCGCTTGCAGGCTTCCAACATTTGCTCTAGAGGATTTCTCAACCTTTGAAAGGTATTTTGAAGACTCCTGAAGAGCATGAAGAGGGGTGGGGAAAGAGCTCTCTTTTCAGTTACTGTCAGGAACTGTTCTGTCAGTGGTAGGGGAACTGAATGGAAACAACCAATTGTAATTTCCAGTGGTGGGACTTGTTTGTTATGCGTTGGTGATTCTACACAGCGATAGCATGTTGTACAACAACTATCTTGTATAGTGAATAATTTTAAGAGCTCTGCTGACTTGCACAGTGTTTCTGTACTCCAGGGCATTGGAAATTCGAGTTAAATGGCACATTTTCAAAACACAGTTAACAGCAACACTTCCGTCAGGTTAAGCCTAGCAAGAAGTATTTTACCCTACTTGATGCTGGTGCTGAAACAGAAAAATATGTCAGAAAACGTTTCTCCACTTCTTCTAGGACAGCAGTTCGAAAGTCTTAGGAAGAAACATAAAAGCTGTGAGGTGGTTTTAAGACCCACTGGGGGACAGAGGCAATATCTAATTTTACCACATGAAAACCTGCAAGCTATGATACAAGAATTTGTGTTTCTTGTGCTGTAATAATTTCTTTATACTGAGAACGATTCTGTTCTCAACTGTATGTAACAGCTCTCCTCTGAAAGGACTGTAATAAATGCACTTATATTAAGAAACAGCAGAATAACATCAGCTGCCACCCTCCAGATAGCTGAATATCTTTCAGTTTAGGCAAACCCAAGGCCAGCTGGTGAATTTCACTGCTGGTCATTATGCTTTGGACACCACCATAAGCCCTCACAAAGACCTCATAAAGATCTGTAAGCAGGAATTATGGACAAGAAGAAACACCGCATTAAGGAACATAGTTTTGATAGAGAGTTAGGAGAGACTTCCCCCTCAGATCTTAGTGATCCAGCGACTTGCTGGAGTATAAGGAAACAACATGGTTATCAAGGCAAGGACATTTGACCTCTCCCAGATGGGGTCATTTCTACATTTCATCAACCATAATAATGCTGTTGATGGACATGACTCACCATCTGGGATGTTCTTGGACATTTACAATAAGGCCCTGAAGCATGCAGAGACAGATCAAAATAGTCATCCAAAATAGTCATCAGGGCTGAAATCATGGCATGTGGGGAGACAAAGGCAGGAAGATCCTTCTGAAATCCACATACTGACTTCTTCCCCAATTCTGGCTGAATTATGCCTCTTCCTCTGCAGCCAGCTAGACAATTGCTGTGGAACCATCAAAACTTTTGGGCCTCCTTTTGCAAGCTTAGCATGAGTCGTCCATATGGGATTCAACAGCACCTCTCTAACAGATTCCAGTGAGTGTGCCAGGTATTTTATGCAACTGATAGGGCTAAGGCTTTCTTTTAGTGCTGAGATAAGTATTAGACATTAGGCAGGGAGAAAAAGGAGGATCTGAAATCCACAAGAAATTTTTAGGGACCAGAAGAGAGGAGAAAATTAGAGAATTCTCATAAAACAATCCAGAGTAACTCAGGAAAGAAGCAGGGTATTCCTCAAACTGCAGTCCCACATCTCCAAGGCATGCTTCCAGTTTTCAGTTACCTTTACCTCAAGAAGCTACAGTAGAAGTGGTGGCAAGGTAAAAGCAGGAAGCCAGAGTATTTTTTCTTTATCCCTCCCCTAAAAGATTGCAAAAGTTATGTTGCTGACAACATTAATGCTTAATTTAGAGCTGGCTTCCTCACACCTATTGATCTTTTAATGACTGAAACAACAAGCTGAATGTGTGAATCGGCTTTCATGCACTCAACCCTCATCCTTCATTGCCGTGACTTGCTAACCAGTCAGGAAAGTCCATAACCAAATTCATTACAGGATATTCTGCATTGGGATAGTCATAACCTTTATTCATTTATAAATAATCCTGTTTTGCAGGAGTCACAGGCCTTAGCATATAAAGTAAAAATATGCAAAACTAAAAGCAAATAAAAATACTGAACTAAAATAGCCCTAGTCACATTGTATAATTGATATTAAATACCAAATCAAAAATAAATACATAATCCATTATACACATTCTCTCAAAACCTGTAAAAGTTAGCATTCTGACACAATAGAGGATCTCATTTTGATAGTGCCAGCTAAAATTTTTGCAGTTTTCCCCATAACCTGTTTGTTTTGATCTTCAGGAAGGAAGACACATAGATAGAAGCTGGTCTCCCTGGAACAGATAACCTTAGATGTTTATAGACAGTACAAAATAATAATAATAATAACAACAACAACAACAACAACAATAACAGTAACAGTAACAATAATAATTGGACTATTGTTTCAATGTTGGCATCTCCTCATGGAGATAAACAATTTTCCAAAGGATTTCTTTTAAATCAACCCTTAAGTATAAGTGACGGCAGTATATTCAGACTTGCATAAATAAAATGTCATCTGCTGTTTAAGACTCTTCAGGTTTGAAAATAAGATGCTGCTATGTCAAAAGGCCTAGATGGAAAAAGGCCATACCATGGGCAGAATTTTCTTTCAATAATCAAATTATTCTGTTGCTGAATATATAAGCTCTATCTAGGTCTTTTGCTTTGGTGCATCCTATCACTAGTAAGCGCCACACTGATAAACCAGAGGAATGAAGTTTTGTGGTGATCTGCTTTAAGATTTTATTCCAGCACTCAGCCTTATACAACTAGGCATCTTAGGGCAAGAATATCATTTAGGGCAAGTACAGTCCCATGGGAATCTTGTCAAAATAAGTCACAATGGTATTAGGTCATGACCAATAACTTCCATAAAGTAGAAATGGTATGAACCCTGAAAGGGATGCTTGAAATGGGAAACAAATCTCCGGGCTAAAACACAAATGCAACTATTTTGAGACAATGGATTCATTTGTCTTTGACATATCAATTGTATATACTGGTGGTCATAGTTTTTTCACAAACATGTTTTATAGGCAGGATCATATTTTGATACACTAAATATCAAAGAGTATATAGAGTATATTTTGTATGTGTTGGCATTTGTATTATATTAATAGGAAACACAAATCTGAATGCATGTAAGGAGATAAAGACATGCAACTGTGCTTGATATATATAAAAGGCAGTCCAGAAATCAAACCAGTTTTCCATGTGCAAATTCACTTTCTTTGCTTGTTTTGTAAAGACTTCTAAGATGTTTTGCTCTTCATAGGCCTTGTTTCTAGAAATGTCTCTTGAAATCGTTTTGACATGTGTTCACACCACTGCTGTGTGTTTAGTGTTTATTCTGTACTGGGGAGCTACTTGAAATAGGAAAAAGCAGAAAAGATAAATGCTTGTTCCCCGACAGCTGTTACCACACTAGAACACCAGAATTCACTCAAGCTTGTGTCTCCTGATGACACCTTGCTCTGGGGAAACCTGAGTGAGAGCAGCTACCCAGTAGGCTAGCTTGAAAAATCTTGAATTGGATCACGCAGAATCTCTGGGTAAGGCCAGATTGGTCACAATAGGCAGGTCAACCCAAACAACCCTGCTGCTGACCCTCTGGAAAAACCAGCAATCAGGCTACTGCATAGTCCAGGGGCATGGACCAGCAATACTGCTGCTACTGAGCAGAATACTCACATTGTTCCCTACTCTGAAGAAGCAAAACCACACTGCCCTGCCATTCCTTGTATGGGAAGACAGAGTATGGCCATGAATTGCTGTAGCTCATCCCACTGATTGTAGCCATTTCTGGAGCAGCTACACAATCCTTGGTAGTGTGTCTCCTTGCCTTGCCCGGAGTCCAAGGTCTGTTTCCACTGAGTTGGCACAGAAATGGCATTACACCACTGTGTTAGTACCATGAGTCACACCCAGTATGCTACCAAATCAAATAAAGCATATCAGATGCAAATGCTCCATTTTATTTTTATGTAAGAAGGACTGAAAATAATTCTGCTTTTATAGTCAACACCCTCTACAATGTATCTCACAATTCCATGCTATACACACACTCATATTTTTTTTTAAAAAGCTACCAGTTTAGGGTCGGTGTGAAAGCTATCTCATGCTGGTGAAAGCTCCACAAAGCCAAGAAATGGGAAGTTAAGACTGATGTCTTGATGAACATGTCCCATCACTTATTCTCCATGCAGGGATGTATGAATTCCGTAAATCGATTCCCACCCTCCTTTGCCAATTGTCAGTCATCTTTTGTTCCACTCACTGATAGAATCAGTTTTTTTTTTTAAGGGACACATGAGGATTTTATTCCGCTAAAGCACATTAGTATAACATGAGGATGTATGTGAATTTTCTTCTCCAACATCCCTCCATATGCCAGTACTTTTTCTTGGTGTTTTAGATCCAAAGCTGGTGAGAAGAATGGAGTACTTGGTACCAGCAAAAAGAGCCCACATTGTCCTGGTCCTGTATTACCTTATGATACATCTCAATCTTGCTGCATTACTGGATGAATCCAGTGAGCAAACAATGCCTGTTTGTTGCTGGCACTAAAGCATGATTTGTGACATTGCACACTAATCAGTAGGCACGTCTTTTATGATATAAACCATACCTTCTGATTGCTTGACTTTGTGAACCTTGAGTCAACATGATCAACAGAACTCTGATCCTAACATGTCCGGGTTTCTTATGCCTGAATTTCCCTATTTTTGAAATCATTATTATAGGCATTAAAACAGAAAAAAACACACACACACATACACATCATTAAATGAGTTGACATGCACAAATGAATATGTCCCTGTATGTTCAGAATAGCTTACCTCTGACTAAATGGGCACAGGATTCCAACTTAGTTTTTCTCCCCTCTCTTCATCAGTGATGTGTCAATCAGTGATTTCTCCAGCTGTCAAAATTACTTCCACCTCATGCCGGTTGATGGTTTCCTCCTATTCTTGCCCCACTGTCAGAATGCTGACAGGAACAGCAGAGTTTAAAGCACTGGAATACTGGCAGCATTCTAACCTCAGAGTGAAATGCGCGTGACCGACATAACTTTTCAAATAGTTGCTGCCCGAGGCTTTCAAAAGGCAGAAAAACCATGATAACTATTAAACTGCTGCTCAGAATTGCACCAAACCAATGAAAGCTGCATCTCCTGTATAAGCCTGAATAGCCTGTGTCAGTAATTTCCCATTGAATTTGAAAGAAATAGATAAGCCGAGCTACAACTTGAGGAGGAAAAAAAGCACAAATGTGTCCATGTTCGGCACTATTTAACTTGCGGTATCTGTGGCAATTTGTATTAGATTGCTTCAAAATGCTGCATGACTGTAGAACTCATCAGGGTGGTGATCAATGCCAAGTTTCAGGTTATTATCTCTAAATGCATCATTTTTGTAAACAATAAAATATGAGCTTGCAATGCAGCTTTCTTGCTGTCTTTCTCTTTCTTCCCCCCTGCCCCATTTTTTCCAATTCACCTTAACTTAAAGGACATCCTACATCCCTGTAACATGTGTGTGCTGACACATGTTCTGTGCCTAAAATGTCTTTCACCTCTTTTACTGTTCTCATTCAATCAATAGGAAAGACAATTCTAAAAAGAAATTCAATGTCAAACATATTTTGGACACATTTTCATGGGTTCGGTTTGAGTTTCTTGCTCGTACTCAAGAAGTGACCAAAAATGTACATAAATTGTCTGTTTTTCAGTTAAGAGTTACCATCCTGGCAGGTTACAACCTCTGCAGCTTCCCACGTAGTTAAAGTCCAGGCCAGGGAAGACAGAGTCAATTAGACCCTCAGGAATTTTGCAGATCAGGAAGTTTAAGGAGCTCAGACCAATGGAGAGACACATAATAAGCATTAATTGGAGCAATTGGGTACACTCAAAACCACCACAGCAGACACAATAAAATCCCGGTGAATGAAGTAGACCAATGGAGACATTTTTCATGGGAGAATAGGAGGAGGAAACTGGTATGAAACAGGAGGATAGATTCAGACACTAGTTCCACTGCTTCCCCAGAGCTAGATTGTACAGTGCCCTCCTCAGACCTGGACAATGTTGAATGCAAAATGTGAGCCATCTTGCTATCACAACCAATGTGCTAGGTCCTTGCAGTGGCTGGTGGCTGTAAAAGCAAATGCGGAAGCACTTACACAGAAAGGGCCTCTTTTTTTTTTGGCAACAACTGACAATGATGTGCCATATATGCACATCATTGGAAGTTCGACATGCACATGGTAGGCATGTTGTAAGCACGCCAGCTGGAGCTGGGGCTCAGACTAGACGGCCCAGGAGACCCCTTCTGACTCACTCTGCTTCTCTGTTTCTGTGTGAAGAACTGTTGAAGAAAGTTCTTGCATCTGGAGAAATGCAAGAAAATTGTTTCCCAGGTTCAAAAACAGATGCACAACCAATAACACCTCATCTGCACCATGCTCTGTGTTCCTTCCTACAAGACAAAAATGGGCTTGCTTCCTACTCTGATGTTAAATCCTCTCAAATGATGGTTTTTGTTTTTGTTGCTTTTGGCTTTTTTTGTTTTGCCAAACTCCCCTCAGCACACAACCCTTGTGCTCTATCTAGCCTGCTCAAATGGATCTCCCCTCTGGAAGGAAAGGGAAGCTTTCTCCTTTGGCTTACTCTGCCTGTGGATGTTGTCCTTTCGGCATTTCTCTGCTACATTCTGGGTCCTCATATCCCAGTTTGGAGAAGGCCTTTTTGTGTCTGTTTAGTGTTGGGCGATCAGCATCATCAACACTTCTGGCTTGCCTGTGGTTACTTTCACTATGGAGTAACTATGAAGCTCTTAGTGTAACGGTATGCAGGTCTGCAAAATTTACTTCTAAATAAATATTTGCAAGATAAGGGTTGCAAACTCAGAAGGAAAAAAGCATTGCCTAAGCATTACCAATTCACAATGAGTTTCTCTGAAAGTTTTGGCTGCCATCTCGGTACAAAAAACTTAAACAGGTTTATACTTCAGTAAAATAGTAATGAACTGCTAATAAGTAAATGGTATTGTCACATGTGAAGTTCGTAAATTGATTGTGTAACAAAACAGAGAAACTTATAGCACCAACCACATTTTGTGCTCACTCATAAAAAATATTACTTGATATGTTAACCTCTGCACATTTACTGCCTGGAGTGAAGAGGAGAACAATTAGACATGCTAATTTGTTTCCCCTTCCACTTACATTTAATATGTCTGCAGCAGGAGAGCTCACCAGAAACCAGAGCCACAACTCCATCTAACAGTTATTAGCAAATTACACATTTACACTGAATATTCAATTACCATTAGCAGAGAGATTAGAAAGGGAGAAATCAATTTGTTTTGAACCTCAAGTAGAAAATATAAAATATTTTAATTAAAAATATGCTGACTTGGAACTTCAAGTGCTTTTGAAGCAGGGATGTCTAGAAATTGTCCGACAGAATATTCTTTTTTTACAGAATATCTGCCAGAATTAATGAATAGGAGAGCAAATCAGTCACAGAGACTCTAAGTTAATGGTCCAAAGACATTCACAACAAGATGTGAGGTATGGCTTATTACATTACATGGTTGAGCTAATGAGCAAATTGTCATGTCTCAAGTAGATTTCAGGCATCTTTCTGGGTTTCAGTGGAGATCTCTTTCCATTCCAAACTTAGAAACAAGCAAGCAATCTCATCTGACTACTTGAAAGGAACAAGTCTTCAAACAGAGTAAAACAAAAGTGTTTACAAGGTGTATGCCACATTTTTGGGCCCCTGGGTACAACTGGCAATTTAAGAAACTGTCCTGAGCACTACCTCTGCAAGATATATAACCACCCGAAAGACTAAGTACAACACAGAGCTCAGAGTCTGTGCTCCAACATGCTAAACAACTGCTCTGAATGTTCTTTTCAGTACGGACAGAAGCCTGTTTCATGGGAACTCCATTCAATCTGATTTTCTCCTGTTCTTCTTAGCTAGTTGGAAGTAACAAAAGGGGTTTTTTTAACCAAATTTATATTTCCTTTTTAAAATATTTTCTGAAAGAAATCAGCCTGAAGAAAGGGACTGACCTGCAAGTACAGTGAATCTGAGGATGTCTCAGAGCCATGAAGGACCTGAATTCATTTTGATGCCACCTCAGCTTCCAGTAAAAATATTTTTTCTGCTTCTGCTGCTTCTTCCTCCTCCTCTTCTTCTTCCTCCTTCTCCTCCTCTTTCTCTTCCTCTTCCTCCTTCTCATAAATTGAGAGGGGTTGGACATTTTTCCAGATACTAAGAAAGATACTTGGACCATATTGGTGCCTGCAGTGACCACACTGCCTCCTCTTGCTCTTCCCAAACAGGTAGGTATGGAGAAGCTATTCAGATATTTGCTTGCCATGCAGCACTGAGGTTTTCTTCACATGTCCATATGCAGTTTATTAAAACTTGGTGCTTTAATTTACCTTTCTACATCTTTATTTGCTTAGAAAAGCCAACATTGATACATCCATTTAATGAATTGGTTTGTGGGGGGATAATAATAATGAACCTTTTACTATTTATTATTTCTTAATTCTATTTCCATAGCACCCAATAGCTGCTCTGGCTGATTCACAAAATAGAGGTAAAAGTATAAAATAAAGAATTGTAAAGTGAAACATAAAATCTAAAACAAACTATAATAGCCATTACATATAAATAAATAAAACCCACAGCAGAGGACAATAGCAGTATCAGGATCAAAGAAGCACTAACCAATTTCTAAAAATTAGTAACTGAAAAGCCTGGGATAATGTCAAAGTTTCCATCCAGTAACAAAAATTGACAATGTATTCCAGTTTTACCAACTGGAGTTATGGATTGATTTTGGGGTGGCTGATTCTGTCAAATTCCATTTCTTGTTTCTCTATTATTAGGTTTGTTCTGTCCTCATTCCACTTCAGTGTCTTAAAAATGTTTACCTGAATGAATGTACAGTTTTTTAAGGAATTTTCCTATACATACAGAGAGAGAGAGAGAGAGAGCATGCTTTGGCCTAACACATGTATATTTGTATTCTCTTGTTTAATTTGAAAAAGTGCATGGTAAGTAATGGAAATGCTGATGGATAATTGTATCCTTCTTTGCAGTTAGATTCAGGATGTACCATCTCTGCTCTATGTGGGACTGCCCTTGAAGGTGATCCAAAAATTGCAACTGGTACAAAACCGAGCAGCAAGAATGGTGACTGGAACACCCCTTAGGGCACACATCACCCCTGTGCTTGAAGAATTGCACTGCTACCAGTTGCAGCTTGGGCCCAATTCAAGGTGATTGTTATGACATATAAAGTCCTACACGGCTTAGTGCCTGGCTACTTGAAGGACCATCTCCTCCTTTATGAACCTGCCCATCCCCTAAGATCAGGCCAGAAGGCCCATCTGTAAGTGCCATCCTTCAAAGAGGTGAGAGGGATGGCAAATAGAAGAAGGGCCTTCTCAGTGGCTGCTCTCTGCCTTTGGAATAGACTCCCTAGGGATGTCTGCCAGGTGTCATCTCTACTGTTATTTTGGCTCCACGCAAAAACGCTCCTTTTTCACAACTTTTATAATAACTGATCCCAGTCCCCTGCACACTGTTTTGTTATGTTGTTATCATTATGTGGTTTTACATTCTGATTATGTATTTTACTGTTTATGTATTACTGTAAGTATCTGTATTTGACTGTATGCTGCCTGGAAACCTTCAGTCAGTAGGTGACATATAAATGGGATGATGATGATGATGAAGAAGAAGAAGATGATAATGAATAGTTCTTGCCAAAGTGCAAAGAACAAAAATTAAATTCTGCACCATTCTGAGCCCTTTCTCACTGGTAGAGAGTAGAATAAACAATGAGAAAGGTTTTTTTTGTTTTGTTTTTGTTTTGTTTAGAGCTTCAAGAGATGGCATGAAGTAAACATTATTTCTTCCAATGAGCAGTCAAAAATCAACCCTGACTGCTCATTGGAAGGACAGATACTGATACTAAAGCTCAAATACTTTAGCCACCAAATGAAAAGAGAGGACACATTGGAAAAGACCCTGGTACTGGGAAGGATTGAAAGCAAAATGAGAAGGGGACAGCAGAAGATGAGATGGTTAGATAGTGCCATTGAAGCAACGGACATGAATTTGAGCAGACTCTGAAAGGCAGTGGCGGAAATGGGGACTTGGTGTGCTTTGGTCCATGGTGTCACAAAGAGTTGGGCAAGACGTGATTACTGAACAACAACAACTAGCATTATTATTTTGCATATGCTGCTTTCTCATTAATAGTTTTACAAGATTTTGTAGTACTCCAGAAACCTGCAAAACTTCTGAATATGGGTACACAGTGGAACAAAAGAAATGTACTTATACACTGAAGACAACACTGCCACTGTCGTATCAGTTTCAGCAACTTAGCGATTTGGAACATTGCTATTCCGCTTTCCATTAAATCAGCAGAGCCAACATCAGTGGGAAACAGTTTAAAATAAGCAAAATCCATCTAAAATAACCAGTAGTCCAGGGGTCAGCAGCACAGGAGATCAGCCCAGAGAAGAAGCTGGTTGCTTGATACTGATAGGTGAAATAAAGGTGATGTTCTAGTAAGCTACAGGGCTCAAGTGGAGGTGTATTTAGCCTGCTAGACTATATCCAAATGCAGTTGCACGGCATTTGTCTTAACTTGGGAATCTCCTTAAGTCTGAATGTGGCCTGTGCCATAATCTATACCATCTTTTATGTTGGGTGGTTGCTGAGCCTCCTTCTCTGATACCATGGGCAGGTTCCACCATGGGCATGTTCCTCAGTGGACCTGTCTGTAGGATCTTCAGGTGAAGAGCTTGGTTTTCTTTACCCTATTTAAGGTCAGGAGATCTCATGAAGTCTTCAGGCTCTCAGATTTGGCAGTTGTTGAGTCTTCTCCTCCAACAGCACAGGTGATACACATTTCTTATGGATACTTTCCATTGGTTCCTCTAGGTGATACACTGTTGAAGTGTCTCCTGTAGCTTTCCTTCATAAGGAAAAATGCAGAGAGAAAAGAGCTGGAAATTGTAAAGGGCTGGTAACATGTTCAAGGGATTAGAGCAACTCCCCAGTGAGGAAAGTTCACAACAATCTACATCAGGGGTCCACAAACTGTTTCAACAGGGGGCCAGTTGAAAGGCGGTGGCGGCAGTGGGCATGGGCTGGTGAGGTGGGGGTGACCATGGGTGCGGGTCAGTGATGCAGTGGCAGGTGTGCACTCACATGGAGAGGCAGTAGCGGGCGCGCACGGTGAGGCACCGGCATGCTCGCTTGGAGGGCTCTGAGTGAGTCCAAAACAATCTCCAAGTGAGCGAGATGCCGTCTCATCGTGGGTGTGCCAAGGTGGCCAGCGGCGGGTGAGGGTGTGGGCACGGGGAGGCAGGCTGGATAAATGGGAATGACAGACTGGATGCTGCCTGCAGGCTGTAGTTTGAGGACCCATGGTCTACATTGTTTAGCTCAGATAAAAGGGGAGATGATACAGGAGCACAACATTATACATAGTGCAGAGAAAATGGACAGAGAGACATCTCTCTCCCAAGGTCATCTCATGAAGCTGATCTGCAGAAGATTCAGGACAGATTGAAAATAAGTACTTCTTCACATGGCACATACTTAATCTATGCCATTTGCTTTCACAGGATGTGGAGTTAGGCACTGATTTGGATAGCTTTAAAAGGGGACAAATGTACAGAGGACAATGCTGCCAATGGGTACTGGTTTTGGTGTCTATATGCTGCCTCTAGTATCCAAGTCAATGTATCTGTGCACGCCAAGGCTGGGGCATTTGGGCAGCGGGGTGGCAATGCCCTTCTGTCCTGCTTGTGGAAGCCCATGGGGCAGCTGCTTGGCCACTTGGTGAACAGAATTCTACAAGAGATGGAAGCTTAAACTGACCCAGCATGGCACTTCCTACATTCTAAGAAGGCCCCATCTGATCTTCAGGCTCTTTTTTTTAATTGGTGCATCTTGTGCTTTATTACAATGTTGCCTGGGGAGCGCGGGGCTGCCACCATCGGGGTGGTGATGGGCAATGGGTGTTATGGCATTGGGGGTCTAACGGGTCAGCATAGAAGAAGGAGGGGCAGATGGTTAACACCTGTCCCTCTTTCTGGTTATTCCCCCAGCCGGCGAGGTCCAGGTAAACTTGTCAATTGCCCTCCAAGCCTGTCAGTGCTGCTGCTTAATGCCAGGTCGGTCCAAAATAAGGCAACACTCATCCATGATTTGATTAAGGATGAGAGGGCTGACCTGGCATGCATCACAGAGACCTGGGCGGGTGAGGGGGGGATGTCTCCCTCTCACAATTGTGCCTGCCCGGGTACCTGGTCCAGCACCGACCACGCCTGGAGGGGAGGGGGGAGGGTCGCTCTGGTTTATCGAGCTTCTATTTCCCTTGTGGGGCTTTCTGTCCTCTCGAGGCTGGGGCTGGAGTGCCTCCACTTGGTGTTGGGCGACCGAGACAGACTGGGAATTCTGTTGGTGTACCGTGCACCCTTCTGCCCAACAGACTCCCTGCCTGAGCTGACGGAGATCATCTCGGACCTGGTGTTGAAGACTCCCAGGATGTTGGTCCTGGGTGACTTCAATCTCCATGCCGAGACGGTTCTAACCAGGGCAGCTCAGGACTTCATGGCCTCCATGGCGGTCATGGGGCTGTCTCAACACGTCATTGGCCCGACCCATGAATGTGGACAAACTCTGGACCTGGTTTTCTCAACGAGGCAGGAAGAGGGTGATCTGAGGGTGAGGAATTTAAGCTTGACGCCCTTGTCATGGTCAGATCACTTCCTCATAAGGTTTGAGCTCAAGAGTGGCCTTTCGCTCTGCAAGGGTGCAGACCCAATTGTATTGGTCCGCCCCTGGAGCCGGAAGGATCCTGATGGATTCCTGGAAGCTCTGGGGGATTTTCCGGTTGACAAGGCTGGTGATCCTGTCGATGCCCTGGTTGAACTGTGGAATGAGGCGATGACCAGGGCTATTGACACGATCGCTCCCAAGCGTCCTCTCCCACCTGGCAGAGCCCGTTCATCTCTTTGATATACACCTGAATTACAGGCGATGAAGCAGGTTGGGAGATGTCTAGAGCATAGGTGGAGGAGATCACGGGGTGATTCTGACCGAACACACTTAAGAGTCCATTATTGGGCCTATGCTGTGGTGGTGAGGATGGCGAAGAAGAAATTCTTCTCCGTTTCCATTGCCTCATCACAATGCCATCCGGTGGAGCTTTTTCGGGTGGTGCAGGGGCTGATACATCGGGCCTGAAGAAAGATCTTGTGCCACCCTCGAAGGCCTGCTGTGGCGACTTTGTCAAGCATTTCAGGGAGAAAATCGCTCAAATTTGCCACGAGCTATTGAATCAGATTCTACTGGGGAGACACCATCGATGCCGTTGAATCCACAATTAATGGATTAATTTCAGTTGTTGTGGCCTGAAGATGTGGACAAGGTGCTTGGACAAGTACGTCCTACCACTTGCTTATTAGACCCATGCCCATCTTGGCTACTTAAGAAAGCCAAGGACAGGATTGGGACCTGGATCCTGGAGGTGGTCAATGCCTCTTTAAGAGATGGCCGGGTACCTGCCCCTTTAAAGGAGGAGGTAGTCTGGCCGGTCCTAAAGAAGGCATCCCTGGATCCAGAGATGGCTGCCAATTATAGACCGGTGGCCAACATCCCATTCCTGGGCAAGGTGTTAGAGCGGGTGGTGGTGGGACAACTCCAAGCACTCTTGGATGAAACTGATTATCTGGACCCATTTCAATCTGGCTTCAGACCTGGGTATGGCACTGAATCTGCCTTGGTCGCCCTGTATGATGACCTGTGCAGGGAGAGAGAAAGGGGGAGTGCGTCTCTGTTAGTTCTCCTGGACCTCTCAGCGGCTTTCGATACCATCGACCATGGTATCCTTCTGGATAGGCTTGCGGGATTGGGGTTTGGAGGCACTGCTTTGCAGTGGTTCCGCTCCTATCTCAATGGCCGATTTCAGAAGGTGGTGCTGGGGGACTATGGCTCTGCACCATGGCAGTTATGCCATGGAGTTCTGCAGGGGTCCATTTTGTCCCCTTTGCTATTTAACATCTACATGAAACCGCTGGGAGAGGTCATCAGGAGGTGTGGGCTGCAGAATCATCAGTACGCTGATGATACCCAGCTCTACCTCAAGTTTTCCACCAATCCAGGTGAGGCAGTGGCTGTGCTGAACCGGTGCCTGGCCGAGGTAATGGGCTGGATGAGGGCCAATAAACTGAAGCTCAATCCAGACAAGACGGAGGTCCTGTTGGTGGGTGGCTCGGGCCTCGGGATGGGGGACTTGGGCCTTGTCCTAAATGGGGTTGCACTCCCTCTGAGGGAAAGGGTTCGCAGCTTAGGAGTGCTCCTCGACCCTGAGCTGTCTCTAGAAGCTCAGGTGACGGCGGTGGCGAGGAGCGCCTTCCTTCAGCTTCGGCTGATACATCAGCTGGAGAACGACTGCCTGGCAACAGTGACACACGTGCTGGTAACTTCCTGATTAGATTTCTGTAACGCGCTCTACGTGGGGCTACCCTTGAAGACGGTCTGGATACTTCAATTGGTGCGGAATAGAGCTGCCAGGTTGCTGATGGGAACTGGGCTTTGTTCTCATATACCCCAGTTCTCCATCAGCTCCACTGGCTCCCAATTGAAGTCCGGGCCCAATTCAAGGTGTTGGTTATGACCTATAAAGTCCTAAACAGTTTGGGACCTGGATATCTAAAGGAACGTTTGTGCCCATATATGCCCTCCTGCCCCTTGAGATCAGCAACAGATGCCCTTCTCCAGGAATCCTCTGTGAATGATATTAGGAGGGAGAGTACCCAGAGGAGGGCTTTCTCTGCGGTGGCGCCCCATCTATGGAATGCGCTCACCAGAGAGGTCCGCCTGGCGCCGTCGTTATTTGTTTTTCGGCGCCAGGCTAAGACCTTTTTATTTAAAACTTATTTTAGTTTTTAAATTATTGAATTAATTAGGATTTTAAAATTTTTAGCCAAGAATGCACCAGGGGTTTTTTTAATGTTTTTTAATTGTTATATTATTATTATTTATGTATGTTTTTATGTATTCTTTGTGAGCTGCCCCAAGGATTTGTTGCGATGGGGGCAGCATAGAAATGTTTTAAATAAATAAATAAATAAATAAATAAATAAATAAATAAATAATAGCATCAGGCTGCACATCCGAAAAGATATCCTGGCTTAGCTTTGGGTCAGACACTGCAGCAGTGTATGACAATATAGACAAGAAATTATTTAAAACCTCATACAATACAATAAAGCATTAGTATCCACCAGAATAAAAGACACTATATGAACAATTATGAGACAGAGTGGAGGATTATATAAATTAAAGTGTCTGGCACCATTTTAACCTGGCACCGAAAATATAGGAAAGAAAGCACCAGGCTTACCTCTGGAAAAATTGTCATTTCTAGCTGTGCTTTCTTACAGCCTAACAACCATGTAGAATGGACCATGAAAATGGTTTCAGTGTAATTTTGTGACCTGTGGTACTAGACCAGTCATCTCAGCTAATCCAGGATCTTGTGCCAATGTGATCATGTAACTGAGTAATAGGATCTGAAATTTGGGAAGTTATATATACAAATCTGCCAATTTTAGGTTCGCACTTCCGATGAAGCAGGCATCATCCACAACAGCTTATGCTGGAATAAATGTGTCAGGTTTCTAAAGTGCTCCAAAGCCCTTTGCTGTTTCTGTTGCATTAGACGAACATGGATTCCCCTCTGAAAATGTGTGAACTTAACAAAGAATTCAGTGATAGAGGGTCGTGGCACTTGGTGGGGAGCTCCAACAATGATGAGGGACTTGCAATTAATCAGTAGATTAACAAAACAGATCTGCCTGCTGGTGATAATTACATATATTTATACACACACACATACACTTTAGCTGTGTTGATCTATGGGATTAGAGCATTCACATTTTGTAATGACTAACTAAAGTCGCACCATGGGCATGTGGAAAATGGGGAAATGGAATGCTTATTGGAGCCCTGTGAGCGATGGGCAGCTCAAAAAATGTCAGCAGTGAAGGTCAAGCTTTTGATTAGCTTGAAATATTTCTTGAATGCCTTTCAGGGAAGAAGGGCTCTCAAGGAATTTTAAACTGGATTACCTGGAAGAACTAAACAATAACTGCAATGCAATAGTAATAATAATATTGGTGAAGTATTGCCACCTCTGCGGCAGTATCCACATGTAGATAATTAGTTAATTTTTCAATGCAGAGTGAAACTTGTAAGAAAGGAAATACTAGGCTAAGGCAGAGAGAGCAACTATATCTGGTTCTGGGAGCTGTATTATTGCCCTGGATTAGCCTGGGGACATAGATGACATCATGGGGTAGAGCTCACATCCAAAGTTCCTCCTCTTCCTGATGTCATCTACCCCACTCACTTTTTAACAATGCAGATGAGACATGGTGTTCCATGGCTTTCTCTTCCTGGACAAAGAAACTCAGCCAGGGTTTATTGGTAGAAGCTGGATCCTTCAAGACCCATCCAAACTGGGCACCTTCTTCCCATGCCACTCAGAACCTCACTGGGGCATGGAAAGCTCAAGAAAGGACTTAGCTTGTGTTTCTAGGAGGCATATCCTGCAAGCACTGGGCATGCCATTCAAAGGAATTCTGATCTTAACTCTGATATATTCTTATAATGCATTATAAATGGAACAAACCTAGGTCTGATCCATACTGTGAAATTTCTCCATATGACCTTATACATGGGTACATGGCCATGAGATAAAATGCTAGTGAAAACCAGGCCATATATCCAGTTGTCTCTGTGATCATGATTTCTGGAAAAAAATCCAGTTTTGATCATGATAATAATGATGAGTTCCTTATGTGTTTCCACATTAGTCTTTCTCTATCCAGTCAGATATCTGTGTACATGATTGCCTGAAAGAATCTGATATGTGTGAACTGGTCTGTGGGTCCATGTTCATGACAACTGAGCACGGAAGTCTCAGATGCTGCACTTCTGGCTGTCTGGGCTCAAGACATCAAAGGCACACATCAAAGAAAACCACACAGTTAAAGATACCAAGGTGAAAAGCCTTTAAAAATGGTTGTTACCATCTCCAGTGACTGCTGAGGGCAGTATCAGATCAGCAGCAAAGAAGCCAAGATCAAAAAGAGGAGGCAACCGGGGTTTTATGACCACTTCAGAATCTGCTGCTTAGCATTTCAATCACAGGGCTTCTTTCACCTCTGCACTGCCCTCATCTCCTGTGGGAAAGCTTGCCACAGCCCACGTTTCTCTGCAAGGTGCGAATAATCTCAAATGCAGCATGAGCCAATCAGTGCCACACAAAGAGCCAGTGCATCTGTATTAGCTACCCAGTTCTTGCTGTTTCCTCCTGAATTCTTTCTTCTAAAAAGCATGTACTCTGTATGCTATTTGGTGTGGTCTTACACATTCTGCTTCGAAATATATGCACAAAAAGAGAGGGAGGTACCTTTTGGCCTACCCTTAGATATAGCCTTTCCTAAAGATCACTTGGGTAGTTGACGGTTAAGCCATTTTCCATTTTCCACTTCTCCATTACCTTTGGTTGTCTGTTGAGGGAAGAAATAGATAGTACCACTGAGCTAAATTTTTGGCAGAATGGTTCTTACTTCTCTCTCAATGCTAACAGGAACTAGGCCCCAGTAGGAAAAGTTTCTCTTCTCTTCTCTTCTCTTCTCTTCTCTTCTCTTCTCTTCAAATCTTTGTTGTATATTGTAATGTGATTGACACACATATAAAGAGAAAAATGCTCTAATTTAATACATTTTCAGCTCTAGCCCTGTATAAGAGCTTTTTCAGAACTAAAATGACTGCTTCTGCATACTTGTGCACACACATGTAGATCTGCCTAAAAATGACAGACTTCTTTCTGATTTCAGTTTGGAAATAAAATGCTGCTATTTTGGGTTCAACTAAGAGGAATATTTTATAGCCATGACAAGCTTGGCATCTAAGTGGAATAACAAATGTGCTAGATCCAAGTTAGCTGACATTGCCGCATGGTAGATAATTCCACTTTGTGAAGAAGTACTTCCTTGTATCTGTTCTCAATCTCCTGCTACTGCACTTCATAGAATGATCCTGGTTCTGTTCTTAGGAGTATCCACTTTTTCCACACCATTCATGCTGTATTTCCATCATGTCCCCACTATTCAGACATTATCTATGCTGAAAAGCTCAAATGCTGTAAGCTTTCTTCATGGAAGAGTTGTTTCCATTCTCTGATTAGTTTGGTTGCCATCTTCTGTTCCTCCTTCAAAAGCCTCCAAATGCAGATGTTTCTGAGACTCCGATGTCCTGTTGGACTGATGCTGGGAAAAACAGAGAAGAAGCTGCAGTCATCTTTGCCTTGCCTTCATCTAATCTTCTCTACTTCTGCTAAAAGGCTTTTCAGCCCACCTGGCAAAAGCAATACAGAGGGAAAGAGAAATTCCCTCAGGATAAATAATATCCTGGCCATTTCAGTTGTTTCACCTCCCCATCCCACCCCAGCCCAACCAGCACATCATATTTTTCCCTCTCCAAAGTCAACTTTCTAACCTTGAAGATGGAGCTAGTGCAGTTCATGGGGGAGATGGGCTAGGTCTCTGATTTCCCTTTCCAAGCTTGCAGCACTGTCTTGAACCTCAAAAAAGTTTTTCTGAGCCATCCAATGGTCCCTTGGTTGCCCATCCAGAATCAGCAAATTGCTCTTTAAAGCATTTCCCTTTTTTGTTAGACTCTGAAAAGTCATGCAAATGCATCCAGGTTTGAACTGTTAGCATATAACTGCTCTTAGGAAAAAAACAGTAAAATTGTGAGGGTAAAATTGCTCACATTATCCCATTTCCACCCCTGGATCACCAGCTGGACATGCACGTGGGTGGCTACCCCACAAGGTTACATCTAAGGATGTTTAAGGAATTTGCAATGGAGTCAAATGAAATGGGCTTTTGTGGATTTGAGCTGCTGATTCCAAGCAGACACCCTCTTTGCCTGAACTCTTGTTGCCTTTGCCTTTGGTATTTTTTCCAATTATATATAATTTATTGAATTTTGTGGTAATTTTGTACATTTCATGTACTTGGCTGTCTTGGGCACCTAGCGTGGAATTGTTATTCCTTCCATGGTTGCATTGTTACCGCTGCCGCTGCTGTTTCATTCAGCCAGTCTTCCCTACTTTGGGGAGTAGGAAGAAAAGGGAAAGGTTGCCGAGCATGAGTTATCCCTGTAACACATTCCTTGTCTTACTAAATATGCTATTCTAAATATATTCTCAGGACCAGCATTTGTTAAGGGAGCTTTAGAGTTTGGCAAAAAAAAAAAAAAAAGTCTTCGACAATGAAGAATCCGGGAAAAACTCTCTCTCTCTCTCTCTCTCTCTCTCTCGCACAAACACACACACACACACACACACTTCTTCCACCAAAAAGGAATTTATTAAACACAACAAGAATTTAAATTCCATATGTTACTTTGGAGAAAATAACTTGGTAGACTCTTTCAGATTCAAATACAGGATTATAAATGAATAAGAACCATCAGAGCTTCCAGAGCAAGCTATGTTGTTGACTTGTCATTAACAGTCCTGCTCAGTTCTTGTAAATTCAAGGCTATGGCTTCCTTTAAGAATGATCTCCTTCTTCTGTCTTGGACTATCCTTAGCATTGTTGGCTTCTTTAGTTAGCTTTGGCTTCTCAAGACAGAAATACTACAGCTTCACTTTAATCAAGTTTTTCTTCCCCTCAGGGAAAATTCTGGATGATTTGATCTATGGCCCACTTGGTTATCTTTCTGTCAGTGGTGGATATTCATGAAGTTAGAATCATAGAATAGTAGAGTTGGAAGGCCATCAAGTCCAACCCCCTGCTGTTGAAGGACACCCTGTTACACCATCCCAGTATGCCATGTTACACCAGCCCACTCAGATGGCTGTCCGTTTTCTTTTTTCATGTCTCTAGTGTGGGACAGCCCACCACCTCTCTAGGCAGCTGGTTCCACTGTTGTATTGCTCTGACAGTGAGAAAGCTTTTCCTGATGTCCAGACTGAATCTGGGTTGTTGCAACTTGATTATTATTATTATTATTATTATTGTTATTGTTATTGTTATTATTATTGTTATATTTATTATAACATTTCTATGCTGCCCCTTGCCGAAGCCTCGGGGCAGCTTACAACACAATAAAATACATTGAAATACAATAGAACATAATAAATTACCACTAAATACAAAAATACAAAAACTACACTGAGATACAAACATAATAATATAAAATTAAAATTAACAGTATAAAATAAGTAAATAAAGAATATAGGAGGAGAAAAGAGAAGGAAGAAGAAGTTGCCCTGGCCAGATCATATATTATTCCATGTCTTACACTCTGACATCAGCAAGAAGAGACCCTCCTCTTTGTGAATGCCTTTAAGGTACTTAAAGGGGGATATCATAGAAACAGAGAGAGTCAGAAGGGGTCTCCTGGGCCATCTAGTCTGACCCCTGGCTCCATCATGTCCTGCCTCAGTGTTCTCTTCTCAAGGCTGAACATGTCCAGTTTTCTCAACTCTCTAAAGTTCTCCTCCAGCAACATGCTTCCAATGTATCTCCCCACCTCCCATCAGTTTTCTTGACTGTCCAGCTTTCACACCAATACACAGTGTTTACTGCAACGAGTGGAAGAATCACAGTGTCTAGCATCCTTCAGGATGTTCTCTCAGGACTGAGTGTATTGGGACTCCATGGTTTGCCACTTACCTAAAAGAGAGCATTTGGCACTCCTGCTTGAAACTGGATCAGCTAGGACTCCAGAGTGTCCATTACTGAGAACCTGGCCAGTATTTTTCCATCAGCTAATCACAAATTAGAGTGCACTGATTACATAAAACTTGTGGTTTTTATTCTGTTTGAAGGAAAATGTTGATGTGGTTTCTATCATCAGCAAGCACTAAAGTTCCAGAAAAAAAATCAAGTATTAAAATGAGCATTGCCAGAGCCATCATTAAATATAAAACAATGCTTCTTGGGAATGGACATTCATGGATAAGTCGAACTGTTTCTCAATTTATGCAAATTTGCAAAAGCTTTTACAAATGAAATAATTCCACTTCCTTAAACCTTAAGGTTGTTTCCTTTAATCAGTTGGAGGTATTACTTCAGGACTTGTTCATCACATATTTGATTATTAATTCTCTACATGTTGCTTTCCTTGAGGTTTCTGCGTGCATGCTCATACTCACGCACACACATTATAAACAGCATGCATTGCTTTGACAATGCTGGATTTTCACCTTGTGTGCTTGCGAGACCTAAAGCTGCTAACCCATTTCCTTTCTGCCACAAAATTTCCAAGCCAAATTGCAAAAAATAGCCCCACCCATGCCTGCTGGTATCAAGGAGGGTACAGACCCTGCCCTGTAGCTGAGCTGTTTGCTCTCATTCTTTCTTCTTGCCAAAGAACAAAATGAATACCAACAATCCAGCTAAGTTTTTGTACCTGATCATTAGAAAGAAAAAACATTGTATGACAGAGACATTCTAAAAATCCTTAACCTTCTTAAACTTTGTTTTATACCGCCTGCAGCAGTATGTGAGACAATTTCTGTTATTCTCTGAATTTTTAAATGTATCCCTTTGCTATTTGGATAAATGAGATTGTGCTGTAGATGTACACTGTGTAGCTGTCCCATTGGGAGAGATTAGACTGTGGTGAGTACAGGTTGTTATTGCTGTTTCATGCTGAAAATACAGGAAAGATGGGACACAGTAAAACACAAACAGCATATCCCCCTTTTTTCCACTGCTGCAAGATCATTATATGTATGAAAGTAATTATATGAGAGGGAGAAAGAGAAGTTTCTTTAGCTATAAAGAATGACTAAATTATTTTTATGACAACAATTAAATACATGGAGACTGTCTCCTTGGTGTTTACTATGAAACATAAATAAATATTCATGGTGCAACTTATTAGATTATACTCATTCTCATACCTGCCAATCTCCCCAGTCACTGATGTCATTGGAAAACCCAGTGGAGAATGGGCCAAATATTCACCCAATATTTTAATGTTTAAAAGATTTTATTTTTTATTTTCAGTCGTGGGTTATTAGTTTTATCTTTGTTGGGGTATTTATGATCTTTTATATTGTTGTATTTATTGAACCTGTTTTGTAAGCCGTCCAGAGATGCACAGTGATTGGACGGGTTAGAAATATCCCAAATAAATAAAATAAATGAATAAATCAACTGGTCAGACTGGAGTTCAGCAGAAGTGTGGCAGTCCCATTTCTATAGAATTCCCTGCCTCAGGGTGCCGTTTCTGCTATTTACGAAAGGCAACCTTCTGCTAGGAAGTCTTTTTTGCTGATCAGCCATAGTCTTAATAGGGTTAGTCTCTTAGGGTTTTAATACACTCTTAATATCATCTTGTCTTAAAGTATTTTTATTCTTTTACCTGTTTCAACTGTGTATAGTTCATCACTCTGGAATATGCTTGGATATGGAGCAGTACACACATATTTTAAATAACAGTGTTTGTTTTAGAAAGGAAGCCTGATTTGCAATTACTGTTTGGTTATTACTATTTATTTCATTTCTATATTACACATAGCCAGAGCTCTCAGGATGGTTTATAACACAATATAAAAACAATAAAATGCAATCGTTGGACAATATGTTAGTTTGTGCAGCCCAGTTGCCAGTTATTCAGTTATTACCTGAAATTGAGAATAGACATTTTTGGATTTGTTTCTAAACTGGCATTTTATTTGCATGGAAACATACAAATTATTTGGAATTGGTAAAAGATGGAACACAGTGACACTTACAGATACTTCCCAACTTTAGAAGCTGCAGCAGATTGTCCACAAAAACCAAGAAAACTTCAAAATTGACACCTAATGACAGAATACAGGATTAGCCCTACTAAAGGATCAATGGCATGTTATATGCATGGTGTAAAAAGAATGGAAAGTGGCCAATTTTTTTTTTTTTTTTTAGGAATCTGCAATTACATGTCAGAAAAACAACCAATAAGGCATCTACAAGGGCAGGTTATGTGCCATTAAACTGGAGCACAGGGCTAAAAGCAGCAGAATGAAATTTAATAAGGACAAATACAAAGTTCTGCACCTAGGAAAAGGAAACCAAATGCATAGTTACAAGATGGGAGACACTTGGCTCAAAAATACTACAAGGGAGAAGGAGCTTGGAATTGTTGTAGATCACAAGCTGGACATGACTCAATAATGTGACATGGCTGCAAAGAAGCTGTTTGTATACTGGACTGCATCAATAGATGCATCAATAGTATAGTTTCCAAATCATGTGAGGTTCTAGCTCTTCTCTATTCAGCACTTGGACTCCATCTTGAGTATTGTGTGCTGTTATGCATACCACATTTAAGAAAGTTACAGACCAACTAGGAAAATTTTACAGAAGGACAACAAAGATGATCAGGGGACTGGAAACAAAGCCCTGTGAAAAAAGACTGGTCATATTTATTCTTGATAAAGGGATATTTAAGAGAGATGTGATAGCCCTTTTCAAGTACTTGAAAGGCAGAAGAGGACCAGGATCTCTTCTCAATCATTCCAGAGTTCAGGACACAGAATAATGGTCTTAAGTTTCAGGAAGCCAGATTCTGGCTAGACATCAGGAAAAATTTCCTGACAGTTGGAGCAGTAGGGCAATAGAACCAATGACCTAGGGAGGTTGAGGGCTCTTCCACACTGGAGGCGCTCAAGAGGCAGTTGAGCAGCCATCTGTCAGGGGTGCTTTAATTCAGGGTTAAATTGAGCAGAGGGTTGGACTTGCTGGCCATATAGGCTCCTTCCAGCTCTACTATGATTCTATGATTTTTGTATTCTTTGAGAGTGTCAATAAATATGTGGATGGGGCCACCCAGTAGTTGCTGGTTACTTGGACTTCTAAAGGAGTCTCACCAGACTCCTGAGCAAACTAAGTAATAATAGGTCTTTTCATGAATCAGTAACTGGTAAAAACAGAAAGCAGAGTGTATCAGGGCTAATACTTTTCAACTTATTCATACATGAGATAGAAGGAGGAGTGAGCAATGAAGTGGCCAAGTTTGCTGATGATACAAAATTATTTAGGGTGACTTATGAGGAACTAGAAACGGATCTATCCAGTTTGGTACAATGGGCACAAAAACAGCAAATTTAGTTCAAGCAATTTGAACAAGTGTGAAGTGATTCATGTTGGTGTAAAAATATCATCTTGGAACCAACGGTGGTATCCAATCTAACAATGACTGATCAAGAAAGGGATCAATGCGAACTTGATGAAAATATCAGCCAGTGTAAAACAGCCTAAAAATGGCAGATTCCATATTTGCCACAGTCAGAAGAGGAACTGAAAATAAAATTGCCAATATCATATTACCCTTATACAAATATAAAATGCACTCACACTTAGGATACTGTGTACTATTCTAGTCACCACAGCTAAAAAGGAAGATACCGCAGAGTACAAAAAAGTAGAGAAAAAGGCAACTAAAT
This sequence comes from Varanus komodoensis, assembly GCF_004798865.1. NCBI lineage: Eukaryota > Metazoa > Chordata > Lepidosauria > Squamata > Varanidae > Varanus > Varanus komodoensis. Next base: position 6,088,859 of record NW_025335761.1, read on the forward strand.
TGATCAAAGGGCAACTCCTACATGCAGAGGTTACAACAGCTGGAATTAAACTTTAAAAGAATTGTACTGAGAGACATGACAGAAATGTACAAATTATGCATGATGTGAAAAAAGCGGATAGGAAAACATTTTCTCCTTTTCCTATAATACTACAAGCCTGAGTGAAGCTGATAGGTGGGAAATTCAGGACAGATTAAAGGGCTGTTTTGCATAGTGCTTAGTCAAATTGGACTTCTCTATCACAAGATGTAGAGATAGCTACCAATTTGGATGGCTTTAAAAACAACTTGGACACATTTGTGGAGGAGAAGGCTTTCAATGGATACTAGTCCTGATAGCTATATCAGATACCACTTCAAATATCAGAGCCAGAAGGCCTATACGCATCGGTGCTTATGTTACTGGGGAGAAAGACTGGGAGGGTACTATTGTATTCATGTCCTGCTTGTGAGTCATAGTGCATGAATGTGGGCACAACTTTTGGTGGGCATCTCAAAGTCATCATGACCTAGATTCTGAAGAAAAAGGCCTTGAAGACTTGGGGACTGGGAGTTTTGAAACTCAGGGAGAGGGAGAGGCCTATGAAGTGCCCTCTGGTCACTGTCCATAGGTTCCTGGGCCAACCAGGAGAGTAGAGATGGAGTCCAAGTAGGGAAGAAGGCAGAGCAGTTGCCTGGCTTGGTCTCTGGGCAGCTCATCTGTCCAGCATCAGGACAAATGAGCTGCCCAGTTAGAGGGCTTGCATAGACTTTGCCAGCTGGATTTGGGGCAACATTCCCATTTTGGATTTTGAACTCATTTTGGAGTGTTTATGTTACTTTGCCTTGTAGATGTGAAGTGCCAATAAAGATCTGCACTGCCAAGAGACTGGTGTTTAGGAACCTAAGGGCAAAAAGGGAAGGACTGAGCTTACAACATGGGTTTCATTTGGGCAGGTAATTGCCCACTGTTTAAACAGAAGACTGGACTAGTGGGCCCTGGGTCTAATCCAGAAGGGCTCTGCTTATGTTATGAAGTCCTGATAGTGTCTAAAGTGAGCTTGTAAACATGAACCTGGAAACTGCTGGACATGGGGAGCAGCAACTACTTTGAACAGCAAAAGGGCCAACAAGGACTCCCTTCTCACTCACCAGATCTCTGCTCAGAAGCTTAACTCCTGAAAGAGGAATCATAAGGGCTAGACACCCAAAGGATGGAGGGGTCCGACATTTGAAACCCCTGTCCATGCTAAGCTGTGCCCGGCTCTTAACAGCGAGCCAGAAGAAGCAACACCCCCCCCACACACAGACACACTACTGCCTCCTTCCTGCCTTCCTTCCTCCCTTGTATATTAGATTGATTTCATAGCATCTCTTACACTTTAGGCCTTTTAGGGACAGAACTAAGCTTCTGAGATGCCTTTGGATCCAGCATATCTGTAGCAGAGCTTTTCATGGTGGCCGGGCATGGGGAATCAAATTCTCTCATCTAGATTTTAATCAAATGATATTCAAACTCACACAGAATGCCAACAGGGGGAACAAAGCCCAGATGCCTTTGATCCTGCAAATTCACCCTTAACCATAGTTTAAATCTGAGTTATATATGACCATATTCATTAAGCATGCAAATATTTCACTGGGTAGATAGTGTCTAGTTACAACTCTTTAGCACATCAAAGAGATGTTGACAATAAACGCTTGCCCACAAGGATGTTGATTTAAGAATATAGCTGCAGACTAATTGTTCATTTTCATTTAAGCTTTCTAAAACTCTAAGAAATGCAAATCTCCCCACAATGCTGAACTGCTGGGTCTGACATTTTAAATAGATGTTGCCAGAAAAACAAATCAAAGTTATTATTATTTTCTTTTGCTCAGGGAAAGGGTGCTACAGTGCTACCAATCACTCAGGTGTTAATACTGTTTTTAAAAGTCGTTAAAAAGTTTTTCTTCATTTCTTGATTTCCTTCATTTATGAATCATGTCATAATTCATTTATGAATCATTGCACACATTTTATTTATAACCCATTCACCTTTTGAATGAGCATTTTTTGAAAGAGTATAGACATAACAAAGAGATAAACATGGCATTTTTCTCCCTTCTATTTAATAGGTCAAATATGTAGCTTCATTGTGAGGTTCATGTTTTCCTTTTTACCAAGATTAACAATTACAAACAGTGCTACCAATCTTAGAGCTGTCATTTGAACAGGGGTTCGGGAAGTGCAGGAATGGTTAACACAACTGGAGATGACAGTTACACTGGTGTGGATTTATACCCACTTTAAAGTATTGCAAAGAAGTGCTCCAGTTTTGCAATGACTTGAAAAATGATAAAAACAAGCCAACTATATACCAGATGGTGTCCCTCAAATAATTGGTACTGCACAGCGGGAAACATCATAAGGTTGTAGCCTCAAACTCTGGTGCCACTGGACAGTCTTTGTTTCATCACTGCAAGAGAAGGCATTTGGAGTCTAGAGTCATGTGTTTGTGTCCACACTCAGACATGCATGAATACAACTTTGTTTCCCTTGTGGCTAATTAGTTCTTGCTACTGTCTATATCACATTCTACTTTTTTGGGCAAAGCATGTCAAAATGGAACAGAGCATTTTAATATCTCAAGTCTACTCTTGTCTGTTATAGCTTATCTTCTATCTTCCTTGAGTTATAACTTCATATCCAATTCACCAAATTTAGGAAAATGCATGGTTATTTATGAAAGCTATTATTACCTATTCAAGACCACTTCCATTAAAATGAATGAGATCAGTCTAGAAAAAGTAGCAGGAATATCATGGGCTGTATATATCAGTCAAGTTCTTTTTCTGAGTACAAATTGTGACGAATAGGTCAGTGTTAAGACAGACAAAGCTGCCAGTTGCATATTTTAAGGAGGTTTCCATTGCTTAAGAGCATGTAAGAGCATGACCAAAGCATTTCAGTTAAGCACTTTCTTGTTGGCTTGCTATTCAGACAATGTGCATGACGATCATGCATTGCTTTGTTACCTATGGACCTTCCTTGCAGCATCTTCTTGGAGTCTTTTCTAATACGTTCTCCTGCATTAATGTCTACTCAGATCATATTATTAATGGTCTACTTCCTATCTTCATAGTAATGCCAGGTTTACATTGGCCTTGAGATGTAGGCCTGTCCTTCTTATAGACAACTCCCAATTCTAAAGGGGCCCTTATGAGCAACAATAAGCTACTTAACAGAAGTGTGAGTGAATAGACTGCACAACACATCTGGGAGCCATGTTTGTCCATAAATCAAGGAATCTAACAACAAAAAGTGTCTATTCATCTGTTCATCTTCAAGGTGATATATATCTTCATTTACCCATGATGCAAAATGAATGCGGATAGAGATGATCTCGTATACAATGCATATTAACAAAACGTTTTTGACAAAGTCACTACCAAAGAACCCTGAGCAAGCCTGGAAGTCATGGAAATAAGAGGATGGGCTCTCTTATGGCTTAGTAACTGATTTAAGAATAGGAATGAGCTGGACAGTTCAAAAGAAATGCTTGCCAATTCCCAAAATGGCAATTCCCAAAATGGCAACCCTGAAATGTACATTTTTAAAAATACATTTTTGTGTTTTTTTCAGTGGATGGAAAGTGCACAGTGTTAAGAAACACAGAAATGTTCAGGATCCGAAGCCATGACAGAACTTCCCTTGGTGAAAAGTGACAAGTTTCACTTGCAAGTGCCTTCAGGACCACAAGCAGAGCCATAGGTAATTGCAAGGACTGAACCCTGTGCAATCATGAAGCACAACTCGGAGGCCTGGTGTCTCTAGAAAGTCTTCCCTGTGCTGCTCAGTTTGGCTGCAATGTCACAAACCTTTGTTGCAATTGCTTTGTGTTCCTGATCCTGCTTTATTCTGAATTGTATCTTGGATCCTACATAGGCTTGACTTTGTTGCTGTCTCTGGTTTAACTCCACCTTGGCTGATACTTGATCCTTACTGACACCTTACTAAACCAAGCTTTGAATTGTGTGTTTTGTTTTGTTTTGTTTATTAGGCAATCTTTCAACCTGTTCACAAATGAAAACATGAGGAGTTAAGGTGATCAGTAATGGTGATAGCACAAATTCAGGACAGCAAGGGGAAAAATGATTTAAAAATCTCTCCAATGAAATCTTGCACAATTTGGGCAAAAACGGGATAATGAATAGTAGTAAAAATGTTTTAAAAAATGAGCCTCTGTCTGCAGTAAGTATACTCATTTTCCACAAAGTGGGGAGAAAACTGAGATATGTCATTCAAGGTATAATGCAATGGGAATGAAATTAGCAAGTGGAATATTGATGTATACTGCTGGTAAGATAAAAGAAAACAAATAATAGACAGATGAATGTGCACACTTGCAAGAGACTGGGGAAAGAAAAACCTATTTGCATACCTCTAAAGTTTATGCATATGTATATGTTTATAAAGGTTGCAAATGAGTTATAGAAATTATCTTGGGGATGTAATCAGTCTGTATCAGTGGAGGGCAGACAAAACTGATAAAGGATGAGGGAAGAGAAGTGATATGAGGAAAAATGGTTGCATTTTGCTACTTTTGCCAGGCAGTTCTGCATCTTCTTGGGACAAGCCACTCATAAGCCATTGCTCCAAATTCACATATCATGACAGATTACTTTGAATAAGTCATCAACAAGCCATGGGTTCTCCATGTGTGGTTGACAAGCCATGGGTTCTCTCTTTTGTGTGGTTGACAAATGCATGCAAAAGAAGCTGTACATGGACATCACAACGAGCCACTCTGAAGCAAAGAAGAGTGATAACTCTGGCTTCTCATTTTAGGGGAGACAGGTTTCTGGGTTGGCTCACACATACCAAGAAGCCACTGTGGAGAAATTCACTCATTGCCACTCATTGCTACTCATTGCCAGAGGAGCCACCATCTGAAATATTCAAGCTGTGGTGCAGTCCTGCTGTACCTTGTTGCATGCAAAGCCACAAAGCCACAGAGTCCCAAAACAGCTCATGGGTTCTAGGAGGCTTGTGCATCTGCAAGGAAGGAAATGGTGAATGCGGTTCTTTGTTAAAGTAGTACTTAGCATCAGGACCTAAGAAAGGTCTCACACCTTGTTATCTAACTGTCATAAAAGAACATAATAGGAGTCATACTGGCTCAGACCAAGGATCCATCTAGCCTAGTACTCTGTATTCATGGTGGCAAACCAGCTGCCCAAGAAATCCCTCAAGCAGGGTAAGTGCAAGGCTTCCAAGCTCTCCAGCAACAGGTATATGCAGGCATTTTACCTCTGGTGAAAGAGATAGCACATAACCAGCAAGGATAGTAGATACTGATGGGCTTCTTTTCCATAAATCTTTTCAATCCCCCTTTAAAGCCATCCAAAGCAGTGGCCATCACCACTTTTCATGGCAGTGAATTCTATAGTTCAGCTATATGCTGTGTGAAAAACAATTTTGTCTTTCGTAAACATTGCACCAAGAAGCATCACAAGATGAACCTGGGTTCAGGTCAGAGAGAGAGAAAAAAGTCTCCTGCTTCATTTTCTTTACACTGTGCGTTATCGTAAACACCTCTATCATGTCTTCCCTTACTTGACTGTTTTTCTTAAGCTAAACAGCCCCAATTATTGTAGCCATTCCTCATAAGGGAGTTGCTTGTAAGGGAGTAGGTATTTCTCATAAAGGAGTTGCTGATCATTTTTGTTGCTCTTATCTGCTTAAAGATCAATTAAATTAATGAAATTTGAGCAAACATTGAGCATCATATTGTAATCTACGTATGATACCAGAGATAGCACTTAGCAAAAAATGGATTGACATCTGTGTAAATGTTTAACCAGTAAATGTATAGCAATCTTTCTGCAGTCATATTTAAAATGCAAAGTGAAACTAAGAAATACAAATCCTATGAAAACGAACCTTGAATTATTCTACATCAAAATATATCTGAGGATATAAGCATGATCGAAATTCAGTGTTATTCCTTTCCATTGATCTGAGTGGCTTTAGATTTCATTTTTCTTTACTCATTTCACAAGACTGTAATTCAACACAAGCTTTTTAAAAAGTTTTAAATATTTAGCTCTTCTGCTTATCATACACACACACAAATAGATGTTTAAACTTTTATGTGGACCCACTTTTAATATAAAGATCCTGGAACAACAGATGTGTTTCTAATTGCATTCTTAAAATGAAATGTTTTTATTCTGAGTCTGCAGCACAGGAAATATCCTTCAGCAAAGGGCACCAGCTGCAAAATAATAAAAAGAGCTTTAAACGTTTATCCAGTGACTGACAGGTTTTTTGCCCTTAGACTTTTAAAAGTTCATATTTGTTCATGCAAAACATCTGAGCTGAAGTTTAGCCATTTTAGGTTCATTGTGCAGTAAATTGCGCAAAATCTCTTGCCTAAGAATTATGCACCTGGTGAGGTTCACAAGGCAACCAGGCAATTCTGAACTCATGGTGAAGTCAGCCAACTCTAAACATTCCACATCCTCTGAAATCAGAAACCAAACATGTCTCTCAGTTATACAAAACAAACATACAAACTTGAATAAAAGTTAAAATTCCAAATGACAAGAAGGCATCTATTCTGCAAGTTCAAAGCAATTGGAACAACTGCTGAAAATATGTACATTACCTAACTATTTTGCATAGTTATATTCACACATGCATATTTCTGACTCTGCCTAGGGTGGTACTGGTACTGGTTAGAGATCATAAACCAGGAGTGATATGGCTGTGCTGGAACTAGTTACACAGTATCTCACAAAAGTTGGTGCTCACATTGCATTATCTTTACCTAGCAGGCCCATGCTCAGTACCCCTGGGGCTCCCTCTCTGGCTTGTTTTGCATTAGCATGGAACTCTGCCACGAAAAATGCCTGTCCTTGAACAGATGTTGATGGGTCAGCGTTCATACACCCAGGTTATCTGCTTGTGCTAGCACCCCAATTACACTGGGGCCTGCACTTCAGCAGCTCTTCGCATCCGGAGAATTTCATTGCGAAGAACTAAGAAGAGGATGTTGGGTGGAGAGGCCATCAGTAAGTCTTACACTAAAGGTGAGGTTAGGAATGCAATCCAGTTCCCTAGTAATTGTCAAAGGCCCTTTTTCATGCAAGCAAAGTATGAATGGGGCTCGCAAGATCATATCTCAAAAACAAGCTCACAGTGACACATAGAGAAAAATAGTTTATGTCTTTTCCATTTTATAATAGTTCTGAAAACAGCCCCCTGATATCTGCTCAGATGAGGTTACAAGAAGTTGTTAATTACAAAATCTAAGAATGCAATAAAGTGCATATACCACTCTGAGATATGCATATACTACCGCTGAGAATTCTAAACAGTCGACTGCAAGATATTTCCATAAAAGTTGTAATACCATAACTTCCCCAAAATAATTTAGAGCAATTCCTTAAGACTGCAATCTTTTACATTTGCTTTCAGAACATAGAAGCAGAGCTAGTCAGAAGGGGCCTCCCGGGCCAATGACTTCCTTTCTTATTATATGATTTCTCAGTCTATTCAGGATTCTTTGGTGAGAGATTTTGTCTAAAGCCTTTGGATGGTCTAAAGACTTTAGATTTTGTCTAAAGTTCAGATGGACAATACCGACTGGATCTCCCTGTCCTCTTGTTTTTTAAAGCTCTCAAACTGCTCTAAAAGTGGAGTGAAACAGAACTTACCTTTGTGGAAGCCATGCTGGTTCTTTTTTTTAGCTGGGCTTGTCTTTTATGTGTAGGGCATGATATAAAGAATTCCATCTTTCATGTCAGCCTCCAGCTCGGAGGCTATCTACATCTAATGCATGGTGCGAGGTACAGCAGTGGTGATCTCTGTCGTCAAAGCACCTCACACCTTGCATTTCATGTAGGTGGCCATGTTCAGACATCTAGATGAAGTGCCATGAAGGGGAAGAAAAGAAGGCATTATGGCAACCCTCTCCCCAGCCCTGCAGGCAATGTTGTTGCTGAAGAGATTACCTAGGCAGACAGGGATTCCACCTTCTTCTCCTACCCAGGTCTCAGTGATATGTGCCAATTTGCCCCCCTTATCCTTAACCAGATCATTGCTGAGAGGGATCTTACTGTGAACGGACCTGGCATTCCTATGTACACGGGGTCTGAACTGCAAAATGATGATGGTGATGATGATGACCATGACAACAACAATGACAATGGAGACAATGATTATGATCATCATCATCTAAATACCGCCCTACCAGCTATTTTTGTTTTTGTTTTTAAAGCAGTCAGAAACCCACTTTAAAAAGATTTTAAAAATTTAAGAAAGGAAATAAAAATTAGGAGAGTCTGACAGCCTGGCAGGTATCAGTAGACATGCTGTTCTCAAAGTATATCATAGTGAAGATTGTTATGTTTTACACACACACACACACACACACACACACACACACACACATGTAGCCGTGCTCTACCGGACCTGTTTCTCCAATGACACCCAGTAGAATTTGAGTATTATAGACTCTCCATGGGCTCTTTTACTCTTGATGGAGTTATGAAGATTATATAACACCTTATCATCACTTCTAATTATACTTCAGCAAGATTCTGTTGGCATGAGACATGCTGTGATTAAATGAACTTTCATTCCTTTCCTTGAAGCAGGTCACTTCTCTTTATGGCACCATAAACTTCTCTCTCCTTGGTTTGTTGCTGCCTGATTCAGAGGAAAGAAGTTTTATTACAACATGGTAAGCTGCACAAATGTAAAGGTATAGAAGTTGTATTTTCATTATTTCCAATGCTGATATTCTACCTGAAAGTTAGAATCCAATTTAGTCATAGAGCAACTGTATATTTTTATAGACCCAAATAGAGCAGCATGAGCCTGCCAATAATAATATCTAGGCCACCCGTATTTCCACATGAAGAGCTTAATTCACTCCCTAAGCACAGAGAATGTGCAATGCATATTAAAGTTAACCTAAGTAGTGGCAAAGCACATATATGTACAATTTAGTTAACACACGGGCCCCATCTATATAAGGTCCTTCCTGGCATGTCTTTTTCACAAGGTGCTCATTGTCTCTAATAAACCAAATGGTTAAATGAATTCAATGAAATTGAAAAAAAAAATTGACATCAAAGACATTTTTGCTTCTACTTGTGCAATAATATCTTCCAGTGAGACAGTAGCCATGATGCAACATTGTCTTCTCCAAAAATTATTGTAATTTATTGGGGAGACACAGAGCCCAATGAAATTAAAATGTTCCAAAATTCTCCATATTTGGATCTTTTATTCAATTCATTAATTTGTCGGAACTTGGCAATTTTAGAAATGTATAGCATGCAGTATTGGATTTAATCCCTTCAGGCTTTTCAGCAAAGGATATGGCAGGTTATCTTCTGATCAGATATCCTCATTGAAGCATGAATAGTCCCATATTCAAGTATGATAAGATTTTGATTTTTTATACTGCTTTTTTTTCCTGAATTGACACTGCTGTTCCCAGAATACAAGCATCTCTTTGTCTGTCTATCTATTTTTATGAAATCACTAGCTTAGTGGAATGTGGGAATGTTTCTGACATAATTTATCTTGATGTCAAAAAAACATTTGACAGATTCACTCATGGTAATTTGGTTAATAAGCTTACTAAATTCGAGCTAGATAGTAATTTGAAGTAGATCCAAAAGCTGGTTGGAAAAACATCCAGTGAGTTTCCGCCATAGTTCCTCACCAAGCAGGAGGAATGTTTTGAGTTGGGTGCTTCAGAACGCCATCTAATGTTCAGTCCTCTCCATGTCTGTTGCTGTTGTTCTTCTGTTTGTTGTTATTGACTAGAGGTAGCAGGAATAGAATACTTACAAAATACATTTTAAATAAAATTTCTTGAATTGTATCATTCAATGGAGTCAGGTGCAAAGAACAAAAAAATGGGATGGTGAGCAGGGTATCTTGGTTCAAAAAGAAGCTCCATTGTTAGACAGTTAGCTTAGAAGAGAGGGAAACATGTTCCTTCTTGGTTGGGGAACCATAATGTGACACTTTTCAGGTAAAGTGGGAGGAGACACAGCTCGAGCAAAGAGGTCAATTTTCTTTTGTCTATGTCATTAACCCTTTTCCTCCCACTCTGGTTAGTGGGCAGAACTATGCAGTGTTAAAGCAGGAAACATTACATATGCCTAATATAATTCAGCCTGACTGAGTTGGAACAGTTTTATCAGGAAGAAAAGGCAAACCTTGGAGGATCCAGATGCTGAAAGCTGGCAAAGATTTACCTGAGAAGTCCCATAGCTGAAATTTGCTTCAAAGGGTGCTTCTATCAAGTATTGACTCAGAGGATCGAATACATACACAACCAACAAGTGCCAGATTTTTGTTTACATAAATTTTGCCACGCAAAAAGCAAAACAAAAACAAAAATACCTAACACACACATGCACACAAAATCCTTTTTACAGTTTTCAGTATCTTATGTACATCAGGTGGTAATGATGCCAATTCAATCCACTTCAGTTCCAGGCTGAAACACAACAAAATGTTTAAAATTCATGGTGAGTGAATATTTCTGAAAGACACTGTAAATGCATTACACTTGTTGCTTCCATGCAAATGCCCAAATTGTTAAGTTTAGTGGGAAATGCATGCATAATATTCAAAAGGCCAATGAAATTGCATTCAACTGAAAATAAAATAATATAATGGAATGTTGATACTAAAATACAGATTTGCAACGTCCAATGCTCCTACTTCTTTTTAGTGAACAAGATGAGATTATATAAAGTCAGGTTAAATTCGATACACTGAGATTTTCCTCAAATGAATAATTTAGAAGAATAGAATAATTTAATATTATTTCCAGGAATGAATAAGCTGTCAAGTCACAATGCTAAAAAATAATGGAAAATCATACATTTATTCACTTTTTACAGCAGAAATATCTCATCCAGAGGCAATAGATCTTACAGAAATATTTAGAAGTTTTATTGGTATCGAGAGAAAACCTAAGACAAACCTTATTTATGCATGATTGTATTGATAATTATTATTGTTTAAAAGCACCTAACCATCTTCTTGACTTACAAATTATAAACTCACATGGCTATAGACATAGACACAGTCTAGCCAAAGTTATTCATGATTAGGTATTAGTTATATTCATGATTAGGTATTACTTATATTATAGGTATTAGTTATTCATGATTAGGTGATTACTTATATTCATTGGACAGAATGAATATAAGTAATCACTGTGATTAACATGAATTTATGTAGCACAGGGAAACCAGGGATGCTGAGGTTCTCTGAACTTCACTTCAGAGCTTGGTTCATCTCACTCTCATTCGTGTCATTTCTCCTTTTTGAACAGAGCACATTTAAAAAAAATCATACTCTCCCCCTTGATTTAAGTATGAAAATGTGTATTTTGATTTGTCAAATGCATTTTGAACTGTGCATTTTTCAAAATAGAAAATTGCTCAATGTTATTACAGGTTCCAGAATTTGACAACTTGTAGGTGGGAGGAGATTGCATCTTGAACATTCAAATGTTTGCAAATGGAAATAAAGTTCTCATGTACCCCTAGATTTCTGGATAATATATAAGATCCATTCATACTCTACCTTATTTGCATTTATTCCAAGATTTATAACTCTCCTATAGGGCAAAAGCACCTTCTCAACATGACTTTCAATTAATAAATCATGCAGAGAATGTCCAATTAACAAGTCAATAATGAATTAAAGTCAAACAATCAAAGCAGCAAATGGAAAAACTGAAATCAGTCATGCATTAAGACAAATTTCATCAATCCCAATAAAAAGGTTTGGGGTGTTGCGTGACAATTATTTAACACACAAGATACCCTGTTGATGTTAAAAGCTTCTTTGACCTCGAGCCAATTTCTGTAGATCTCCACTTCAACTAAATACCTTTACAACCAGATCCAACTATGGGGTACACTTTTCCTCTGACACCAAGTTCCTCCTGTTGCATTTCTCACTGCTTATTTTTTTGCATGTTCTGTTGCCTGCTTGTTTAATTGTCATACAATTAATTGAAAATCCATTTGATAAAGAAAGATTCCTATGTTCGGTAGCACTGGGAGTCATCAGGGGTCCCTATACAATCTCCAAGCTGATCCTGGTTGCCCAGCAACTGTAGCCAGCCAGAACTATGACTGGTCAACAAAAGGAAATGGTATTAACTCAAGGGCTCTTTAAATGGCTCAAGGACTCCAAGGGAGGAGCTGGAGAGGAGACAGAAGCATAGGAAAAAAGCATGAATGCTGGAAGTTTAAGAAAGAGAAGAGAGAGACAAGGCTGGGTAGCTGAGAAAAAGTAAAGGAAAAAAGAACAGAAGGTATTACAAGGAATAGTGGAAAAGAGTAGTGATCACTGGGCTCATTAGTGAGCTGAGGTTGTGGAGCATCTGTTAAGAGGGACAGGAGAGACTTTTCAGTGAAGTCCACAGCTGTCAGAAAAGCATAAAGGCAAACATACAATAGAAGATTCCAATTCCATAGCAAACTTATTAGCCAATAATCCTGATTCTACAACTAATTTATAGATGATATCACAGTATAGATGCTCAAACATATTACCCCACTGACATCCATTCAGGTCTTGTGGTGGGTTGCTTTGCTCCATGAGCTGAGCATCCATCCTGGCCCTGCAGATACTTACAATATTGTTCCAGAGCTTACTATGGTTCCTTAGAGGTGAGCTTGATCTAGACATTTATGGAAAATTCATTTTAGTTAATATTGGATCAGGATCTGCACCTTGTAGAAGGAACGCAGACATGGACACAATTTTCAAGCTTGCAGTGTGATTCATGGACCAGAAAAGAGGGTTCAATGGCATACCTACTTTTAAAATTGTGCATAAATATGCTATAAAGGTGGGATAAGAATGAGCACATTTCATGAAAGTTCTATATAACTGAAGCCTACATTTGGGAAAATGCACACTAACATAGGCACATATTTTCATGTGAAAAGAATCTGAGTTAGTAGGAAGATAATACAAAATGGAATTAGGACAACTTCAGTGAACTTGGGTTTAACTGATTTGCACATTCCTTGCCTGATTCTGAAACTACTGATATGAATGATCTTGTGATGTAAAATGCATGAATATAGTCTGTAGCTGCAGCACTCACATGTTCAGATTGTTACTTTGCCCTGAAAACTGCAGAAAATGGCACGTTTCTCTTGAGAAAGAAAGCATTTTTTATGACTTGAAGAAACATGAAAGCGCTGCACTTTTATGATAAGTAAGACCATCTGTTTCCATACCATTCATAAATCTGAAGTTATGTATTTATTGTCGTTGTTGGTAGGGAAATATATATTTAGCCAGTTGTGATCAATCCTGTGAGAAGGTCACAGCATCATGAATGAAGTTTTACAACTGATCTTAGATAGAATGGCACTCTGCTGTGAAGGCTGCAGTTTAGGAGGTCTCCTGGATGGGAAAGCTCAGATTTTTAGTGCTTGAACTGGTATGACAACAGTCCAAACTGGAGAGCTAGCTTTACCTTGGTGATTCATGCAGTGGAGACATCCAGATGAATTACTGTAGTGAGCTCTATGGGTTGTTTTTAAAGATGGTTTGGAAACTACCTGGTACAGAAGGCACATGCCTGAGTATTAATGGGAATGAGGAAGACAGATCAAAGCAAGGTGGGCACCTGGACTGCACTGCATATCCATGCCTTTCCAAGCTCATTTTAAAGTGTCTATGCTAACATTTACAGAACAGACACTTTAAAACATCTCACATTAGCTGGTGTGGTGCCAAGTTATTTAAAGGGTCACCATCATCCATACCAGCCTGTTTATACAGTGAAAGTCTTTCATGTTTGCTTAACTTTGGAACAGACTAGTGAGCATAGTGGATAGAACTTTTCTGCGTCTCATTAACAGCTGGTATACATTAATCTCTGTCTCTGCTGTTCTTAAGAAAAGCTGTAAAATACATATTTATTCTCAGCGACTCTTTCTGAAGGAATACCAGTATATAATCCTTAGTGCCATATAATGTTTACTTTATATGGCCTCAGTGAAATTAGAGGGTATCTATGTGGGCAACACGGTTTATATCTAAACAACAACAATGTAGGCCTAAGACCTTGTTTTGTTATTGTCAAAGTCTTTTCTAAGAGTTGCTGAGTGACATTCTGAAACACAGGCAATATTCAGTCAACTCTGAATATCATTAGATTGGGCTTGGATTAGATAAATTTGATTCCATTTGCCTGAGAATTCTAGCCAGGTGGAAAAGAATGGCTGAGAAACAACAGTTAAGGTTTCACAGTTGAAAGTGAGGAGTCAGTCTATGGTAGTCCAGGATGGAGAAGGTCTATTCACTGGTGTTAATCATTTCAAAAGGACTAAAGGAAAGCTGACAGGGAAACAAATGGCTAAAGATGCACTCCTGTGCATATTTACAATAGAGAGAAAAAACTCCTACAGTCCCTGTGCTGCACTGCATATCCATGCATCTCCAAGCCAACATGACTTTCTTTTTCTGTATCTAAACATGCACAGGATTGCAGCCGAAGGCTTGAATATTAAGCTATTCTTTCTCGGTGGGATGACAACACGGAGCAGCCATATGGAGCAGATGGCTGGGCTATACCACGGTGGGTGTCTCATGTGCTGTCAGAGAATGCCCTGGAAGCAGTAGGTGTTGTAACATCTGTCGCCATATTGGCAGATCCCACCTTCTACATGACCAGTTCATCCATATCCCTTCTTGCTCAGCTATCTCTTCTTACAGTCAGAATGACTGAACTGCCTTGGACCATATTTATAAACAACAAAGGCATTGTTTTTCTTCTTCTTGCTCCACTATATAGTTCACCTCTCATCCAAGGCTCCCCAGGCTCTTATGCAATGATTTGTATTCTAATTTGACAAAAATAATTTCACTGAAACAGATTGTGCATATAAAGCACATACAGAAACCATCACATTACACATGCTGAGTTTCAGCGCAGATGCAAAGATGTTTTCATTATTGTATACACATTGCTCATAGAATTCAGTGAAAGCACTGTGCAAGATGCTGTATGAAACTTTATTAATACTCTCATCTATAAATCTGCAGCGATTGGTACCTAGTCAATTCATAGAGGCAGACTTCATGGCTTTCTCCACATCATTTCTCTGCTTTGTGTAATATAAAACTTGAAAAAGCATTCTAGAGAGCTCAGACACTTGCTATCTATTTTTCACACTAGTCCAAATACAGGTATTACCCTACTCTGAATGTATATTTATTTATTTATTTATTTACTTACTTACTTACTTTTATGGACCAACACAAGTTTCTTTGCTTTTCCATGTGTAAAGCAGATGATACCTTCCCACATGTTTTGACCAATACAGTGAGGAGGAAATCCCTACCTGAAATGTATTATATTTTAAGTTTAGCTGCTGTTGATTAACACTGGTGGTTAATGAGAAAATAAATGCATATAGGAAAAGACTCTGCAAAATACTGTTAATATATATAGAATGTTGTCATGTCCTGTTATTACTTGCTCTTCTAAAACTCATATTTCCTTTTTGGTATCCACAGCTGAATCCATGCAATCCAGTCAATTTCCATCCAAATTCCAAATTTCTGGTTACCATATTCCATGAGGAGTTCCACACTAACCACAAATACCAAGCTTGATACTTGCTTCCAAAGATAGGAAGAAAGTTCCCCCAGACCTGTTGGCAACCTTTAGGCCAACAGATACACAGAAGTGCCAGCTTTTTCTCCACCTGCAGTGTTCCTGCCTTTGGACAAGCATACAGGACAAAATAGTAGTGGGTATGAGAATTACAAAGTTTAAAAAAACAAAAATAAATCAAATCATCAGCGTTCCTTGGGAGAGAAGCAAGCATGCCGAGTCAAGAGGATGCAAAAGGAATTCTCAGAGTTGACTACCACCATTCCAGCTGAGCTAAATCATCTCCATGTAGATCTCTTCTATGGAAGCTGCTGCGCTCATCAGCCTCTCCTTGCATGAGGTTGGCAAAGCTACCAAGGTTTAAGGACTGCACTGTCCCTCAGCAAAAAGGGACAAGCTGAGTGAAATTAGCCAAGCTTTGCCTTCTTAGGATTGTCCCCTCACATACACACCACAGCCTGATCCAGGATCATATTCTAAATCTTTTTAACAGGACCTTTTATCCCTGCAGAGAAACAAGATTAATCTTGAGATTAATACAATTTGGAAGAGAACCGTCTCAGCAAAGCAACTCCAGGCATCTCCCATCAGCCTTTTTCTAAAGTCTAAAGTGAGAGAAATGTATGAAGCTGCATGAAAATCATTACAGTTCTTTTTTACTGTATTTCTTTAATAAGTTCAAAAAGTAGTATTTTGTCTCAAATTTATGATCATTCCATTTAGTTCTCTGTACTGATTTCAAATTTTTTTTGGCATCAACTGAAAGTCCTTGTATTTATAACACTCTGTCACTGCATCCTTAAACATTTCCCCCCTATGATTCAAATGCTCTATATTCCTAATAGTTATAGAAGAAATATGCTGGAAGACTAACCCACCCACAGAATTAGGTTGAAATGCCACCAACTATTCTTTCCATGCCTCCACCTCTTGGAGAAACTGAAGACACTGCACCCTTGATGACCTTCTAGTTTTTAAGTTTGACTTTGGCTTGACAGTCTTATCTGCTTGTTTGAAACGTTTATTTTTTTGGTTTGGATATTTGTATGCCATCCTTTGCAAAAGCCTCAGGATGGCTTACACAAATAAAATACAAATATCTAACATAACATAAATTAATTAATGACCCACTCTGGCTGCAATTAAAATATGATGATAAAATTCAATATTAAAACTTGTTAAAATATTGATTTAATAAAAAGATCTTAACCTGGCACCGAAAAACATATAATGATGGTGCCAGGCAGACCTCTCTGGGGAGCGCATTCCATAAACGGGGCACCACCACAGAGAAGGCCCTCCTCCAGGTACTCTGTCTCCTAACATCTTTCACAGAGGGTTCCCGGAGGAGGGCTTCTGCTGCCGATCTCAGGGGGCAGGAGGGCAAATAGGGAAGAAGGCGTTCCTTTAGGTATCCTGGTCCCAAGCCATTTAAAGCTTATAGGTAATAACCAGCACCTTGAATTGAGCCTGGACTTCGATGGGAAGCCAGTGGAGCTGATAGAGGATTGGGGTTATATGAGAATAACACCCAATCCCTGACAGCATCCTGGCAGCTCTGTTTTGCACCATCTGAAGTACCCAGCCTGTCTTCAAGGGCAGCCCCATGTAAAGCGCGTTACAGAAATCCAACCGGAAAGTAACCAATGTGTGTGCTATGTTGCTAGGCAATCTTCCTCCAGGTAGGGATGAGTCCACAGCCCAAACCTCCTGATGACCTCTCCCAATGGTTTCATGTAGATATTAAATAGCAAGGGGGACAAAATGGAACCCTGTGGTACTCCATGGCAAAGTTGCCATGGCACAGAGCCAAAGTTCCCCAGCACTACCTTCTGGAATTGGCCGTCAAGGTAGGAGCGGAACCACTGCCAAGCAGTGTCTTCTACTCCCAGTCCCGCCAGACTATCCAGGAGGATACCATGGTCGATGGTATCAAAAGCCGCTGACACTGTAATGTAGGAGGATATCTGAATTTGTGATGTCAGCTGCTGTTCATTCACTTTTACCTTCTCTTTTAGGTAGCATTTGAATGAATGAATAAATGAATGAATGAACGAACAAACGAACGAACGAACGAATGAACGAACATGCTAAGACATGAAGATCAGACCCTCACAATAGGTGTGATTAATTATGGTGCCATTCGAATCTACATGGAAGCCAGAGGGGAATTTTGTTATATGAATCTCACAGGTGTTGTCACCCAGATGGAACCTCAATGCAGACCTGAACCATGGAGGTGCGGCATCCTGGCAGGACAACTGGGGTATCTCTGTTGGTGTTCAGCGAGGGTTCCCAACAATGGAAAGGAGAATTAAGCACTCTTGCTCAATGCCAGTGTCATATATCAAGCTGTATCCTTTGCCCATTCACTAATAGAATCCTTGACTTTTATCCAATTGTGTGCTTATTGCTTCTGATTTGTACAAATAACCTTTGCCTTTTGGCAAAATACCAGTCAGCCAGAAGACAGCATAGACACCCTCATTTCTCAGGGTGAACATAATGTGAACACACCTATATATACAGAACTGAAGGATGATTATTCTTTTTTATGAATTAACAAATTATTAATAAATTAAAAAATAATCACTGGCAGGAAACCTAAACAAAGGAATAGACAGTACATGCTGTTACCTCCAATGACATTCTCTCTCCTTCCAGTTTTAAAATAAGATGGAGCAAAAGAAGTAGATGATCTGTACTAATGTACGCATATATTTGATGTGTTTCTGCATCAAAAATGGTCTTTTCTTGTATTTTGTACTGGAATTATTTATACGTACTAGATCAAAAAGAATGTTACTTTCAGCCAGAAGAAATCTGATAATTTGATTTAGCACAATAAACATTATGCCAATAATAATAACAGCAACATTCCTGCCTACCACACACTTTATTAAAGTTAATGCACAAAGAGGTCTACAAAGCTAAAATGCATCTTTCGTACTTAGCCTGTTTGTGATAATTGCTTTGCTAAGGAGAGGAACAGTAGCATGCTATGCCATGTTAAGTCCACGAAAGAACAGATTTTTCATTGCTCAACTTAATTGACCATGAGCCAGAAAAACTGTGGACTGAAACCTGAGGCATGATTAGAGAAGAATACCAAAAGAGAATTCATGTAGCAACAAGAAAGAAAAACCCCATGTGGATAACAGAAGAAGCACTCAATGTTGGCAAAGGACAGACAAGAAGCAAAAACAAAATGAGACAGAAAAAGGGTCAGAAACCTGAATGCAACTTTTCAGTTACTATCACACAGAGACAAAAAGAACTATTACAATGGTAAATGGAAAGAAACAGAAGAGACCAACAAAAGAGGAAACACAGAGACTTCTTTCATGAGAATTCATGAGAGTGAAGCAGAACCCTATGAAGAAGATCCTGTAATAATAGAAAGTGAAGTGAAAGCTGTTTTGAAAACGTGAAGAATAAAGAACCTGGAGTAGAAAGGATACTAATAAAACTGTTCCAAGCTACAGAAAATGAATGAGCCCAATTCTTAATAAAAATATGTCAACAAATTTGGAAAATGAAACAATGGCCACAGACTGGAAATGTTCAGTATCTATGCAGAAGAGAGCAGCAACTATAGGACCATGGTATTAATTTCCCACACAAGCAAAGTAATGCTCAAAGTGTTGCAACAAGGAATAGTACCTTACAGGAAGTGAGTAAAGCAGGTTGCTTACCTATAAATGATGTTCTTCGAGTGGCCATCTGTGCATTCACACATATGGGTGCTGCGCCTGCATAGTGCCTAGGCTGGAAGATTAGAAAGCTAACGGTTTTTGGCAGGAAAAAGCTCTGCTCCCCTCACCCCCATAGTATAAATAGAGCGGAGCATCCACCATTTTATTCAGTCTTGAAGACCATCGTTCGCTCCTTTGCAGTTAAAGATGGTATTACAATAAGCATCATCGGTACTGTAAGATCAGTGCGGAACCGACGAAAAACAATTCCACTCACCGACACCATGTGGGGCTGGTGGGTGGGTTGTGTGAATGCACAGATGGCCACTCAAAGAAACTCAGTTACAGGTAAGCAACCTGCTTTTCTTCGTCGTGGCCTCTGTGCATCACACATATGGGTGATTAGCAAGCTTACCAGACTCGGAGGAGGGAGGTGTTGTCAATGACGAATGGCAGAGAGAACTGCTCTACCAAAGGAACAATCCTGTCTTGCACGTACATCAAGCCGATAATGCTTGGCGAAAGTACATGGAGCAGCCCAGGTAGCGGCTCTGCAAATATCCTGGATCGTAACACCTGCCGCAAAAGCCGATGAAGTCGCTACTCTTCACGTAGAATGGCCTCTTGGAAGCGTAGGTAAGTCCATCTTTGCTAGTTGATATGCCAGAACTATCATATTGGACGATCCATTTAGACAGTCTTTGAGATGTGACTGGAGAGCCCTTGTCATGATCAGCGTATTTAACGAAGAGTCTATTAGAATTCCTGAAAGATTCTGTGCGAGACCTGTAGAAAGCTAGGCAGCGTCGAATGTCTAGAGTGTGGAGAGATCGTTCTATCAGAGTCAATGGGGATGGAAAGAACGTGGGCAAGACAATGTCCTGATTCAAATGAAATGATGTAGCCACTTTAGGAAGAAACATTGAATCCATTCGAAGGATGACCTTTTCCTTATGAAAATTAGAAAATGGTGGATCTGTGCAAAGAGCACAAAGCTCACTAGCCCTTCTGGCTGAAGTGACTGCCACAAGAAAAGCAGTCTTCCACGATACTAAGTGTAGATCCACAGTCACCAAAGGTTCAAATGGAGACTGTGTAAGTGCTTGGAGTACAACAGAAAATCCTGTTGGCATAACAGGACGAACTGATGGGTAACGGTTCTGTAGTCCTTTTAGAAAACGGCGAATCAGAGGTTGAGAAAAAACTGACGAGCCCTGTGTGTTGCCAAGGTAATATGAAATGGCAGTGGCATAAACTTTTATAGATGATGGTTTAAGTCCCAAACGGTGTAGTTCAAACAGAAATTGTAAAATGTTCTCAACAGAGGCCGATCCCGGAGAAAAAGAATGGCAGCTAAGCAGCTAAGTCCAGTAGATGTTCCATGCTGTCAACTTCAGAGAAGTCAGGTCCAGGTGTCGGATCACTCTGTTGTGCTGTGTCAACAAGTGAGGAACCGTTGGAAGCCGATGAAAAACACCTTTGGACTGGATGAGGAGAGTGGTGAACCAAAGTTGTCTTGGACACCATGGGGTTATTAATATTCCCATAGCGTTGTCTTGAACAATCTTCAATACCACCCGCATCAAAAGGGGGTTCAGGGGAAATGCATAAAAAGTCAAATTATTCCAAGTGATCATGAGGGCATCTCCCCTTGAGTCCTGTCCGATACCCGCTCTGGAACAAAACAGTTCGCATACCCTGTTCTCTCGGGTAGCGAACAAGTCTATGTCCGGGTATCCCCACAGATGGAACAGTTCATCGCAAATCAGCCGATCCAACTCCCACTTGTGGGTCATTGACATCTGTCTGCTCAGTGCATCTGCTTCCACGTTGTCGGTCCCTGCAAGGTGGACCGCCAGTAGCATTATGTCCCTTGGGATACACCAATCCCAAATTTGCATTGATAATCGAGCCAAGATGGGTGACTTTGTCCCGCCCTGCTTGTTGATGTAAAAAACAGCAGCGATGTTGTCGGATGCAATCTGGACAACTTGGCAGTATAGGATGGTCTCGAAGGATTTGAGAGCATTGAAAATCGCCAGAAGCTCAAGGAAGTTGATGTGCTTCCTCGCTTCTTGTCGGTTCCAAGTCCCTTGGACCCGAAGTCCCGCATATGCCGCACCCCATCCAATAAGGGACACATCAGTGTACAATGTCACTGTCAGTTGAGGGGGTTGGAATGGAACGCTGATAAATTGTCTATAGTAGTCCACCAGGTCATGGTATGGAGGATCGAAAGCGGAATCCGAATAAACTTGCTTTGCGGGTCCCACTGTGGGTGAAACGACTTGTTGAGAAACAATTGCAGCGGCTGAAGTCTGAGTCTGGCATATGGTACGATGGCAACTGAGGCAGCCATGTGTCCCAGAAGCCTCATAGCAACAGCCTGTACTGTCCTGTGTTGTTGAATTCTATGAATATGAGCACAAAGAGTGGCTTGACGGGACGGAGGAAGAAATGACCTCTGTAAGATGGATTCAATACATGCTCTGATGAAATTGATGACCTGTGTAGGGATAAGTGACGATTTCTTACGGTTAATGCAGAATCCAAGGTTGTCAAGCAAAGTACAAATCTTATGTACAGCCGAAAGGCTGTCTCTAGTCTGGGACACAATCAGCCAATCATCTAAGTATGGGTAGACTTGTATATCCTGAAGTCACAGGTGTGCACACACCGGGGCCATACTTTTTGTGAAAACCCTCAGGGCCATGGTGAGACCGAATAGCAGAACATTGAATTCGAATATATCGGGTCCTACAGTAAAACGTAGGAAACGTCTATGAGAAGGCTGAATGGAGATATGACAATAAGCATTCTTCAAGTCCAGTTAGGTGAACCAATCCCCTCTTCTCAGCAATGGAAGGATATTTTGTAAGGTGGTCATCTGGAACTTTTTAGGTTTGATGTACTTATTAACATCTCTTAGGTCCAGGATGGGGCAAAGACCACCATCCCATTTAGGGACTGTAAAATATCTAGAATAGAATCCATGTAGCCCTTCAGAGTGAGAGAGTTGTCGAATTGCTCCTTTATGAAGTAGCTGGTAGACCTCATCACATAGTACTGAAGAGGACGGCGTAAATTGGATAGGGCTCAACGGTGGAGCGATGTTGAATTCTATTCTGTATCCGAGCTGAATGATGGACAACATCCACCTATCAGATGTAATGGACTCCCAAATGGGGAGTCGGCTTTGAAGCCGGCCCCCAAAAGGGAGAGGGGAAGGTGGGAGGTGGAGAGATGGAGTGCTCCGCCGGGACCGTCAGCGAGGATGCTTTTCAGTATCAAAGCATCAACGGCCCTGAGAGAAGCGTTGTTGAGGCTGTTGCCTTCTGTGCTGCTACCTTTGTTGATATCGCTGGCGGGGTTGGTATTGTTGACGTCCATAAGGTCTGGACCATGGCCACTTATGTTTGTGTTGAGGAAGCTCCATGCGACTCTGTCATGCGTGATTCGTGAATCACCTTGAGCTTATGATCGGTCTTCGCATGAAAAAGTCTGGTGCCATCGAATGGCATTTCTTCTGTCCTCCTCTTCATTTCTTCAGGGAAGTTACAATTTCTCAGCCACACATGCCATCAAAGGGAAATAGCACTGACCATGGCCCGAGAGTCAGTGTCCACATGGTGTCTAGCGGTGGACAGTTGCTGTATGGCCACTTGCATTGCTTCTTTTATGAAGACCCTGGCTAGATCAGCTTGGTGGTCTGGAAGGGAGGAGGTGACATTATCCAGCTTCTGCATTGTGAAGTACTGGTAATGTGCCAGCGTAGCTTCATAATTTGATATGCGTAGGCCAAGTCCCAAGGCCTCATAGACCCGATGTGCAAGCATATCTATCTTCCTCCCTTACTTATCGCGGGGTGTTGTATGACCACGAGCCTCCCTGCCCTGGGACGACTCAAACACCACCAAATTCGGCTTGGGGTGACATAGCAGAAACGGTATGTCTTCCTCTCTAACCCGGTACATGGACGCGTACTGGCAAGACGTCACTTGTGGTTGAGCTGGCTGGTCCCAGGGCTGGACCATCGCCTGGTGGAGCGTAGTGATGAGAAGCAATGCTATGGTTGCGAATTGTTCTCCCCGGACGATGTCATAAAATCTATTGGTGCTGTGACCGGGGCAATGATGGGCCTCAATCTCCAGCGACCGAACCAAGCAGGAGATGAGCTCCAAGAAGGTGACATGGGGCTCGTCCGAGGATCCAGGGTCCTGGGAAGTGATGGCCACATCAGGGGATGTGGAGTCTACTTCCGACTCGTCTGAGTCCTGGTGGTAGTGGTATTGTTTGCTGGAAGAGAAGGTCTCCAGGGATGGTGGAGGTCTCCTCTCTGCACGTCCAGAAGTGGACAGCACCTCCCTCGGGATCGATGCTGAGTGATGGTCCCGTGGATAATAAGTGTAGGGTTGGTATCCACTCCAGCCAGGGAAGCCACCATAACCAGGCATAGGCCAGTCATCCAGTTGGTGGTCAGCTGAACGGCTTCTGTGCCTAGGTGGTGATACAGGTTCCGCAGGTGGCCCAGCAGTAGGCATCGGGGTTGGAGAGCGTTCCCTCAGTGGGGAGTCTCTGATCTCTCCATCTGAGATCAATTCCCTAAGTGGCAGCTCCAGTTGTGGAGGAGATGTGTTCTCAGGCTGGACAATTTGCCTGGGGGATCCCGGCAGAGTCACCTGCATCGCTGATTGCAGGGCCGGTCCCGAGGGAGTAGGTACCATGGCGGCAGTCGGTACTGAGAACCCCGACAAACTTGAGCCCCGATGTTTGGGGCGATCAAACTTTTTGCCCTTATGGGCCGCCTTGGCTGCTTTATCTTTCCTCAGTTTTTTGTGCCTGCAGGATTTATCAGATTCCGAAAGCTTATGCTTCTCCTTCTGCTTAGTTGGGGGAGAAGGTAGCCGTTGCACTTCCATTGAGGCAGCACCTTCGTCCGAAGGATGCTGTGGAGGTGTGGCCGATGTTGAAGCAGGGTGCTTGGAGGGTGCTGCTGAGGTAGAAACGGAGCGCTGAGAAGGCACAGTCGAGGAAGAGGTAGGCCTTGAGACCAATTGTCTGATTGTAGCAAGGCCTGGTCCCAAAGTGACTTGCGGAGACGATTCTCCCTATTTTTCCTGGCCTGTTTGGTAAAGGCCAATCAATGCCCACACTTATAGGTCCTATGCCCCTCACCAAGGCAGAGGAGGAATAGATCGTGCGGGTCGGCAGGAGACATTTTGGAGCCACACTTGCTACATTTGCGCAATGCCACCCTCTGCGCCATCACAAAAAAGAAAAAAGGATATGATGGTGCAGAGGGTAAAGAATAATATTTTGGGGGTTTTTTTTAGAAAGTAGAAAGAGAAGAAGAGAGTATAACAAGGTAAGTATAACAAGGTATAAGAACCGTAAACGAGCACGAGGCAAGAATCTAAGCGAGAGACGAACAGGCACAAGGCACAGTGAAAGGCGGTCGCAAAGACTGAATAAAATGGTGGACACTCCGCTCTATTTATAGTATGGGGAGGAGGGGAGGGGAGCTTTTTCCTGCCAAAAAACATTAGCTTTCTAATCTTCTGGCCTAGGCACTGTGCAGGCACAGCACCCATATGTGTGATGCACAGAGGCCATGATGAAGAAATGCCATGACATCATATTACAAATATATTGGCTACTGGATCATGCCAAAGAATTTCAAAAAAATGTTGGTTTAGGCTTTATAGGCTACAGAAAAGCCTCTGACTATGTGGATCACAAGAAGCTGTGGATGGTCCTGAAAGAAATGGCTGTGCCTCAGCACCTGATTTTCCTGATGGGTAATCTGTATCACAGGCAAGAAACTACAGGTGGGACAAAATATGGAGAAACAGAATGGTTTCCCAAAGGCAAAGGTATCAGACAAGGATGCATTTTGATTCCCTATCTGTTTTCTACTGAAAGAATTTACATACCTTGGCTTCAGTCACCCATTCAAAGGGAAACTGAAGCCATGAAATTCGAAGACATCTAAGACTTGGAAGGGCAGCAATGAAGAAACTAGAAAAGATAATCAAGTGTAAGGATGTTTTACAGGAGACCAAGGTCAAGATTATCCAAATTATTATATTTCCAATCATAATGTATGCAAGTGAAAGGTGAAAGGTGTGCAGGGAAGAAAGTTTGCAGGAAGAAAATTGATGTGTTGAAACACGGTGCTGGAGATGAGCTTTGCAAATATCCTGGACCAACAGAAAAACAAACAAGTGGGTTCTACATCTAATTAAGCCAGAGCTTTCCCACAAAGCAGAAATTACAAAATGGTGACTGTCATGAGAAGGCAAATTCACTGGAGAAAACTATAATGTTAGGAAAAGTCAAAGGAAGACTATGAAAGGGGAATGGGATGCATTAATTCTACAAAGGAAGTCTTCATCTTGGAAGAGCTGAATTTTGCTGTCACAGACAGGATATTTTTGAAGGCTTTCATTGATAAGGTCATCATAGGTTGGAGATGACTTGACAGGAAGAAGAGGGAGAAGGAAAAAGAAGAAGATGAATGATAGTTTTATACTGGAAAGAACGGGATCTTATATAGGGAATTTTTATAACATAGATGATGATCCAGAAGCTTTCTGTGAACCACTAATGAGGTTCAACCTTATTATTGGTATTTCTATCTTAGACAGGAACTAAATTAAAATTTCTCAGGTTCACTTTTGAGATAAAATGAAAAGATGGTATCCAAATATGTTCTTCCATCTTTGGAAGGCACTTGAAACCCACAGAGCTTTCTGTGAGCAGACGCATTCAATCCACGGAAGGCTGACCCAAGTTTAGATCTATGGAAAAGTTTTCCATCTCCAGCAGTGGGAATAAACTCTTTCTTCAGTCTCCTATTAGATGACATAGAATGAGACATTAGCAGAATTCCAAACACAAGTTTTGGGACGTCCAGTTTTCAGTGATACTCCAATAGCCTTTTTATTTCCAAAAAACTCAGGAGCTAAGTTTTTCCAGATCAACCTGCAACTGCAGCAATGTTCTTATGTCACCCTTGGTGCACCAATGGAGAGAGAATAGACAAATGCAATGCTTGCTTTGCCCCTGCCTCATCATTGGGCACATTTGGAAGAAGGCACCATAGAAAAGGAAGAAGAGCTGGCTACTGGTGGAGTGGCATATCCCAATATGAGCCATGACTACATTTCCTTTGAGAGTAAGAAAACAGTGGGAGTTTGTTTTCCAGATTTAGAAGTCACTCCATCTCTCTGTGAGTGTTCCATGTGAACAATAGTGTTTGACTGCCTTCTACTGCCTTCCTGATTAAGGCTTTCTGAACTGCACAAATTTTCCTCGTGTACTCAGACCATTCACCTAAGTTTATAAAGTGCTCCTGAGATCCAAAGTTATCATTGTTACAGCAGTGCCTTAGCAGGCATTAGCAAGGCTTTAAAATGTCTGTTACTCTATAAATCTGAGATGGGTCTTCAGCATATTAACTGCAATATTATTCTGCCTTCCACACATTCTCCATTATATCTCTCTTTTCAATACTGCAGAGGTTCTCGGAACAAACAGGCTGTGTGTTATTGCCATCTCTCCTTGTTTTGTGTTCTTGCTTTAATCAAGTTTAACATCTCTCTGAATCATTCAGATTTTGTCCTCCTTTCATTGCTGAGGCTTTAAAATGTGTTATGATATATTTCTGTTCTATGTGATCAGGCACGACCACCCATTCCCTGGTTTTCTTCCTTCCCTTCCTGAATATTTTAATGCCCAGGCAAATACTGACAATCTGTTTCTCCATACTAATTTGAATCCCAATCAAATCTAATGGTGTATCTGTTTACCTCTACAGTTCTTCATTTGGAAGAAGTCCAAATAATGCTGCAGTCAACACTATTACAATCTTTGGGATAGTTAGATCTGTGTATGTGCGCGCGCGTGCGCATGCACACACGCTTCCTAGTAGCACCAAACTGACTAACAATTCAGCCTTTCCTTTCTTATTAATCTGAGATAAGATTAATTGGCTGCTTGGGATTAATCCAATATTATTATATTATATCCAATGGTAGCTTGGATTAAGCTAATATATTAGAACCAGACTGAACCATGTGCAACTGGACTTGTCCCAAATCTATCCAAATTGGGGGATCACTAAAAATGGGCTTCATTTACAGGGTGTGATTCCTCCTCCTTTTCCAGAATCTCCCTCTCTACTGCCCTGTAGACCTTCCACAGGGTTCTTCCACCACCCAGACAACATGACTGAGGCTGCACTCCACATTCCAGTGGGCCCTTGGCATAGTGCTGCTGGTGAGAACTGAGAACAGGAGAAGGCCTCTAATGGATTACACAAGTCCCACCACAATCCTCTTCCCAAGTTTTGGTCCAACTGGGCTTCTACAGCTGAGAGAGAATGCAAGATGCTCAACGGATGAGGATGGGAACCTAGTCTTAAGCTTAAAGGTAGAGACGGGCAAACATGTGATGCTTGAGCTTGTTGCGATTCCATGAATCACCCTAGACCCCTTCCAAAGCCTGATGATTCACATCTCAGAATGTAAGCATCTTTTTAAAAATGGGTAAAATGTCTAGTTTTACAAATGTGAACCCAAATGCACACTTCCTCAAACAGTTTGCAATGAGGATTAAAAAATGGGTTCAAAAACTCAAAAATATGCAGCCATGTTTTCTGAAAACATTTGGAGTCTCAGATGGGACTTGTTCAAGTGTTTCTGGGAGTAAAACAAAATCCTTGTACATCCCTATTTAAAACCATTAAACTCTATGCTGGAAAACTGGGGCGGTTGGAAAATTTTATGAATGGTCTGCAAAGCACCTGAATGGTCTGCAAAGCACCAGTTTTGGAATAAGTGATACTCCTCACTGCTGTATTGATTTCTACCACAGAATGTTAGTCAACCAAGTACTGATATTTGAGGCATGGCCTCATTCTACCCTGCCTTTCTCTCTCCCTCTCTCTCTCCCTCTCTCTCTCTCTCTCTCTCTCTCCCTCTCCCTCTCCCTCTCTATCTATTTAGCTTCAGATTGTTTACAGTAAAGTAAAAGAAGCATAATGAGAAGAAAGCTTATTACTTTCCATATATAGCAGCTGAAATGTGGAGTTTTCCCTTGTCTTGTTATATTTTGAAGCTCAGTAGAGTAATAAAATGCATTGTTTAAGTATAGAGGTAAGAGGCACACCTAAAATATGAACTGGGAATATAAAATGAAATCATTTTCATTTGCACTGTAAAAAGGCAAAATAAATAGACAGGAACTCATTTTAAAACATAGATCTATTCATGATGTACTCAGTTTGCATGCTGAAACACAGTCAAAACAAACCATAGATCAGACCTCATTTCTGGAACAAGGGAGAACACCCCAACTCACAGAATCAGTAAACAACTATTTGCCTCTCCAGCATAAGTTACATTTCAGTAGATCATAGGTATGATAGTTTCCTACATTCACACAAACACACATTTTCTAGAAGAATAATTAATATTAAAGTGGACTATAAAAACTTGTTATATACATGGCTGGTATAAACTTCTAGAGCCTTCATTGTCCTTCTGCAGATAAATCTTCTTCCAGTTAGCCCAAGCTTGCTTTGATTCAGCTGTATAATTGTTTTCATGGAGGTTTGTTCAGCGAGATTGGGGAAGGCTGTGTTGCGGTTGCCACCTCTTCTTTTGTTCCAAGATTCTCATCTTTAATGGCTGCAAGGTAAGGAAGTATCACATGGTACTCTCAGTGATGCAAACAGCTGTATCACTGGCCAATGCAAATGGATACAAATTTCATTCTGGTTCGTTTTTATAACAATTTACCAAAATGCACAAATTGCTTTTATGAACAGGGTGGAAAGGCTGTAACATTTCTTTAAAAAGAATCAAATGTGGGAGAAAACAAAATTTACTGATTTATCTAACCCTAAGAATAATTGCATAAACAGTGCCAGGCTGAGTCTATAGGCAATACCACTAAGTGCAACCAGGGCTTCAATAAGGTACTTTTTGAATTTAGCTGAAATTGTATTATGCATTTTCTTACCTATTTTTTAAAATCTCTAGGGAAGGGTAAAGATAGAAATTGAACTGAGTAGTTAAATAGTTTCCATAGAATGTGCACTACAGGTTTTGCCATTGTGGTAGATTTCTAATCAGACTCCAAATCAGCTTTTCAGAATTGCTGCAATGCTACAAAGCTTAGCATTCCAGATGAGACATTCTGCAGAAATGTGTGTGTGTGTATGCATTTTTTTTGGTAAAAAATATGAAAGGCTTGAATTGAAAAGGAAAACTACATAAAGCTCCAAAATGAATGCAGTGTGGAGTTGATGGAAACATACTACTGAACCTATTAAGCACCCAAGTAAGTGAGTGAAATATTATATCCTTGGCATTCACACTTCCAACTGAGTTACTTGAGGTTTATAAAATACTTGCAAACAAGTTACAATATGCAAAACATAATGTACTTGGTTTCAATGCTTTCTGCAGCTCTGCATTTTATAGGTTTTTATGGGTCCATGATTGGTATTTTCACACTGTGATTGGCTTAGAAGGTCCTGTAGAAGCCTGGCAGAGTATAAACTATGGCTTTCTGCCCATTATAGGAGCAGAACAAAACTCTCTCTTTGCTGAGATGAAAATGTGCCAGTCCTAAAAGAGCTATATGTGTTTAATATTTAAGTAAAACTAAATTCAACGAAACACCCATTTGGCAGATTGTCTTATTCGGCTAGATTCACATGCCTGGTCTCTTGAACATTGCAAGAACAACCATTTACAAAGAAGCGTGTGCTTAAATAGGACGCTTTGAGGCCTACCTGTGGAAGACTTGAGAAAAGGAGCCTAGTAGTCTCAGTCAAAAATTAACCTAAGCATGGAGAAAGAATGAAGTAACAATGAGGCTTTCTTATAGCCTGAAGATGAGATAAAATGGTCATTACTAAAAAAGCATAATTTCATTGGTCATTCAATTTCATTGGTCATTTTTCATGTTATCTGTGTGAAAGAGTGTTCCACTTCATTAAAAGGGGCAGTGGGGCCTGTTCTCCCAACATGCACAAGCTGACTGTGGACCTCTATACAGGGGAAGTCTATATGTGTAGAATTCTATGTGCACAGACTTTCCCTATTCAGATATGCTCACTTGATGTATGAACAGCAAGACATGTCTAAAATATGCAAAAACAGGTTGTTTATTTTTATGTTGGCATCTGTGCTCTGCCTTTCTATGATAAATATCAAGGCAATTTTAACTAAGAGATTCAGTATGAATTCAAAACCTCTGAAAACTCAAGTTACTCTTGGCAAAGCGTAGAACTTCTAGTTTCTCTAGCCACAGCATGATGTCTGAAAGAGAATGGTGTATCTAGAACTGTGGAGGGATGGCATGAAACTATAATCTGATTCTGAGAAATGTTATGTGTATTTGAAATGTTCAAAGTATTTTTCTGTCCAAGAGGAAGGTCCTTCCTCCATTCTGGTAACTGATCAGACTGAAATTTCAATCTCACTTCATCACTGGTGATAGGACAGTATCTTCCACTAGAGCTGGGGGAAGGAGGTTAGCTTAGAAGGTACAGGGCACACACTTCTGTCTTTCCCATATGCTTCAGCATCTCCTGCCCATGATATCTGTCCCATTCTATCTAATAGTAGAGCTGCTATAGAATATGAGAAAATAAGGAAAGCCATGCCAGGTCAGACCAAGGGTCTACTCTAAAACAGAGTGGCAAACCAGCTGCCTACAGGATGCCTAAAGCTGGAAGTTTATAAGACTTCTGCCTGTCAAGCTCCACAGCAACCATTGCATGCAGGCATACCGCTTTTGATAATGGAGGCAGCACATAGCCAAGGAAGCCAATAGGCACTGGTCTTCTCCATGAATGTGTACAGTCACTTGTTAAATACATCCAAATCTGTGGCCATCACTATTTTGTGTGGCAGTGAATTCCATAGTTTTACTATGTGCCGTGTGAAGAAATAGCTCCTTTCCTCTGTCATAAATCCCCCACCAGTTTGATGGCATGACCCTGGGTTCTAGTGATATGGGAAAGGGAGAAAAATCTCTCTCCACTTTCTCCACACATTTCATATTTTTAAACACCTCTATCATGTCTTCCCTTTCTTGCCTTTTTCCTTAGATAAACAGTCCCAGCTGTTCTAACTGTTCCTCATAAGAGAGTTGGTCCAACCACTCAATCATTTTAGTAGCTCTTCTCTGCACTTTTCTGAACTCAGTAATTTCCTTTTTTTTTATGTGCAGTGACCAGAATCGTATACAATAATCCAAGTGTGGTCACACCAAGGACTTGTATAAAGGGAGTACAGTCTTGGTAAATTTATGTTCAATTTCTTATCTAATTAGGCCTGACATAGAGTGCACCCTTTTCACAGCAACTGCACACTGGGCAACATTTTCATTGAGCTGTCCATCACACTCTCACAATCCCTTCCTTGTTCAGTCACTGCTAGTTCAGATCCCATCTGCCTATACCTGAAGTTGGCATTTTTATCCCAGTATGTATTACATTACCCTAGCTTACCTTGAACTGCATTTACCATTGTGGTACCCATTCACCCAGCTTGGAGATATCTTTGTGGAGCGCCTCACAATCTCTTTCAGTCTTATCTGCCCTTATAAGACCATCAGCACACTTAGCCTAACCCCAGATAATTTATGAATAGGTTGAAAAGCATGGGTCGTAAGATCAGAACCCTGTGGGAGCCCACTCTTTGCTCCCCTCCACTGGCAGAAATCACCATATATTCTCTCAGCACTTCTACCTTAGCATCTTCTCGGTCAATATTCCTAGAACTGGGTTCCTATTGAGTGTGCATATTTTCTTCTCCTCTCTTAGCTGAATCCATGAGGACAAAACAAGCTGTCCCAAGCTCTTGAAGGAAGGATACAGTATACTGAATACACAATTCAAAGGGAGTGCAGACTGTACTGTGCTGCTTTGGGCAAGAGAAAGTGTCATAATCACACAGACTCAAGTGCAGCCTCATGTTGCATAATTCATCGACACTGCTGTTAATAGCCTGTTGCTTCTCCTTTTCTCCATGAGCAAGTAGAAGAACATTTCCATTGATTTCCATTTTTTTCCCTAGGAGGTATGCCTGCAGGAATCCTCTTGGAATTTATGGTCACATGGACACATACAGGGTTCAGGAATGCCTGCCATGCTGCCAGCTGCCACTGATAAATGGCAGTATAAATGGCGCCATATCTTATTTACCAGAAGCTGATATCTGAGTTCAAGGGGTTGTATTTTCAGCCCTTCATGGTGCCTGCAAAAATTTTGGCCCAGGTTGTGTGGGAGATGCACACCTTTGTTAT
This sequence comes from Varanus komodoensis, assembly GCF_004798865.1. NCBI lineage: Eukaryota > Metazoa > Chordata > Lepidosauria > Squamata > Varanidae > Varanus > Varanus komodoensis. The sequence goes on from NW_025335761.1 coordinate 6,121,535, forward strand.
ACATCCAGAGACCAGATGGGAAAGCTCAAATAAAATCTACTTTGGATTCTGTCCACCAGCAGGGACAATCAAGAACACCAGGACAGCTCTGAATCCAAAATTCATCATGAAGGGAAGGAGGACTTAGTCTTAGAACAAACTGAAATATGACAAAGTGGAAATGAAATGCTTTAAGCCACACTACACCACACTGAGAAATGCAGGAGGCCGTGCTAAATTCTTATGCACACTTTAGTGTTCTAACTTGAAAGTAGCAACAGCAAAAACAGATGAACTTTCAAATGCATAACTGCATTGTCTCCAGAGCAAGATTCCAGCTATGAATGTTTTTATAAATCCTGAAGGATGGTTGTTTGGGAACTCAGCAGTTTTATTTAACTAAGGACTGTAGGACTCATGTCGCTTGCCTACCCATTTACTAACAAATGTATCAGTTTTATAGTAATGTTGCTTTTTCCATAAGTAAATGGGTGTTCACTTAAATAACTAATTTGCATACCTTTCAAATCTCAGCACTGCTAGAGCTATAATCAGTCTGTCATATAAATGGTTTTGTGCCTCAAACTACACTAAGCAGTTTTGTCGTAAGAGAGGCATATGTCATGCACCATGCATTTGATTGTGCACATTTTTTCCTCCAAAAGCAAACACTCTGTCAGCAGATTCTTGCCTTAGAGAGAAATCTGAAATGGCCATTTGTATGATTGCAAGTAGTAGTGATCAGAAAATGCAGAAAATCCTTGTCCTATACATTTCTGAAGAAATGATGCTAGAAATGATTGTTGGTGTAAGACACTAAATTGTAAACACCATCCTGACGGTGTCCCATGGAAAGCAATGATACTATTCTGGAATGAAAAGTGAATGAAATAATGTGAATATTAATTGGGTTTACAGATTAGCAGATCTGCAGTGAGCCATTGGTTTGGTTATACTATTTAACCTCAGTGTGATTTTTAACAAATACTTTACCTCTACCCTCATCCAGAGTTCTCTTTCATTGTCTTTGTTCAAGACAAAACTAACAACCCAACAACTGTGGAGTTTAAAAATGGTTATTCATGGTAGTGTTATGGGCTGCCAAATCATCTCCAACTTATGGCAGCTCTGTGAGTGCATGCCTTCCAAATGTCCTGTCATTTGGAAGCTGCTCAATGCTTCCTTTATGGAATCAATCTACTTATTTGGTCTTCCTCTTCTTCTTCTCCCTTCGACTGTCCCTGGCATGATTGTCTTCTGCAGGAAAGTTTGCCTTCTCATGATTCCTCCAAAATACGACAGCTTCATTTTTGTCATTTCTCGTTCTAAGGAAGGCTCTGGCTTGATTTGATCTAGGACCCACTTGTTCATCTTATTGTCAGTCCAGGGTAAAGCTCTCCTCCAGCACCATGTTTCAAATGCATCCATTTTCTTCCTGTTAGCTTCCTTCACTGTCCAGCTTTCACACCCACACATCATGATCAGGAATACAATGGTATGGATGATCTTGGCCTTGGTCTTCAGAGAAACATCTTTACACTTGAGAGTTAAAAATACAAACAAAAAGAAAGAACGCTGTGTACCAAAGTGATAGGAACTGTTAAGAGAGGAATCTCACAAATTGCATTCCATGACATATTGGGGCAATTAAGCAATTGAGCAAATTTGGATGTGTTGAACCAAATAGAGGTTTTATGTGATCTTGCAAAACAATTCTTATGTACATTCTGGAATGTAAGTAACCAGATGCCCTGATTCCTTTTCATCTCCCAATAAGCATGCATGGAAGAAAACTTTATATATAATATCATAAATAATGTGTATTCTAGATGACTTTTCCCTCTGGCTATGATTCTTTAAAGCATCAGTGTGACTCATGGCCTATAATATGGCCGAAAGTATTTTATGTTTCAGATCCCATCTCAAGGTTGTCTAAGAGTTATAAGGACAGGAGCTATCCTAATTTGTATGGCTTCCAAGAGACAGAAATGCTTCTTTAAACAAATGTTCTGGGCAGACTGCAAACATGATTTACTGTGGGAAGCAACCATTTAGGCAAGGAATGATTTAAATGTGCAGGTAGGTACATATGGATCATTTTACACTATCAGAAAAGAGCAGCCAGCTTCAACAGTTAGAGGAGGCATTCTTTACTTCCTGGGTGTGCAATAAGATCAAAAGAAAACTCAAATGAAGTCTCATACATGATATATGTTTTGTACCCAGTATGCTGAGCAAGTTAGTTGTCCTTTTAGTCTACCCATACTTCCTATGACAGACATTCTGTGGTTTTCTCAAATTGTTAAATGTGTTAATGCAAATAATAATAGAGATAATGATGATCATGATGATAGAAATACTTTCTCCCAGCTCCACTCAATGCTGGTATTAGAGCTGGACTGAGAGAAAACTATTTAAAATACTTGAATGCAAAGAGGTATGGCATGGGAGGGCTAGGTTCCTTTCACATCGTCTTTTCATGTAAACTTCAGAGTCCACCAACCCTTATTTAAACATAAATGATTTAGATGTGTAGATGACCAACCTTTCTAATTTGCCCAAAGTGAATCTAAGTGAATATTGGCTTTGCTAACAGCTCAAAAATAGTATTTTCCTAAATCTTGGTCAATGATCTTCATCAATGTTGATCTAGTCAAAAGACCTGGATATATTGAATATGGATTGCCTCCATTAAGTGATTTGTGGAGGAAATTCTTAGTTGGGTACTAGGGTCTTACTATATTTGATTTCAATGAAATCCAGGCAGAATGCCACAATTTTCATTTTACTGCCTGCTTGTCCAAGATCTCTTCATTAACTTAAACAATTGAATATTAACATATCACATTATATAACATACACATACTATTAGATATAAAAATATAATTGTATGTAATAAACCGGTCATTTGCACAAGTTCTCTCAGTAAATTAGAGACTGCTATGCGAACAAATGATAATGACTTCTCTGCTTTAGGCAAGGTATGTGAGTGTGGGGAGGTGAATGATAAAGTGATAGTTTAGTTGTGCCTTTCTCACACCTGGAGGTTTGGGAGTGAGGAGAGTAACCTTTATAGTGGAGAAATCTGACAACACTATTTGCTTCAGAAGATTCAGGGAAGAAAACCAATGGTCAACAATCTATATTTTAGCCGCTTTTCTACCCTGGTTCATGCTTTCACCAGCCTGGTGATTCTTCACAGTGGTGGATAAACAAACTCTCTCCTATCTCTCTACAATGAAAATAGCAATAACATCCCCAGTAAGTCAGGCTCTTGACTGGAATGCCTGATCATTTGATGGTCAAGTTTGTGTGATGCATCCACAACAGAAAAGGGAGTGAGGCACATGTAAAATGGTCTTCCAGATGAGCAAGCATGCATATGGAATATCCAACTCACAAGTCATTCCACTACATCAAGAAGGCACCTTCTCCCAGTAAAGTCATGATCACTACATACTGCTAAGCTATGCCTTAGAGGGTTGTGTGGGAGCTTCAGGGGTCCTGTGTTTTCCCAATTGCTCTCTTCTCTGTCTTGGTTCTACTTTTGCTTCTACTTTTAGTCAACAGCAGCTATTCATTATGGATATCTGCAGACAAATTAACCATTAACTGTGATTCAGGGAACAAATCAACTTATAATTGTGGTTCATGCTTCTAAGTGATGTACAAAACAGTATAGTATAAGAGACACTAATGAAATATTAGATATTGTTTCTGTACACTGAAATACAAGACTTCCTTTGAGGAAAAGCTTGTTGGATAAAGTACATTAGTACTTTAGGCACTAAAATTCCAGAAGGATCAATGCCTGCTTGAGAATGCTCACTATGGTACTGAATGCCCTCTTTTGAGCCATTGTAGTTCAGAAATCTTAGCTACCCGGTAGTATCTCCTGATGAGTCCAATAACTGATCAGGAGGACAAGCAGTCAGCCAGTCTTTTAAGGATTCTTATTACCTCCAAGATAGTTTTCATGGTATCCTAAAGGAGGAAGGTGATGCCACCAATTTTGATGGTTCTATAAGAGGATTTGTCAAATTCATGCAGGAAATGGCTGCCAATGACTACTTGCCATGAAATGCCCATTATCAGAGACCTATGCTAGTGGGCAGGAGGGTGCTGTTGCAGTAATGTCCTATTAGTGGGTTCCTTTGGGAAGCTGACTGGCCACTGTATGAACAGGATGTTGGACTAGATACCTCCTTAGTCTGATCCACCATGTCTCGTCTTATATTCTTACTGGGGGGTGGGGGAATGGATGAGGAAGAGACAATGTGAGTAGCAGCCCTTTGAAAGCCAGCTTGTTCTTCTTTTTGCTGTTTTCACCTTGCCATGACTCTTGGAAGAATCAATGTGGAGTAGGAAGAGAAGTAGGTAATTGCAGCTGACTAGACGCTTCTTGTTCTCAGAGCTCCCAGTGAAAACACAGCTATGGCAACAGAGAGAGTCACTGTGAGTCTGGTTCACACTCCAAAATAAACGATTGGTTGCCTTGAATGTCCCAGCTCAGGACACAAGCCAAAATGGTGGCTATAGGTGGGCATAGTGGGGACAGTGGTGGCTGCACGGTCAGTGTGGCAGCCTTCTATTCTGGAGGCAAGTCTGAACCTTAAATGAGCTGTCCATGATACTGAACCCTAAGTAAAAACAATTCAGCCCCATGATAGCAGCTTTACCATTCAGGCTAAAGCCTGACATCAATACACTGCCCCAGCAACACTGAAGCCACTGGCCTCCACTGTGTGGATCTGATGCTGACTTGCTTAATGTGCTTCCATAATACACATCTCTTACAAAGCACTTCTTAATGCATGGAAAGGTTGATATGGCAGAAAATGCTGCTTAAGATATTGGGATCCAAAACTGTTTAGGAGTTTCATGGTAAGCTCCCACATCTTGAATCAGGCTCAAAAGCAAAGAGATTTTACAAATTTAATTTCTGAAAACCTTAGTCTTCCACCAAGCCTTATTTAATCTGGAGGGTACAATTCGGGTTACATAACAATCCATGCTCAAAGGATAAGTTCACTATTGCTAGACAGGATATCGTCTTTTTCACTCAAGATTTTTATCAGTAAGTCTTCTCCTTAATCTTCAGCCCTAAATTAACTCCCCCCTTAAACTTGCCCCAGTGCTCCTAGCTCTCTGATTAATGGGCTAATGGTATCATGGTAGATTAAATTGCTGCCTAATTAATTATTATTTCTTTTATTATCTTTTTAGGTGGGTACTAACCCAAAAGAATTAAATTTGCCTCATAACACTTAATTGCATTCCATGATTAAGTCATTTCCAACAATGTGCCAACTCCAACAAGTTGGATAGATCACTATTGTTAATTTAACAGACCCTGATGCCTTGCAGAGCATTTTAGATGTTCTTCAAGACCTATTGAAAATTAGCCAAACTATTTTAAAAGAAAACCAATCATCATAAAGGTGAACATTACTTGTTGGAAGTATAGATTTAGAAATAACAGTTTATCCAATACATCTTGGCTTGCATTTTGATGGAATATCAGTTATAGGCTGAGGCAATAAAGAGATTAACTATTCTTTTGGAACCTGTTTCCAGATTAATACAGCACTTCAACACAAAAGCATCATTTCTTAGAATGGGAGCAATCTCAGTTCTTTGAGCCAAACTTTAAAGATAATTGTGACATGGGAATTAAGTACACTTATGGGTTTAGACATAGTATGAAGCCATGTTTTTTTCAAATAAACTATGAGAAATTCCCAGTACCACAATGCCACTAATATAAATGGCACTGCACTAACCCTATTCAGGTATGTCATTCCCACCATCTCTTCCTCATGTCAATCCCAGCTCCTGGAGGACCACATTCTGAAGAAGAGAACCTCCTGTATCCATGGAAGCTTTGGCCTTGAGCCAGAGCATGGACTTTTCAGCATCCTGGCTGTTGCATGGACAGACCACATGGATACAGGAGTCTTTCCTTTTCAGACTGTCACCCTCAATGAGTTCAGAGTGGCAAACAAAATGGGGGAAAGGATCTGAGCTTAAACAGTCTACCTCCTCAAGCTTGGATGCTTAATGTTTTGTTTGGGTTTGTGTTTGGCTGTGGGTGTGGGAGTTTTGAGGGGTTTGGTGGTTTTGGGGGTTTGGGTTTTTGTTGTTGTTGTTTTTTTTGTTTTTTTTAGAAAGCCTGAATAGTAGTCTAGTGTAAACTAGCACCACATGAAAAGCACTTGCTGGTGTAAGAACTGTAGAAAAACCTATTGCACCAGGACACGCTATTGGCATTGTTCAAGAAACAGACTGGGTTAATGCAACAGCATTATCATTAATGGTTGTGCATTGTTGGGTATCAGTTCATGGTTTTGCAGTGAGTAGTAAGCCAAGTTGCTCACAGACTCTGAAGGGGTTCCAAACCAGAATGTGAAACCACAGTTTGAACCTGCAGTATGTGCTAAGTGCAATTTCCCATTATGTCTAAATCTGCAGATCGTAAGAGTAACTGCTGTCACTTGAGAAGCTACTATGAAAAGAGAACAGAGTGAAATGACAGTACTGCCAAGAGTATGAGCCCAGCAGGACCAGCATGGCAGCTGGCTCTTCTTTTGGTATTGCAGCTGTCAGGCTTCAGTCCACCAGTGGAACAAAGCCAGCTAGGCTGACACAGAAGACACACTGCAGTAGCCACTCCAAGGCTTGGATGATTTTCTTCTCTCTTCAGAAAGAAGGGGCTGCAGATGGAACAGTGATGGCAGCAGGGAAACCAACAGCTGCAACAGCAGCAAGCAAGTAAGCTTGATGGGATCCCTGGGAGGTGTCTGATGCTACTGCCATCTGCATACCTTCCAATAGCTGAAGCTTCCTGGCCATCACTCCAACCCACTATCTGGCATTTGGGTCTCACCTAGCCCCATGGCAGGGCTGGCTCTCTTGGCTACCATGAGAACAATCCCTGGTGATGAGAACTCCTTAAAGGATTGGCTAACTCCCTGCCTGAATGTTCAGTTATTGTGCTACACATTATGCAGGCACTGACTCTGCTAGAATGTTAGGACCGAAAGGGCACTTTTCCAGAAAAGTGTTCTTGTTTTTCAGTATGCAGGAGCAATATCTACTATTTCATTAGAATCTTATATTAGAATTGTCATGTAATATTAGTAATTCATGAATCACTGAACAAATAAATAATAACATATATAAATATATGAGAAGAAACAAATTGTATCTTAACCCTAGGAAAATGGGCATGCTCTTTATTAGAAGATCTGTTGATACAGGATCATTTTAGCCTTTCTTGGATGGGCTTCCATGTGTCTTGGAAAATCAGGGCAGTTTCCAGTGGAGGGCTTGTTTCCCATAGGTTTTCTAGCATCTTCCAGCTTCCGACAGTGTTCTGACTATGTCTGTTTATAGAAAGGATGTGTGTACCTGTACTTATTACAAAGCATTTATATTCTACTATTTTTTCTCTTGTAAGGAGGTCAAGGAGGCTTATATAGATCCATTTTCTCCTCATTACAACAACTCTTTGAAGGCGGTTCGGCCGAGAGTGAGTGATTGGCCTAAAGTCATCATGGCTGAGTGGGGACTAGAATCTTGATTTCCAGGGTCCCCAGTCCAGCACTCTAATACCCACACACACTGACCCCCAACATTAGATCAAGATCTGATTTCAGTAATGAACTCTGCATGTTTTTGATTTTGGAAAGCACCTCGGAAGTTCAGCTGGGTCAGAATGGTAGAGATAACATTCTGAATGAGGTTGGCTTCCAGAAGCATGACATTCCCACAATGGTTTCAGTAGCTTCCATGGTATCTAAACCAAATGCAAAGTGGTGTGTCACAGACTAGCAATACCCTGTAGCATATGTGGAATGGAAAGCAGACAAAAATAGACTGTCCCATTTCTTTATGCCTTCCCTTTCCTCTGGCCTTTTCTGCTGCCCCAGATGGGGAAAGAATGTTAGCTTGGTATGGCTGCCTCTAGCAAACCAGTTTAAAAACTTTCCCCATCTCAGGTAGCTATATTACATGGTGTGGAACTTGGCTATTACAGCAGGGTGGGTAACCCAAAGGAAAATCGATCACAAAGATTACCATTTTAATGAAAAAAGGTGTTAACAAGAAAGTGTATTAATATATGAATGAATACACACAAATACACAGAAGTATCTCAACAATAGGAAAAGAAAACAACCAAGGAAAACACATCCTGGTAAACTATCTAGACCATGTCCCTATTTTATTCAAGTCCCTTAGCCAAGCAATATTTTACTGTTGCGAGTCTAGCACGTTCCCTTCCAGTTCTAGCAGCTCTGCTTCTTGATTTCTCCCTCCCTCCTTCTGAAGGAGATCTGAACTTTTCTTCTTCTTCTTTCTCTGTTGCTCTGGTTTTCTGCTGATTGCTTTAGGCTTTTATATCATTAAATAGCTACCTCCCCCACTCCATCCAACTCTCAAGATGGTAATTTCTTATTTACATTTTCCTTGGATTCATTCCTTAAATTCTCCCCTTGTGCTTTGGTTGCTTGCTACAAACCATCTTCCTCTGCAGTCACCCTGGCTCCTTTTGACTTGAGCCTCCTGCTAACCTTTGGCAGACATGCTGGCTTTTCCAATCCAATTAAACTTTTTTCTTCCTACTCTGACCTTCCTTGAAATTTCTGCCAACTTCATAATCTCCTCTTCCATTGCTGAAAACTTTTGCCTTCTTAAGCAGACATTCTGTCTCCTAATATCTAACTAAACTTTTGACCTCTTGGCTAAAATGTACTAGCACAGTCAAAAACAATTTAACCCCATAACATTCAAAAGAAAAAAAAAACCCAAGGTACCGACAAAAATGGAAGGCAGTACTATTTCTTCACGGTAGGTTGGTGGGTGAAGGGGTGGCACTGCCTTCCTAAAGACCCTTGGTGGGTTAGAATCAAGGTACTGCATCCCCGTATAAGTGGTCCTGTCAGGGCAGGATTTTGGGGCTGAGATTCAACGCTCTGCTAGGTGGAATGAAAAAACAAGAGGTCCTTCAAATGCATCAGGGTTAGATTGCCACATCTGAAGACATCACATTGCCGTCATAAGAAGGATGCATCTATTTAAAAGGTCACCTGAAAATCATCAACGAAGTAGAAAAAAAGGCAATCTTAAATCACAGAGCCTAATATAATCTAAAAGTGACATAGAAACAGAAACAGAGTGAGTCAGAAGGGACCTCCCAGGCCATCTAGTCTGACCCCTGGCTCCATCCAGCTCCAACTACCTTTGTCTCTCATAGGATCTGTCACACTCCTTAAGATAATTCAGATAGGATCTCCTATTCAAGCCAACAACTTCTGAACTGTCAGCTGGGGTGCATGGGAAAGGCCTTCTAATTTATCCGACCAAGAAGACCCACCTTCTTTGTGATCATCTTCCTTTTCTGGCAGTCAATGGGTATTTCAAGATGATTATTTTTGAATGGATTCCTGGAGAATGAGTGCAAATGATTTTTAAAGGTGGCTCATGCAGTTGTTTTATTCACTTATTCTGTTAGCACATAATGACACCTCAAATCTTTTATGCTCTGCCACTCATGCGCCTGAAATCTATCACAATTTTGGGATGTGGGGAGTACCTAATAATGTATATTCTCAAGGAATGTTGGGAAAATTTACAGGATTTTCCTAACAGAAGTAAAGAAAATACATATTGCACATGATAGTGTGCTATCTGTTGATATGCTGAACACACTTTAATCAAGGGTAAGTCATGCATGCCATTATTAACCGATATTTACATAATGACTAGAGTGTGATGAACATTAAAAAGAAGACTTTGATTTTTAAAAAGAGAGAGCATGTTATGCAAACAGTTAAATAACCTCCTTTGATACCCTTCATCCCTTGAGATCTGCCTGAGGATGTTGGTCCTAAGTCTGCTGAGATACAGGCTGATCTCACTTCATCAGTACTGTAGAGTAATTAGTGCAAAGTAATTCATCTGTATCTATTTCATTACAGTATTTGTATGAGTCAATGGATGATGTGTCAGAAACAAAGAAAGAGAGAGAAGTCAATGTTATAATGCTGCTCTTACACTGAATGGCAGCACTGGAAAAGATGACACCTGGCTTTTGTTTGTTTTGTTTTTGCATATCCAGACAGGGATTTAGTGTGGTGGGTCAGTGTTCCCCACAGGCCTATCCAGTCTCAAAACTCTGGACTTCCTGGGTTTGGCAGCAAAAGCAGTTACTGTTGCTATCCTGATGTTGGAGGGAGGTGGGGAAGGAGGAACAGTACTCTAATTTCTGATCTGGGAATCTACAGATCTGTGAAGCACAATATCTGATCTGGATCTGGAATTTTAAAAAAAGAAGACAGGTAAGTAGTTATAGGGATGGGAAAGACTTTCATCAAGTTTCTTTTTTGAGAAGAAGCTACCTACTTATTTGAAGCTATTTGAAAATGTCTTCAAAAATGGGATGGAAATAATTCAATATTAAGAAATAAAGTGCAAAACTGAGTCATCCATTGCTTTTAGGTTCTGCTTCAAAAAAGTGTGTTTGGAAAAACAACAGTCATCCCACTTTGCCAAAATGGCTTTGTTGGTTGTGGAATCTGGTTTATTATAGGTGCTACAACAGGAACACCTGTATGAGTACTCTTGTACACTGACCATTCCGTAAAATTTAGGGAGATTCGAGTGTTCTAAGCTTTAAATGATGAGAATGGTTTGCCCAATCTTTCTGAAATGTTCACACAAGAAAGAGAAGTGCTGGTTTTACATGACTTAAAAATAGCAGGAGGATTGATGAAATGTTGATCAGTATAAAGACAAAAGACAAAACAACCTCCCTGTGTATAACACATAAAAATGACTTTTGAATAATAATTTCTGGAGAGACAAAGGAAGTCTTATCCAAAACAGTGAAGACTTTCTATTCTTCTTGTATTGGAACAGGTAAGAGGCTATTTTGTTTTGTTTGAGTTCTTTTGGTCTTTAAAATAAATATGTAATGATGAGGACAAACCATAGCATGGACATACTTAGCACTGTGCATCCTCTCACTGACCCCCAGGATAACCAATTTAGCACTGGAATGGGGGGAGGAACACTGCTCTGTGCCTTATAGTCTATGTTGCTTTGCAGGTTGGTGAGGTATGATCTGATTCTTCTAGGACTCATCTCAGGGGAGGAAGGAGTCTCTTCAATTCTTCCAGAAAAAAAATGTATCCTGACCTGGGAGCTTATTCTTTACACTCTGATTTTCTAGAAGATTCAAGATAAACCCTGCGTGACAAACATCCCAACCAAGAGCATTTATTCAGAAAGAGTTCTTGAATTCCACTGAAGCAATAGGAATCTGAGCTTAGAACAACCATGCTGTGTTAGCCTTGAGTCATGGAAAACAATACAATGGGACCATTGTCTCCAGGAAAGTCAGGCCAGAATTCAAATGGGAAATATGGTGGACTCATGTCTGTATGAGCTACTTTGGATGAGCCAAGTGAATGAGTTCTACCAAAGGAAACATTTTACAGTTCAGAAAGCAGGTCAGGAGTATGTTGCTGGCCAGTTGAGAGAGCAACTTGGGAGAGGGGAGAACTACACCTCCTGCTGTTGGCATCTGCATGGTGGCCACTGGCCTGAAACTACCACTTTTCTCCCAGAAGCCCACTGAAAGGGATATGACATAGTCATATTCTTTTACAACACCTTGGATCTAACAAAGTTTGCCTATTAGTCAGATTTAGGGCCAAACTAAACATAAAGTGTGGAAGATACATAATTAGGTCTTTGCTCTGTAGCCAGAGGAATGGTAGTGAAGGATCATTCCGTTATGATTGCAGCATTTTGTATGCTTGGCTTTCCTGAATGACTATCCCATAGTGTTGTTTGGATGCAAATTAGCAGTGGCTGTCAATAAATAAATAAAGTAACTGGGATGGGTTAATGGGTATCTTTTTTATTTCCTAAAAATTCACTAGAAGATTTTCATCAAAAGTCATGCGACCCAGCCTTAAGATGGTTAACTTCCTTCTATGAGTGTTGGAGACTTAAAAGCTCCCAGATGAAGTGTGCTAAATCTCTCATCTTGATCTTCCTTAGGACTACTTGGCTATTTTTCTAGCCTATCTGGCTATTTTTTGTTGCATATCAGTATTTCACCCTCTCTCGGTCTTAACAACAGCACGGCATCCTGAAACTCAGCAGGCTGAGATTTGCCATCCTGGAGTTCCTGATGACAGGTTGTACTTCAGTGATTTTTTCTGGTGAAAACAACAGGCATGGGAAACATTCATGCAATATGATCACTGCTTTATTCTCTGTACTGCACAGTGGAAATCCTTTCAAGCAAGTGCCCTATCTACATATCTGGATGCAGCTCTCAAATGCACATATTATATCCTCATTAGATGAGATCCACTGAGAATATATCAGAACAGTGAAGTGGGTGTCTTTTTAATGAGTTACATGGCTGGGCTTGCTGGTCCTCTCCCTCTCCCTCTCTTTTAGAATATGAAGGTGAAATGAACATTATTGGTTCATCTCCAGTCACCCATCTGCTTTCAGTTTTATCACCTATAAAGCATTAATTACCCAGTGATATGAAGGTTATATGTAACTTATTAATGGAATGGTTAATTAGAGCTGAATGAATCTACCTTTGTCATCTCTCCTCCCCTCCTTCATGAATATTTTTACCTTGGCCAGAAAGCAACAAAATGCATTTTAGTTACAAAACTTACCTATAAAGCAGATCTGTAACATTCACAAAGGCCGACTTTTCAGATTTATAGCATGCAAGGGGCCTTGCATAATTGCACCTGGTTTTGCATTCAGAAGCACAGCCTGGACTTAAATGTACACAGCTTGATTTTACCTTTTATTTTGGAGTGAATATATCAGCCTGTGCTGCTTTTTATTTCATGTTATTTTCCTTACCGTATGTCTCCTGTTCTCTGTGTGTGTACTGGGGATGTGAGACAGAAAACACAAAGGGACACTTAAGCATCATTCCCAATTCAAAAGAACAGGTGGGAATATTATTCAAATTGCCCATGAAAAAGTACAGATCTCACTATTTCTCTGTTTTTCCGTCTCCCTCTCACGCCTCAGCCACAAACCTGTAACTACTGTAATAGACTGATTTATTTGAAACCCCTGCTTGTACATGTATCAGTTTTTCTTTTTTCCAAATAAAGATTGAAAACAGCTACCACATCCCTAACTAACAACAAACATCCAAAAATAGTTATATTTGGTGTTTCCAATACTAAGAAATAGCCATAGAGAGCAAAGATTCAAGCTAACCTTGGATTAATAGGAAAGCTAACACTGCAATGTCATATACGTCTACTTATAAGTAAGTTCAGTGATTCCTACTCTCAAGGATTGCTAAATTAAGTTATACCGGATAGTCCCACTGCATTCTGAGCTGACCATGAGACTCTTCTGGTCAAACAACAAGAAACTGTGTTATCTGACCCTTGGAAAACTATGACTTCATGAGTAAGAGGCATTAGTGGCTGGGTCCCCTTCATTGCAATTGAAACAACATTGTAATTGGTTTCTCTCTCTGCCTCAGAGAAAAACTTGCTTTTTCAACCTCTCTCAGAAAGGTTCACTTGATCCTTTTTTTCTCTGGCAGTCCCGAGCATAGGACAAAACACACTCCTCAGCCAGACTATTAACTATCTAACCACATTTGAGTAATGCAAGTTTCTGGCGCATTAGACTACCAAAAGTGGCAAGCTTTTCTCCAAAACTTGTATCTAAGAAGCTTTATATTTGCTCTTCTTTTAGTTTAAAACCAGTCTATCTTAATTCAATTAGAAGAATTTCATTAGTTGTTTTACTAGAACGCACAGCACACTCAGAATGCTCTTCTAGCTTTAATCTGGTCCAGAAGATACTGGGATTCCTGGCCTTTAAATGAGTCTACTTCACTCTTCTCCATCAATCTTATCCATCATGTGCTTGATTTTATTTTCAAATGCAACAAGAACTGGTGCAAGAGAACTTTATCACTGAAAGGTGGTGGGGGTGAAGAATTTTTTTATTGGAGCCAGTGCTTTAAAAATACACTCAAGCTGTGTTGTTTGAATACAGTATGTACAGATTGACAACCTGACACTGCTACCAGAAACAGCCTGAAACTCATATCCCACAGATCTCTCCTTCTGACGAATTGGAAAAACAACATACTTTAAAATGAGCATCATAACTTTCCTCAATCATTACCCTCTTTGGAGGCTAACGACAATCACTATTGGGTTGCAGCACAAGTCAGGATGATGGTCACTGCCTTTCAGTGGGGTGCATTTTGCTGACCTTTATGTTGTCAATACAGCAGGAGAGAGCTCAGTCTCTTCCTGCTCTTTTCCTCTTTAGTTCTTCTTCTTGGAGTTTTTTAGGTGTGCCACATGGAGAGCAGAGGTGGTGAGTGGCAGAAGTAGAGGCTGGGAATGCTTCTCATGCTTTCTATACACTTGACTAATGAGCGATGCAGTCAGAGGGGGTACAGGCAACACTTGCGCCACGTTCTTGCCTTTCAGCCACAGTATCAACAAAGTTCTTGCTTTCTCCCTACGTTGCATTCCATCTTGACATCCAGGTTTTTTTGTGGTTCACTGGTGTGCACTAAAGGTGTGCACTGGAAACTTTCTAGCCAGAGTCTGAATTGGTGCTTCAGAAAATGATACAATTCAGCTTGGACTGGTTCAGAGGGTTACTGAAGCCATGTCAAAGGGCCATTTTTTTAAAAAAAGCTGTATTTCCCCCCTTTGTTTGAACTGGACAATCTTCCCTGGGCCTCTGGGTATGGCGTCAGCTGCCTCCAAACCTTGTGCCAGGTTTGGTACCAGTCCCAGTAGTAAGTACTCTGCAGATGGTGCCACAGAGACCTAGTTGCACTCTCCTCCCTTCTGTGAGAAGAGCTAACTCCATTCACTGTCCCCAGCCATGATAGTCCTGCTGTTCTAATTGTGACTCCTGGCTAAGCCTCTTCCTCTAGCAATGCAGAAAAATCAGCATGCTGAGGTTTTCTGATTTTCTGGGTCTGCCTGATCCCTATTTCTGAACAAAAGATTTTTCTCCTTTCTTTTCCAGATAGGAAGTTTCACATTTGGATGCTGTTTTTGTTAAAGTCATACACCCATATGTGCACTCCCCACCCCTCCATTGACTAAAGCATGAAACTATTTCTTCTTCTACCTTTTCTTCTTTTGTATAAAATACGGGACAACATTCGCACAACACTAAAACATGCTGTGGGGTGGCAGCATGGCACAGTACACGGCTTTGGCTCCTGGGTTCCGACACAGGCATGGTTTCCATGCACGAGTGGTTTCCACCCTTCTCCATCTCTCCTTCTAATGGAGGCTGGTATCCCATCAGCTCCCACAGCTGAAACTCAATCCCAGGGTGCACTGTTTCTGCCTTCATCACCTGGCTCTCACTCATTGGCCCACACACTCCACTGGGCATGTTCCCACGCATGGAGTTGTTTTTCTTTTTCCCTTTTCTCTGCTACAGAGAAGAAGCAACTCACTCGGGTAGTGCTGTTGTTCTAGAGCACTTGAGTGATGTGCCCCACTTCTGCCTTGCTCTGTGCCAACGCACAAGCACCCTGACTCACACCCACGCCTCTATCCCACTCCTTCTCTGCACTTCCCCCCTTACAGCACTTACATACACTGCCAGAACCTTCCTCTCCCCATGGCCATTTCTGATGGGCAGGAGGAGTTGTCATTTCTCCCCTTTTTGCAACGTCCCTACTAGTTCACTCCTTTGCCCTTGAACTTGACTTATTGAATGTGTGCATGGAGGAATTCCTTTAGTGGAGCACTTCTGACAAACACCCCCTTCCCAACTCCTCCTTGCTCCTCCTGCAATTGGAATCTTGTGTCCCAGAAGCTAGCATCTTCAACCCAGTGGAAGCTATGCTGCACTCACAACATGTGCCCCAACAGCAGTAAACACATTTTGCATAACTACTGCACCAGTGCTCCCCAATCAATGTCTCTAGTGTAGAGTCTATGCCCCTGCCCACACCATCCACATCACAATTATTGCCATAAATGAATTTCTGTAAGCGAAGGCTCTGGAAGCAGCAAAGCAGCAACTCTTCTCTTTACAGCTGGAAAAGTAACACTTCAGCTGTTTGTGCTTGATTCACATTCAAATAAGAGGTTTGTCTCCATCTTCCATGCTGTCTGTTTTCTCTTAAAAACAGAAGAGAAAAAAACACAGTGGAGGGATGATTATTTTCTAGAGGCTTGGATAATAGGGCCTAAAAGTTAAATGACTATGAACAAAATTTACCCCTCCTATTCTTATACTCTCATGCACCCTTACTTAGTAATTCCCTGCTGAATCCAACAGGACTTATTTCTGAATAAACATGCATATGAACAGGATGTAAATGTTGTGTATCACCTGCAGGGAACAATGTTAGGTGGAGAAAAGCACGTTTTCACTGTGCAAGCTGCTTAATTTACAAAAATGGGGATTTCACAGTTGCTAAGGAAACAAAAAGCCATGCCTTTCATCTTGGGAATTATAAGATCATTGCAGATCTGCCTCCTACTTGTTCACCCATCACGTCATCTTCCATGAATACAATACCAATTAATATAATAGTGTCAGTCATTTTCCCCATTCCTTCTCCTTCATTGGTTTGTGCTGATTATCACTTCAGCCTTGCCCAAACTTGCCAATTAGAAATGAGTCATTGCAAAAACAGCACTGAGGTCCAAGGGTGCTACCTTGAGCACATGTGAGAAAGATCTGTGGTGTCTAATGGTAATTAGTCAGGGGAAAGATGCATGGAATCCAACTTTTAGAGCAGGGCTAGGGAGAAGAGCAGTGGTATTGATAGCATGGCCAATCATTGAGAATACTAGGAGCTGAAGTCCAAAACAGCTAGAGATCTACCTCTGCTCTTGCTATCAGCACAGTCTTACACAGAAGAGTGTTTGTTATGGATTGCTTCTGACAGCCAGTTTTAGCAGGCAGGGAAAATGGCAGGCATATTTGTATTCCATGCTTCACTGAAACTGATCACATATGTGGCATCAGCCAGGAAGGCACACAGGGAAAGTCTGACTCCCCACCCTTGGACTTCTGCGTCTTCTTTTCCTATATACTCCTATCCACCCACTGAGATCTGGGAATGCAATTTTTCGAAAGAGCCATCCCTAAAGGAAGTTAAAGGGATGGCGACTTGAAGAAGAGCCTTTTCAGTGGCAGCACCCCACCTTTGGAATGGACTCTCTAGTAAGGTCTATCTGGTGCTATCACTACTTTCATTTTTCCACCAGGCGAAAACTGTCCTCTTTCACTGATATTTTGAGACCTGATTGTAAGCACTCACTCTATTCCCAGCAGTTTTTTACCCCTTTCTCTCTCTCACCCCCATAACTTGGAATTGGAATTGGCCTGTATTTTATTGTTGTTTGCTGCTTAAAGAACCCTGCTGGGTTATTCAGCAGCCTATAAAATAAACAAATAAATAAATAAATAAATAAATAAATAAATAAATAAATTTACTTCGCAGTTCCCTGTCTGGCCCTCTGTGGCTACTTGAAAGAAAGTCACTTTGCAGATGCAAATGATAATTAAGTCATGAAGCGTATATTAAAATCAGGCTGAAATGCTAAGTATACTTCCTTGAATGTTAATTCATCAAAATCAATATGATTTTCTTCAAAGAAAATATGTCTAAAAGAGAACATTAATGTGAAATATAGTCTTGGGTTTCCATGTAAAGAGTTGGACATGTGCAGCATTCCTTCTAGAGAAAGGGAATAGTTTACTCTTTCCATCTGCTGCCCCAGAAAAGTTGTTCAAGAAGTTTAGAAGTTCCAGAACCATGTGGAAGATAGAGCAGAGTGGATTGCCTTCCCCTTTCTCCACTGGAAGTCTTTGCTGGATCTTTGTTCTGCAAGTGGAAGAATCCCTTCCATTTAGAAAAAACGATAAAACATACTGTTGTTCTTCTTTCATAAATCAAACAGGTGAGATAGACCTCACTGCTCTAGAAATACATTTTGTCCTTTTGTTTACTTTCCATTTTTATTTTATTTATTTATTTTTCTGTATACTAAACTTTCATCTCTTTACTGATTTAAAGATAAGATCAGTAGTCAGACCCATGACTTGAAAAAAGAAGTGGTATGTGGTGACCTGGAACCTATTGAAAGGATTATGTATCATGATGCTACTGCATTCATTCACATTTACACATTTCACATTTACACATATTCACATTTATCCCAAAATTAACAACTTAGAGAGAGAGAGAGAGAGAGAGAGAGAGAGAGAGAGAGAGAGAGAGAGAGTTTTAAATTGGGAAATGCCTTTGCACAATCTGAAGAATTTCCTATTTCAAAGGATAATTGCGTTTCAATTCATATGGTAGTTCAAAAGTGCAGTATTACGGAAGTCCACATTAAAATGTGACTCAGACACATTTATTTTCTGACTCTAGTAACTGCTAGAAAGTCCAACACCAAAGAAGACTGGTAATTCCTATAGTAGTGGGGGTCTTGATCCATTGTGACTTTTATTTTGAGCTTTATATGAGCTAATCATGGTGCTGAACTCTATCTCCAAAATGAATTCCTCACCATGGGTGTTGTTTTTATTGTTGTTCCTGTTGGTACATGCTGTAAAGTTGTCTCTGATTTATGGCAACCCTATGAATGAAAGCCCTCTAAAATATCATTTTTTCTTCTAGGAAAACCTCTGGCTTGACTTTATGTAGGACCCACATGTTCATCTTTGTGTGAGTCCAAGATACTCACAAAACTCTCCTCCAGTACCATGTTCTGAATGCATCCGTTTTATTCCTGTCAGTTTCCTTCACTGTCCAGCTTTCACACCCAATATGCCTTTAAGTGTTTTATGTAAAAAAGGTTTGTAAGTGTATTTTATCTAAATGTGCAGTTATAAATGCATTTGAAATTAAAACATGCATTTAAAATATTAAAATGTGATTTTAAGCAAGAACTGCCCCACAGAACGTGTGTGACATCTGACATCTTGGAATATATGAATCAGCAAGATTCAAGCTCACCAGAGCTTCCTAAATTTGATCTTAAAGTTCATTCTGAGTAGAGCTATATCAAATTGCAAGCTTGTTTTTCCCCATCTTTGCATGAAACTCTGTGCACTTTTCAGTGTATATTTTTTCCAAATGGGCATTACTGTTTTCATCTTTTAAATGTACACATACGTCTCCCAATACTTAAAGCATATTTGTGTACATTTCCTAAAACTATGCCTTTTTCAAATGTATGCATACAATCAAATAAATCTCTGAAGGCCCACAAATTATACTAAAAGCAAAAATGTACGGACTTGGACCACAAATTCTTTGGACCATATATCTTTGTTAAAACTGGGAAACTCTTGACAAACAAAGGAACTGAAATAAATTTCCCATACATTACCAGTGAAATCTAAAGGATATTGGGATTCTGATCCATTAGCCACGGCAGGGTACCTATAATCAATTAATGTCAGTATTTACAACAATCAATTTTTCCAGAATTTCTGCTCCCACTTCACTTCCATCATTTGCAAATATAGATGGTTCCAGGCAAGATGTTTCTGAAATTTACAAGACATGTTCTTAATGTGGTTATCCAGTCATTGTTCTCTTCTGCATCTTTTCTCAGACCACAGAATATCTGTTATGAAAAGAACAGGAGAGTATCACTGTTTTGTGGGTGTAGATAACCTCAGAGTTCTCAACCATCTTTAGTTAGAGTACGATTTTGAACCAGTGTGGTGTTAGAATGGTTAGAATGGTGTACTGGGATGGGGAGAGCTGGTTGAAGTCCCCAATCAACTATGAAGCTGATTGGGTAAGCTTCATGGGCCAGTCATGAACTCTTAGCCTAACTACCTCACAGGATTAGCATGATGAGAAAATACAGAGCCGTGTATAATCTTCCTTCTCTTCCTTACAAGAAGGGGAACATGATGGGATATAAATGCATATTATCAATATAGAGGGATATATTAGTCATATTAACCAATTGCCACTCCACATACCTGCACCATTACCTTCCTGGTGGGTGCCATTTATCAAGATTTATTTATCAAACTACATTTAATTATATTTTTAAAAACCTGATACTAAAATTATATTTTGACAGGCCCTACTCCCAACCACTATATGTTCATCCAGTATTCAGAACCAAAGCTTGTACTAATTGTAAGCATGTACTAATTGTATACATGTGGTCTCTGTAAGAGCAATCTGTAGCATGTGATCCCACAGTTCAAAGGGTGCTCATTCAGTATGCCTACATAGGATTCAAGATTATTAACTATGCCCCATTTGTTTTCTCCACCTCCCTGCCAGTACCCAAAAACCAATTATGTATCCTCTGAAATTTTAATGAAGGAATAGAGAAGGACAAGAGAGATACCTGCAAAGATTCATGATCATAAAGGGCACTCTTGTCCCCTTCTGGTTATTTCATCTTTAAATATAAGAGCATGTGTCTGCATAGGCTCATGTGGTTGCTAGGGGCAACCCCATAGCATCCATTTAGACAGAAACAGCTTGCCATTAGCTCAGTCCTTCCATTTCCTTTCTTAGGTAGTTTGCATACTGAGAGGCCAATATCATTGTTGTGATAGTAGCATATTATATTCCTAACATATATTTCACTTTCATTTTTAGGCATCTTTCCCCCTTTGTCCCACACATACACATATACATACAACTGGTCATTTGCTGAACCTATAATAAACCAAAGAACAGTGACAAAACAACAGGTCCTTGATAGAACGTACTGGAAGGCTGAGACTAGCATGGAATGTGGTCAGGTGGTAACTAGTAAAATATCACAGAGCCTTCACCTTCCCAGGGATGACCTTCTGCCATTGAATAGTTTTCATTTAGCATGTTTGGCAGATGGGCTGGTGCCAGCTAGAGATGTTGTGAGGAATCCATCTCATTTGGAAAATCCACTGGATTTCCTTGTTCTGGCTTCCCAGACTCTGGCCTGCTTTGTGGTGCACGCAGCACTTGTAGGGCTTTGGAGGACTAGGTCCATTTGTGGCTTTGGAGGACTAGGTCCATGAATCCTCCAGGGATGGTTTTGAAAGGGTTCATCCCAACCCTAGTGCCAAAAAATATTAAGACCTATTAAGGGCCTAGCACTGGGCCTAGGCTTTTCTCCCTTGTGTGATCGAGCCTGCAGGCTATGCGATGCCCACTTTAAACAAAGCCAGAGAAACACATTTTCACTAGTAATGATTTCAACCAGTTCAACACTGTCTTGAGGAGAGGGCTATGGAAATGAAGGCACAGGATGGCCTTTATGTTGTCTTCTGGCATTATTGCTGTTCCTCCCCAGGGCAGTGTCTGCTTTGTTCAAATTGCTTCTCTAATAAAAGTTAACCCCACCACACAAACTGAACTGGTCAGGTGTGGGAGCACTTTGCAAGCAGGGCCCACCATGTCAGGTGAGCAGGAGCCACCAGTCCCAGACAGACCAGGTGAGGGGAAAATGAAATGTAAGGTGAACTGGCAGCAAAGCGGCTTTGGTAGCCTGGAAATGATTAACTGAGTGCCTTGGTGGGCTATTTGATGCAGAAGAGGAACCAGTGTGAAAACTGAGTGTGAATGGGCAGAAATACATCAGCTTGAGCAAGAGGGTGAAGTGTGGGCAGGGGTTTTTGATGGGCAAGTGGGCAAATGTCTTGGGCAGGGATAGATAGAGGACTTCAGCAGTGGGAACATAATGGGCTTTAGCAGAGGCTTTAGAAGTGCTGGCACACATTGGCAAAACCATGTCAAAGGCCCACTAGAGTCTGGCACTGCCAGTGCTTCAGCATGGACTTGAGGTCCACTTAGAGTCCATTTAGAACAAAGTTTCTATAGGTCGTTTTCTGTAGAATTCCCTGCTGGTATGTGCCAACATTGCTCTGGTTTCAGCACTTATGAAAGACACTTTTATTTAAACAATTCTTTCCTGAATAAAAGTTCAGTCACCATTTTATTGACATTTCCTCTTTTTATTCCTTTTAATTGTTTTAAATAATTAAAATAATATTTTAATTATTACTATTTTTATAGTCCACTGCTCAGGAATGTTTCTTAGATACATAATGGTTTATAAATGTTGTAATTAACTAAGTATGGAGCTAGGAGAACAAAATGAGTAGATAATAATTGTTTTGTATTAATTGGAATTGGAAGGCTATGGTAGCACAAGCAGTTGCATATGACTAAGTCCACTTTTCATAATATTTCACCCTTGTTAAATAGTCAAATATAGAAGGAAGGTTGGTGCTTCCTCAGTAGGAACACTGGAAAGGTTGCAGAGTAGGTTGACGGCTCCTTTACATCACACTTGCTGTCCATAAGCCTGGAGTGAGGAAGAGCTGGTGGTCAAGCACAGGTGTGTGGATGACAATGAAGCTTTGATGGCTTCAACCGAGATGTGATAATTTATACAGCTCTCAATCTGTAAAGGCGAATTCTATCTTTGCATGACAGGTTTCTACATTCAGATCTTCTTTTGGCAGCTAGAAACATGAGTGACCAGAATTTTGGCTTCCAACTGTCTCCAGTGTTCTCAAATCTCTAAACATACAAAGTTAAACAAGCTTTACTTAGACTAGACCATAGCAATAATGAAACACACAACAGCACTGATTAAACAAATTCCCAATGGAGCTATTATCCACAATAGATTTCAATTTCTCTTTAAATAGGATGGCCTCTGACAACGCTTAATTGCAACTGGGCTCCAACTGCACTGCTCTCTTGCACATTTCTTTTAATTATGTTACGGACATTGTGTATCACTTTTTCCAAACACCATGAAAACCAAATTTGGAAAACCAGTGACTAGACTCTCACCTGTCTAAGTGTCTCAGGTACTAGTATTATAGCATAAGTGTGAGTTCTTAAGAAGCCATTCCCTCTCCGTCCTGAATCTCACCAGCTGAATCTCTATTGCTGCTTGACTTTCTCATTCAGCCATTGTCTAGGGTTTAGAAGCCAGCCTATGTTGTAGCTGGAAAAAAGTTGCTATTCTATTAAAGGCATTTTCCTGATTCCAGATTCAGCACAGACAGTATAGTTTAGTTCAAAGAAAACTGGCATTTTATAATATCTAAGTATAATATCTGTATTATAAATAAGGCTGTTTTATTACTGAATGTGTGCAGACTCTATAGGCTGCATTACTATAGGGAACACTTTAAGCCTGCCACATAACTATATTTGGAAGTAGCCTTGTGAAAGTTGAGCAAGTGGGAATGGAAGCTTGAAGAATTCACAGCTTGAAGAAAATTTAAAAGTTCTAAAATGATTTTTAAGGGTTCTCAAAGGAAAATTCAGGCAATCTGTGCTAAGAAAGACGTTCAACATGTAGCCATGTTGTATTTTTCTGATGAATGCAGTAGGCTGGGAAGAAAACTGTAGACACCTAGATCAGTGCTTGCTACCCTATGACTGAATGAGTCCCACCCTGAATTTTAGACTCATCAAAATCCCTCCCCATTGTCTCTACCTGAAAATAGGGCAGCAAAACGGGCAGGCACATTGTTCCAATCCTGTTACATCAACCATTCTGCCTCTCTTCTTTAAACCCGTTCTTTGTGGATAATTGAAACTGAATTTGACCCACAGGAGACATGAGGTGCTTTAGGGGCTAGCAAAATTCCATTTATACCTGAGAAGTGCCGACACCTTAACCCTTCTAAAGCTCAAAGCAATTTGGCCAGATGAACCATCCTGGTTCCTGTGGTCCCACTCTGATGGCAATTTGCTGAGATGCAGATTCCAGAAGATATTTCAAGGGCCTTTTTCCCCTCATCCATCAGGGCAAAAGGGCTTTTTTAAGGTTTATTACTAGAATTAAAAGCTTTAAGCTACAATATGGTGATGTTTCCTTGTATTTCTGGCTCTACCACATTTGTCTTGCCTCACAGTCTTTGCCTTTAGCCCTGCCCACCACTGGAATGTGACCAATGAGAATTTCTCAGAAATTTGGACCTCAGGCTGAAAGAGCTTCAGTAGACTTGGATTAATCCTAGTCCAGGCCTTTTAGGACTGTAGCTAATTGCAGCCCACTGAAACATGTATTTTGGTTTTTCTGCAGAAAACTTTTCCAAATAGCATTGCTAATCATATTTTACAAATGCAGCACATATGAAAACTAGGCTGCAGCTCAGGAAGAAAGCAGCAAAACAAGCCCACTTTTGATTTTCATTTTGATGTTCTTCCTATGTTCACTGCCTCCATTCTCCTGTGATTGGCATCCTATAAATACTAGACTGAGAGACAGCTCTATATTTCTCATTGTTCATCTGCTGCAATTTGGCACCACTTAAGAGAAATAGAAATCTCAGTTGTGAGTACAACCATTGTATGCTGATAGAGATGATTATATAAATGCACTATTGTAATAAATTCCGATCCAATAAAACTTATAACAGAAATGCATTATTTCTTCCAACACGCAGGAACATTCATCTCTGCCACCATCCAAACTATCATGTAGATTTTGGTGTTAAACTGATTGAGCCAATTCAGAAACAAACGAGCACTTCCTTTGGCCATCAAAATTATAGATGATTAGATCTGAGTTTCAGAAATAATTGCCTTCAGAGAGAGAATCTAGTTTGTCAGCACTTCTATTCCCCATTTTTATGAAAGCCTGTTTACTTTGGTTTAAAATCAAGATATCCTTATTACCTCCACGATCCCTGCCTGTCTCTTATATTTTCAGCAAGGGATAAGGCCATCCATGAATGCAATAATATGGATTGGAAGGAGAGAGCTTAGGTAAAAGGTATATTGAATTACTTGAGCATTCAGAAATGAAAGAAGAGGATTTGATGAAAAATGAGGTATAAGGAGGAAATGGGTAATTTATTTCACAAAAGAAAATTATTTAAGAAAAGCTAATAGAAAGACAGGATTCATTGGAAGACTGTATACGTATGAATAAAGTAAATAGTAAACAGGTTTTTTACATCCTTAAAATTATGTGTCAGTCTTTTAATTGGACTAGATGGGCAACTGGTCTTCATGCATGAAAAGGGAGAAGAAGAAAGGAAAGAGGCCTCCTTTTATAATGGTGAGTCAGCAACTAATATTTATGATGGAAAAAATTCAAAAGGGTAGGCAAATCTCTACATGCTTAACTAATTTTCAACTTCTGGAACTGAGTGTAGACACAAAACTGGAAATCCATGAATTTCATTTGTAAGTCACTTTTAGAGAATCCTATCTGGGCTGAAAGGCAGGTAATACATGTATAAATAAATCATTAACAAATTTAGGCTCTGACACATACCCAGAAAGTACTGGCAAAGTGTGTGCATTTGAATAAAAACAAAATACTTTGAGAAAAATGCATGCATAAACATGTGCGCATTAAAAAAATGTACCCAGAATTTGTACATCTAGAAATGCAGGTGGAAATATGTACAGTCATCCTGTACAATTTTCTGTGCAAGTGTAAAACAGACAACACTTTTTTTTATAAAGATTTTTATTAAGATTTTGAACTAAAACTAAAAACATCAATCATCAATACATCGGACGTACTGGATCAGCCCCCTACTACATATCTTTTTAACATTCTATAGTCATATTCAAATCAATTTATAAAAATTTAAAAACATCTTTAAATCTAAGCCAAGTCCCGTTTCTCCAGACAATCATAAAAAAGGTACCAAGTTTGATAGAAGTCAGTATCTTCTTTCTCCTTCAGTGATAGAGTCGATCTGTCCATTTCTGCACAGTCCAGAATCTTTTTTAAAATCAGTTCCTCAGTGGGTAATTCCTCACCCTTCCAGTATTGAGCAAGCGCAATCCTCGCCACTGTGATTAAATGTAACATCAAATACATTTCTTGTTTGCTAATATCTTCCTGTATGATGCCTAACAAGAAAATTTCAGGTTTAAAAGCTAAGGGTTTTTGTAGCATTTCCTCAAGCCATTTATATATTTTAATCCAATACTTTTTCACATATTCACAGGTCCACCACATATGGTAAAAAGTACCCACATCATGTTTACATTTCCAACATCCGTTTGACATATTTGGAAACAGCTAATCGACTTGGCAACAAATACCATCTATAAAACATTTTATATAAATTTTCTTTATATGAAGTTGCTAAAGTTACCTTAACATTTCTCTCCCATAGCTTTTGCCACTTTTCTAATTCAATATTATATCCAAAATTTTGTGCCCATGT
The DNA here is from genome assembly GCF_004798865.1 of Varanus komodoensis. Lineage (NCBI taxonomy): Eukaryota > Metazoa > Chordata > Lepidosauria > Squamata > Varanidae > Varanus > Varanus komodoensis. Next base: position 6,147,722 of record NW_025335761.1, read on the forward strand.
TATCATAGTTTCCTTAACCTGTTCCCCTTCCATTTTCCTATCAAGTAAGAACTCATATACTCTTTTAATAATTTTCTCATCTGTTTTTAGCATCACTTGATCAAAGGCTGTTAAATCTTTATAAAACCCCCATATTTTACAATCTTTAGCATATCTTGATTGCATCTGCACTTTATACCACCAAGAGATATTGAGTCCCTGTTCTTGTATTTCTTGATCTAGTTTCAGGCCTCCATCCTTATCCAAAATATCATCATATCTTATGATCCCTTCAAAGTTCAATACATTTGGATACACAAAAGCTTCCATAGGTGAAAGCCATCTTGGTAGTTTATTATACAATTTTGACTTTAACTTTTCCCACACTGACATAAATGATCTTCTAATAAAGTGACTTAAAAAAGTCTCATGTGACTTAACTTTCTTGTACCACATATAAGCATGCCAACCCATTTGCAAATCATGACCTTCAAGATACAAAATTCTCTTATTTCGCAAGGTTATCCATTCTTTTAGCCAAGTTAAAATAGACGCTTGATAATACAACATCCAATCAGGAAGACCAAAACCCCTGTTCTTTTTGGTTTCCTGAAGCATTTTTAGTTTAATCCTTGCTTTCTTTTTTTCTCCAAATAAATCTCGAAATTTGAAAATTTAAATCCTCAAAAAAATTTTTATCAATTTTTACGGGAATCATTTGGAACAAAAACAAAAGTTTTGGTAGTATATTCATTTTAACAAGTGCTATTCTTCCCATCAAAGACAATTGTAAATTGGCCCATTTTTCCAGATCACCTTTAATATCCTTCAATAATTTATCATAATTGTCTTCTTTCAAAGTTCTACATTTAGCTGTAAGATAGATTCCCAAGTGTTTAACCTTTTTAACAATCTGCAAGTCCACTTGTTCTTGGAGTCTTTTTCTGATCTTGCGTAAGATTTTTAACTAAGAGTTTCGTTTTTTCTTTATTTATTTTCATCCCCGTAACCTCACCATATTCTTCAATCCATTGTAAAATTTTAGGGATTGTTACAAAGGGGTCCTCTGTTATGAAGACCAAATCATCTGCGAATGCTTGCAATTTATAATTTTCATCCCTAATTTTAGTACCTTTAATGTCCTCATCATCCCTGACATTTCTATTCAAAACCTCTAAAGTCAGAATGAACAATAGGGGTGACAACGGGCATCCTTGCCTTGTACCCTTTTGTATCTCAATAGCCCTTGTAAGTTCTCCATTCATTAAAATCCTGGCTGATTGTCTTTGATAGATGCTTGATATCGCATTCATAAATTTTCCCCCAAACTCCATTTGAGCCATCTATTGCTTCATGAATTGCCATTGGTTTTTCCGTGTGTGTCTCATAGTATTCTAGGATATCCAAGATAGTTCTCAGATTGTTCTTCATTTGTCTTTTAGGCAGGAAACCATTTTGGTCTGGATGAATAAAATCTATTAAAAACTTCTTCAACCTTTCTGCCAATATAGAGGCAAAAATTTTATAGTCCACATTTGGTAATGATATAGGTCTGTAATTTTGAATCTGGGTTAAGTCCATATCTTCTTTTGGTATTAATGTGATATTTGCCTCTGTCCAAGTATCTGGTATTTTAGCATTTAACAATGCTTCATTATATATATCTTTAAGAAATGTAGCAAAAACTCCCTCAAAGGATTTGTAAAATTCAGCTGGAAGCCCGTCTGGACCAGGGGTTTTATTGTTCTTTTGTCACATGATTGCCTCTGTTACTTCCATAGTTGTTACTTCTTGATTCAATCATTTTTTATACTTTTCTGGTAGTTTTGGTAAGTCTCCCTTTCGAATGTATTCTTTTACCTTCTCGATTAAAATCTCCTCCTTCCAGTATAACTTTGCGAAAAAGTCTTCAGCTATTTTCTTGATTTGTGTGTTTTGTACATGTAGTCATCCTTCTCTGTCTTTCAATTTCAAAATCTCTTTCTTTTTTTACCTTATATGCTAGCCATCTCCCCGGTTTATTAGCATTTTCCAAGAAATTCTGTAAAACAGATAAAACTTTTGTATTCAGACTCAAATCTTATAATGAACATTGGGTGGAAGTTTGAAACCCTCACAGGTTCAAGTTTTATTGCTTTACAAATCCCTACATGAGCCACAGTGCATTTAGTTGTACAGAGTTTGGAGCTTCCTGTGCCTGAATTGTTCCTTGTTCACAATTGTTCCTTGTTCACAGGGCCAGTCTGAAAAGTACTTGTATTTACCTCTGCGGCGGTGATGAACTCCAGAAGGATCCATCGCTGTAGCATTTGCAGATTTCCTCTTCATGCTTAGTCTCATCTTGCAAAGTGGGTCAGGCTGGGAGAAAGACTATGAACAGTTGTGGAATGAACCTGGCAACCTTCTTCCATGTCAGGTTGAGCAGCCCAAAGGTTGATGCAGGTGGAGTAGAAGAAGGACACTGCTAACAGTCACAAGAGGCTCCATTCGTGGTCAGCCCTGTGCAACCAGTCTTCTTCAGCACTGGGTGCAGCAGGTCAAGTGATTCCTGGATGTAGCATGGAAAAAGGGTTCTGCTTCTGAGCACATGAAGCCAGATCCCTGGCAAGAGCCCCAAGAATGCTGGGTGACTTTGCCAGACTCTGGTCCACTGCAAAATGGAGTCCAGGGAGCTAAGCCCAGTGAAATGTCATAGAATCATAGAATAGTAGAGTTGGAAGGGGCCATTAAGGCCATTGAGTCCAACCCCTGCTGTTACAGGTCAGCATGTTACACCATCCCACTCAGATGGCTGTCCAGGTTTTTTTTTTTTTAATGTCTCTAGTGTGGGAGATCCCACCACCTCTCTAGGCAGCTGGTTCCACTGTTGTATTGTATTTGCATATTTCCACCTTTAAACAGATATCTCACACATCCCTTGCCACTCCTTGACCCAAATGTAGGAAAGAGTGAGTATGCACAGAGATGGATCTTCTGATGGCTGCTTATATGTATGCATTTCAAGGCTTGAAAGCAAAAGTCATGTGCTAACCTCCCTCTGTACAATAGGTGGGTATTATTCAAACTGAAGTATTATTCAAACTGGCCCAAAGATCATAAAGTAACTGCCTAACGTTCTGGCTAGTGCCCTCTGCAAAGCTTCCACAGCAGTGCCTTCATGGACGTGTGATACATGGTCCTCTTATTTTAAACACCTTCACAACACACCCTAAGCTACACATGGATTACAAGTCCTTTATGCACCAAGCTTCATAATCCCCTTATAGCAGAAGACAGCCCTTAGCTATCAAGAAGAAGAACCTATTAACTGAGGAAGGCCATAATCCAATGGGGGTGCCCATAAACCTCTGAACTCAGAGGATTACAAGCATCATATGCAGGATGGAAGGAGTGTGGAGGCAGTATTCACTATCTGCAAAGCAGTTAGGTCATTTTTGCCACCCAAGTGTGGTTGCTTCAGAACAGAAGGAAAGGAGGCTGAGGCACCACCAGGATACATAATCTCTTGAAACTGCTAGTCTCCTCTCCTCTCCTTTCCACTCCACCCCACCCCAGAATGACCCTAAACACCTTCTTCTGAGGTCACAGCACTGGAAAAACAGCTTAAGTAGCTCTGTCCACACCAGCTGCCTGTGGAGCAGGGGGATCCAAGCATCAGTCCTCAACTCCAAGTTCAGAACTCTGCTTCAAACCTCCCATCTGAGAATATGAAGAATCCAATGGCCCCATAGATGCTGTCTAAGCTCCATAAGTAATTCTGTAGTTGTGTATTCTCAGTTCGGTGTGATAGGAAGTAGACATAACCATATTTCTTCTTGGAAGAAGCTGAAAAATTGCCCAGTAAAAAAGCTTAGCAGTACTGAAGAAAATGAAGAAGACAGACCAGAGGAATATGTTGGTTAGCAATATTAAATTATTTAATTTCTTTTCATTTGTGATTATTTTCTTGCAAATTGTTTACAAAGGGGAGATTTCTAACATGGTTTCCTCAAAAATTCTTCCCATCAAAATGTCTTTGATTTTCTTACCAAATTTTACAGTACTGTAATGTCTGATTTTGGCGTCAACATAGAACTTATGTATTAGGACTTCTAATTCTTTTTGATCTGTGTTTTTTTTCTTTCCAACTTTTGTTCTGTGCATGTGGAGTCCCACTATTTTAAACAGTGTTTTTTGCACACTGATCAAGCAGTACAGTAAAGCCATAGTTACAGGATTGTACTTGGATTTGTATTAAGAATAAACCTTTCTCTGAAGTCCACTTTGATTGTTTTTTCACTCTCATTTTCAATTTTGACCTGCTTTTCTTTCCATTTGAATGGATAAAATGCACATTTTTAATAGGATAAATGCATATTTACTGCATATTTTATTAGCATTTTAAACTGTTTCTCACCTCAGCTTCTTCCTGAGTCAGGGTTGAGGAGTCCAATGGACAGAAGAGGGATGAATTCTTGAAAGGATTATCACAGCTCCACTTAAGATAAATAGATCTATTCTCTCTCCCTCCCATTCTCTTGATCTCTCTCTCCTCTTTCATTTATGACCTTTTGTCTCTTGTGTCAGAACCAGATCACGCTCCATAAGCAATTTGCATTTTTAACGAGTGCCAGTGCCAGACAAGTTGGAGTCCTTTGTCAATACCAATACCTTCCAATGTTGCTGAGAATGCCCTAATACATCTTCAAGGGACAGAGTTAGCCATTGCAAATCACCTATGCCAGGGGTTCAGAAGCTCTGCCTCAGGAGCCAAAACTGGCCCTCTGGGGCTCCCCGGGTAGTCACACTCCTTTTCAACTTCTGCTCCCCAATCCCCAATGCAACTCTACTTTCTCAAAGGCTGAAATGCCTTTCCTGGTGTTTAATTACTGCAGTAAACATTTTAACATGAATCAACCTGGGGTTGTTGCTTTGCTTTGCTTTGCTTTTTGGCTCTGCCACTTTTGTCTTTAGCCTAAACCACTACTGGAATGTAACCCCCCACCCCACAAAGTTTCCCTGAAAAAGAATTGATTCCCAGGCTGAAGAGGGTTCTCTGGACCTGCTCTATGCTGTTGAAGCATCTTAAGATAGCCTCATTGGTCTTGTTCCTCCTCAGAACTAATTACTTTGACTTCTGATGCTATACTTCTTTCCATACTTCAGAAGATTCAGTGTACTGCTTGGTGTTAAAGGACAATCCCATATGAGTTTATGTGTAGGACCACACTCCCACAGAAACCAATGGAATGCAGTCACCTTTTCTTTTACATGCATGCATTGATGAATTGACTCATCTCTACTGAGAATTTACTTTGCCTTTGCCAAGAAAGTCAGCATGGAGCAGTAACCTGCTGCCTTCTTGGGACTGTAAAGGGTTCCTGTTGGGACTAAGAACAGGCACTTCCTAACAAAGGTGTTGTATCATGACCACTGCAGTGAGGGAACACATTTCAGTTTAGCATTGACTCCTTTTCATGGCTTTTGGCAAGGATGTGGTGATGTGGCCTTGGCTAAATGGACTCCACTGTAGAATTGAAAGGGAACATTTTGACCTCTTGAAGTTATCCAATTAGTTGGCAACTTTATGTAGTGAACTGTGACTTGATTATAGAAATGAGCAGGAGTTTCTGAAAGCTGGCCTTGAGCATGCCACATATGATCACCAAGAAGTGATTTTACTTGTAACTGGTGTGTATTTGTAATCAAGAGCCTTGGCTACTGCAGTGCAAAGCAAAGAGCCGTCTTAGTTGAAATAAAAGAGTATAGAAGTTTTGGATTTGCAAACAGAGACATACTCAAGTTTAATATTTTGGGTCAGTTGGATGCCACATAGCACAATAAAGCTAAGCCTGCAGCTACAACAGCCTCTGTTCAAATAATTTGGGTTAAAAAAAACACTCCTCAAATCAAAAGGATGCTATGATACTTACTAATGTTTACTATTTCCATGTTGTTGTTGTTAGTCACAATGTTGTGTTCAACCCATCGTGACCCCATGGACAGCATTTCCATACTGCACAACAAATGCTGCAATTGGATGGTAAGGTGCATGCCAACAATAATGCAGTGCACAATAAAGGATGCAGTCTTTCTATTTTGATGCAAAGTGTCAACATAAAGTCACAGATTAGTAGCATTTCTAATGGAATTTAAAACATCTACCAGCAGGGTGATGCACAACAGGATTCAGATACACATAGTTTCAATCCTTGGGAAAATTGCTTTGTGTTTCAAATGTATGAGTCAAGGCATGGAGGTAAACCCCACTGTGTTTTCCATTCACTATCTGAATTTGGAAATAGAAAAACAAACATACAAGTACAGGGGCAAGACAGCCCCAATATCTTCAACTGCGACTCTGCAAGACTTCATTCAGTTCCATGCATTTCAGCTTAAAAGGGATTTAAGTATCCAAGCGTCACATGGTACAGTGGTCCAAGAAATTCGCAAGTTGCTGACACAGACACATGGTGATTGAAACCATCAACACAGAACGGAATTCATAAGGTTGGAGAGATTAAAGGAATTTGCTTCATGCTTTTTGTGTGAGGAAGGAGTACTGATACCTTATTTCAGTAATGGTCTTCTATTGTAACAATATCCCTTCTTTTGCTGTATAAAGCCCCAAATGTTTTCTTCTAATGCGGAAGATCACTGTAAGAAAATCTACACCAGAGTTCTTTTTTCCCCCTGAAGCAGCACAGCCATCATATTTATGCAAGATTCATTTACCTAGGGATGTGTGAGAAATCCGTCATATTTCTTCAGCCTGGACTCCAGGATGCCAGCCTGAGTTCCTGGCATGCAATGTCCCTTTCCTACACAAAGTGCAAGTGCTGTCTGAACATCTGCAACTGATGCTGAAGAAGGCTGGTAACTCAGAGCCACCAGAAAAGGAGCCCCATGTAACCACTGTGCAAGTAGCATCCCTCTTACGTGCTGACTGCAGCTTCCTCTTTTGGCCGCTGCAGCTATGCAGAAGAAGGCTGTCAGTTGCACAACTTGGAATCCTCGATCATTTGCAGATTTCCTCCTGTCTCAGGAAAGCTCACTTGTCCAAACCCTGCATTTACCACAGATGGTTCATGTAGTAGTTAATACAGTGCACATCCTGTTCTGAGGGTGTGATCAATTGCACACACAAGTGCAATGTGGGACAAGTCAGAAGGGTTGGAAAGGAGATGTGTGCAGAGAGAGGTCCCATTAAGGAAAAAAAACATATTTTTTTCTATGTTTGCATGTTAACTCAAGTAGCTGTGCAGAGAAGAAGCAGGTATATACGCACACACATGTATATGTATAAGTATAGGCACATAACAGCTCCTTTGAAATCAATGGGATTTACATGTGAGTAAGAGTCATGAAGTTAATGCAACTTACTTGTTAGTATACATTTATTTTCAGGCTAAGAAAGAGTAGATAGATAGGGAAAACCAGTATTAAAGTTTCTCTCCAGTTCACTGGCCAATTCGGAGACCAGGAAGAGAGAAGCTGTGGAGGAAGCAGTTTAAGAGACCCTGAGGGAACACTTCAGAGTTGCTGTTGTTTTGCTGCAGCCCCAGTAGGGCATGTCCTCTTGCTCACCAGCTCCGGCCTGCTGCACTGATTCCTCCTGGTCTCAGAATGGTACTGCAAGTTTAGTACCATAAGCTTCTTCCACAACCCCCTCAGTGGAAGAATGCATGGTATAGAAATGTCATGGTATAACCGGTCTAAAGAAATCTGGCATGAAGTAGCAGAATAGAAGAAGGAGGCTGGATTGAGGTGAACATCATATGGAGTGCCAACGAGTGAGAAATTACAATACCAGTAGATGCCTTGTGTTGAGTGGTGTGTGCAGTTAGTTGCTAAGATCAAACTTAATGCTTGTATTAGAAACAATGGAATGTGTTAATATTTTCTTATTGTTAAATAGCTTTGTGTTTTTTATTTTGGAAAAATGTAGTTAATATGTTTTATATATTCCCCACACAATCATGTTTCAAAACTAGATTTGATATTTAATAGCTAATCTTTTTGCTAAAGTAGGAAGCCAAAATATAACCAGAATAACAGGCAAGTTTGGCTTTGGAGTACAAAGTGAAGCAGGGCACAGGCTGTAGACTTTTGTCAAGAAAATACAATGGTCATAGCAAACACTTTTTTCCAACAACTTCTTTTCCCAAGAAACAACTCTACACATGGACATCACCAGATGGTCAGCACAGAAATCAATTGACTATGTGTTCTGCAGCCAAAGATGGAGAAGCTCTATACTGTCAGTAAAAAGAAGACCAGGCGCTAACTGTGGCTCAGATCATGAGTTTCTTGTTGCAAAATTTAAGTTCGAATTGAAGAAAGTAGGGAAAAGCACTAGGCCACTCAGGTATGACCTAAATCATATCCCTGATGAATACACAGTAGAGGTGACAAATCGATTTAAGGAATTAGATCTGATAGAGTGCCTGAAGAACTATGGATGAAAGTTTGCAACATTGTAGAAGAGGTAGAAACTAAAACCATCCCAAAGAAAAAGAAATGCAAGAAAGCAGAATGGCTGTCTGAGGAAGCTTTACAAATAGCTGAGGAAAGAAGGGAAGTGAAAGGCAAGAGAGAAAGAGAAAGATGCACCCAATTGAATGCAGAATTCCAGGGAATAGCTAGAAGAGATAAGAATGCCTTCTTAAATGAACAATGCAAAGAAATAGAAGAAAACAATAGAATAGGGAGGAACAGAGATCTCTTCAAGAAAATTGGAGATATGAAGGAAACATTTCATGCAAAGATGGACATGATAAAGGACCAAAATGGCAGGGACCTAACAGAGGCAGAAGAGATGAAGAAGAGGTGGCAAGATTACACAGAAGAACTATACAAGAAAGAGCTTAATGTCCCTGATTACCACAATGGGGTGGTCACTGACCTCGAGCCAGACATCCTGGAATGTGAAGTCAAATGGGACTTAGGAAGTTTGAGCAACAACAAACCTAGTGGAGGTGACAGTATTCCAGCTGAGCTATTCAAAATCCTAAAAGACAATGCAATAAAAGTGCTACACTCAATATGCCAGCAAATTTGGAAAACTCAACAGTGACCACAGGATTGGAAAAGGTCAGTTTACATTCCGATCCCAAAGAAGGGCAATGCCAAAGAATGTTCAAACTACCGCACCATTGCACTCATTTCACATGCTAGCAAAGTTATGCTCAAAATCCTACAAGCTAGGCTCCAGCAGTATGTGGACCAAGAGCTCCCAGAAGTACAGACAGGATTTCAAAGAGGCAGAGGAACTAGAGATCAAATTGCCAAGATAGGCTGGATCATGGAGAAAGCTAGGGAGTTCCAGAAAAACATCTACTTCTGCTTCATGGACTATGCTAAAGCCTTTGGTTGTGTGGATCACAACAAATTGTGGCAAGTTCTTAAAGAGATGGGAGTACCAAACCATCTTATTTGTCTCTTGAGAAACCTATATGTGGGTCAAGAAGCAACAGTGAGAACTGGACATGGAACCACTGATTGGTTCAAAATTGAGAAAGGAATTTGGCAAGGCTGTATCCTGTCACCCTGCCTATTTAACTTATATGCAGAGCACATCATGAAAAAGGCGGGGCCAGATGAATCACCAGTTGGAATTAAGATTGCTGGGAGAAATATCAACAACCTCAGATATGCAGACGATACCACTCTAATGGCAGAAAGTGAAGAGGAGCTAAAGAGCCTCTTGATGCAGGTGAAGGAGGAGAGCACAAAAGTTGGCTTGACACTCAACATCAAGAAAACTAAGATCATGGCATCTGGTTCTCTTACTTCCTGGCAAATAGATGGGGAAGAAATGGAGGTAGTGACAGATTTTATTTTCCTGGGCCCTAAGATCACCGCAGATGGGAAATGCAGCCAAGAAATTGAAAGACGCTTGCTCCTTGGGAGGACCCCCGCTATGGAAAATCTAGACAGTATACTAAAAAGCAGAGACATCACCCTGCCAACAAAAGTGTGTATAGTCAAGGCTATGATTTTCCCAGTTTCAATGTTTGGCTGTGAAAGCTGGACCTTAAGGAAGGCTGAGCACCGAAGAATTGAGGCCTTTGAATTGTGGTGCTGGAGGAGACTCCTGCGAGTCCCTTGGACCACAAGGCGATCAAACCAGTCAACCCTGGCTGCTCTTTAGAAGGCCAGATATTGAAGATGAAACTCAAATACTTTGGCCACCTAATGAGAAGGAAGGACTCCCTGGAGAAAAGCCTAATGCTGGGGACAGTTGACTGCAAAAGAAGAAGGGGATGGCAGAGAATGAGGTGGCTAGATGGAGTCTCTGAAGCCATCACCATGAGCTTAAGTGGACTCCAGGGGATGGTGGAGGACAGGAGGGCCTGGAGGAATGTTGTCCATGGGGTCACGATGGGTTGGACACTACTTCACAAGTAACAACAACAACAAGCTAATGTATTGATATGGCTTCATTTCTCAAAGGCATGGTGTTCAGAGGTTGGGAAACAACCCAAATAGGTTGATGGGAGGATTAGAAAATTCACTTATTTTTTATGGGTTCTCAGGGTGGCTTGTTTGTAAAAAAAAAAAAAATCAACCACCCTGCAAAACCCATGGTGGTTCACATAATGTGACAACACACCATGGTGTGCAAAACAGGTGTATGCATACAGTTTGGTTTGGATTGTATGCACACAGATGGCCACCCTACAGGAGGAAGAAGCTCACATAAAACAGTTGATACAGCTTAAATACCACTGCATTCTCTGAAATATAAATGAAATAGTTGCATGTTGAAATAGCAGTAAAATGTATCTAAACTTTTAAACATTTAAAAATATTTCAACACGTGTGCACACACATCTTTGAAATAAGGATCCAAAAATCCAGAGCTATCTTAGCTTGCTTTTCTTGGGAAAATATGTACAGCTAGACCTGAGTTATGAATGTCTGGGATACAAACAACCTGTACTTTCAAATGTGTGGACTGCCATAAACCCTACATTAATATTTCTAGAGAAAAGCCATGAATATCTCTAAGGAATTACACAGTGCATTTGGCAGTGCACCATCATTGGCTGCATAGTTCCCTAGGGATAGGCAAAGCTTTTCTCTAGATATATTCATGGCTTTTTTCTAGAAATATCCATGACTTTTCTCTAGAGATAGTCATGGCTATATCTAGGAAACTATGTGATGCATTTGGCAACATGTTTCTCTGTGGTCATGTAATTCCCTAGAGATAGAGTATTAATGACTTTTTATTCCTCAGTGTTGGATATACCCAAGGAAGTGTGCTTCAGGACACATGTATGTCAGGTAGTTCCCCTTTGGTTTTCCTTTAGCATCTGCCCTTGTAACTGTGCCTGTGTAAGCGTGAACCTGATGCAAGTGCAGGTGATACATCAAAGAAAAGGGAAAGCAATCATGATGAAAACTAAAGTGGAAATAATAATGTAAATGCAGAAACGTGAGGAACTATTTTTATTACTTCAGTATTACTGTGTTGTTATAATTATTACAATGCTGTATTGTGTTTAAGATGTTTTAGTGAATATGGAGGTGTTTCTTAAGTTTTTTATATGCACAAAAAGGTAAAATATATGCATATAATAAAACATACACTTGGTTTATACATGCAATCTGTGTTACTTGCAAATTCAATTTCCGTGCTCAGGAATGGAAAACATTCTTAACCGAGGGACTATCTGTATTATGAGTCTTGGACTGGGCAAACAACCAACAGTACGATTCTGCAAAATCAAACAGAATCAGTGGAGTTTTGCCAAATCTTTCCATTTGCGAGCAAGCTATTGTGCATTATACTTGTGCAACCAGCTACACTACAAATTGCATCATTCCTTGCTCAACTGTGTTTGCTCAAATGTGCTTAGACACAACTTTAGACAGATACTTTTCTTTTGCAAAGTTCCTAAGAGCATAGTGTGAACTAGTGGAATAACACAGCTGATACTACCCTTTATGTTTTCTGTTTTGTCTTTTATTGCACCATAACCTTGGCTCCCCAAAAGTCAAATCTTTGAAATGACATAATGCAACGCACAAATCTTTAAAGCAAACCAGTACAAGTTGTTTGCGGCTATGCATGGAAACTGATCTGTCTTGTTGGCAAATATGTGCCACTAACCCATTTGCTTGTGAAAAGTAGATATGAAAGTGAAATGTCTTCAATTTGCATTTTAAAGCTAATACACCTCATTCCATAATTTGACATAGTATATGAACCAAACTTCAGTTATTTTGGAATATTCACACTGACCTAAATTTTGCGGTACCTTCCTAGTCAAAAATAAATACAAAAATGTGTAGATTAGTGAAACGTATTGTGTCATGCTATTAGGCTTGTAAAAATGAATGTGTTAGTGAAAAAAGCATTAAAATAATATATTATGAAAACTGCATACAAAACTACATACAAATTATTATGCAAACTCCCCCACCCCAGGGTTCAAGATGAGCAGATCTTAAGATTAGAAAAATGAGGAACAGCGGAAAAGAAATGGACAGATTCATTCATCTCTAGTTACAAGGGGTGGAAGAAGTCAAGTTCCAGGACAAAGCAGCAACTTTTCTATTTACTAGCTGAACAAGTGGTACAATATCAACATATAAACTAATCTGATGCAAGTTTCAGGAAACTCATGATATCACTTAAGCATATTAATTTGTACAGCATTTCACCAGTTCCACAGGATGAAATAGATGCTCAATTACTACATGTAAAACATGCAGCACAAAGTGGGCATGCAGTAATCTTCATGAGAAGTTGATAATCACTCCTGAGAACATTCAGGAATGGTGAACTGAATATGTGATATCAGAAGTAGATTTTGTCATTTTATTCCCATTTGAGGAATTTGCTCTCAGAAGCCTATAGAAATACATAGGCCTTGTTGGTTTCCCAAGCTTAGGGTGCTTGCCATACTGTTCCTGCATTGTGCAAAGTCAGAAATGGACATGGAAATCATGGATGGCATTTTAAGATGTTGACCATGCATTTCTCCAGCTGTCTACAGCAAATGGTTTGATAGATGAAAACAGACGTGGCCTGCTGCATTGATTTGTTCTGCGCCTGCATGATTGAACATCACAGCTCAATAATGCCAGTGACTGCTCTTCAGAGAGAAAAACGGAGTAATGGAAAATATTCAACAAAAAGCAGATACTTTGATGCATATGAAATGTGTAGCGCTACAAGCACAGATATTGCCAAATAAGTCTCTCTGAAACTACGTAGCAGGGATGAAATATCAGATGAGAAGGGAAAATCAGATCAACTGTCCCATTCTAGGTAACCCAGCCATATGGGCCAAATCCTCCCTTACCCGGATTAATCCTGTGCAGCAACAATAAAGAGATACGTGCTAGAGGGAAAGTGGTCCAGCACAGTGGATAGTAGGAGTTTAAATTAAGAAGAGTCATGCTAGATCACCTAGTTCTACCAAGTCCAGCTTTCTGTTCACACCATGGTAAACCTACCTACAGGATTCCACAAGGAGGTTATGAGTGCAGTAGCTCCCTCCTGTGCAGTAGCTCGGGTATTAGAGGTGCAGCCATATAGGCAATACTTGTCCATCTCTGGGTTTCTGAATATGACTCCATGTTAGATCTTGATAGGTCTGGAGGGAAGGAATGGGTCATTCCAGGTGTTCTGGCTCTTCTAGTGCTGTAGTGTCAAGTGAATAATTTGTCCAGGTGGAGCCTTTGGGAAGTCTATCCCATTCTTCAACTCAATTTGATCTGCACATATGCTAGTAATAGGATACTTCACTTTCTCTGAAGCCTCGTCTAATTCTGGGTAGAAGGGTGCTGAGACCCTCCAGCAAATAAGGAAGACACAATGATCTGATCTGGTACAGCACTGTAAGAAGTATACTATAAGGTGCCAAATTATGTACATTGTGCATAATGAAGTATACTATAAGGTGCCAAATTATGTACATTGGGCATAATGAAGTATACTATAAGGTGCCAAATTATGTACATTGTGCATTGTGACGAGTCTCCTACAGGTACGCCAGAAGATATAGTGTGCATAACTTTGTACAAGGCAAAATTTGTAAAGTGTTATCTAAATATAGAAACATACAAACATAGAAACAGAGCGAGTCAGAAGGGGGTCTCCCGGGCCATCTAGTCTGACCTCTGGCACTAGCCAGCTCCGCTCACGACATGCCCACCATGTGCATGTCCAGCCTATCTTTGAACACCCTCACCAATGGGGCCTCAACGACCTCTCGTGCAAGCCCATTCCACACCCTCGGGGTCCTGACTGTCAGGAAGTGCTTCCTGGCATCCAAACGGAACCTTGGCTCCCTGAGCTTTGTTCCGTTGGAGCACATCCTGCCTTCTTCTGCAGGGGAGAATAGGTCTCTACCCATCTCCATGTGACATCCCTGCACATCCCTGTATGTCGCCAGTGTTCCACTCATGTTATGAATCATTAGTTTCTAATAATTTTAATAGCTGGATCCTTATTTATTAAGTATTACTATCATCTTTAAAAACATAAGGAAATGGTTGTGCCTCAGCACTTGCTTGCTCCAATGTCTAACCAGCTTCAGAGAAGTTGAGAGCAGAATACTAATCTGAAAACAGATCATGGACAAACAGGATGGTTTTCTATAGGCTGATGTTTCAGACAAGGTTGCATTTCATCTCCTTTTCTATTCAATCTGTGCACAGAATATTTTATAAGGAACGCTGGATTAGGATCAGACTGAAACTCAGAGTGAAAATTGGCAGAAGACACATCAATAACTTAACTTAATAAATACTGATGCTAGCAGAAACCAGCAGTGCCCTGAAACAACTTTTGATAAAAATGAAAGAAGAAATTGCAAAAACAGGACTTCAGATGAACATGAAGGAGGAAAATCATGACTACAGAAGAATTACATGACTTTAATGTCAATTATGAAAAATATATACTTTAGCTTAATCATCATTTCAAATGGAGACTACAGCCAAATAACTAGAACAGGGGTCTCAAACTCAACTTACCTGGGGGCCGCTGGAAGTAGAGGCTGGGTGAGGCTGGGCCGCATCACGTATTCCACCACCACGGTGGTGGTGGGCTGCTCATCCCGCGGCCGGCCCGGGCGCCGCCAGTGCTTTGAAGGCCGCAGGTCCCCTCCCTGTGCCACGCCCATCCTGGCAATTGGCCCGCAGGCCACGAGTTTGAGACCCCTGAACTAGAAGGGCAGTAAGTCTGGGAAGTGTAGCAATAAAAGAACTAGAAAAGATCATCAAGTATAAAGATGTGCAATGGAAACCATGGCCAAGATCATCAAAACTGTTGTATTCCTAATTATTATGTATGGATGTGAAAGCTGGGGAAAAAACTGATAAATTCAAAACATGGTGCTGGAAGAGAGCTTTGTGTATACACTGGACCAATAGAAAGGCAAACAAGCGATTCCTAGATCAATTCAAGCAAGAGTGTTTCCTAAAAGCAAAAATGACAAAACTGAGCCTGTCATACTTTGGACACATCATGAGAAGGCATAAATCCCCGGAGAAGACAATCATGCTAGGGAAAGTCAAAAGTAGAAGAGGAAAAGAAAGAACAAAGAGATGGCTTGACTGCATAAAGGAAGCAACAGCCTTGAATTTAGAAAAGCTAAGTAGTGATGTCATGAATAGGACATTTTGGAAGGCTTTCATTCATAGAGTCAGCATAAGTTAGAAACAACTTCACGGCATGTACTAACACCAACAAATCCACTGAATATAGATTTATAGCCATTTTTGTATTGTGCATATAATCAAGTGCATCTAGAAGATATTCACACACAGTTTGGACTCTTTCATTGATGAATCAAAATAGGGCTAAATTTTGCTCTTGAGTAGACAGCATGATGTGTGCATGCCACCTGTATTATTAATGGGTTTGACCTTGATTTCACATCCCTTCCCCTTCAGTTGCAACAGACACACAGGCACACAGAGAAATTATGATCATAGCAACAGTTTTTGATTTGTAAACATTCAAATATCCAAACATAAAACTTTTCTTATAGATTTGACATGGCCTATGATGAAGAAGATTTGAGCTCTGAGTTTTATGCACATTTATTACTATCACAGTCTCTGAAACTTTTTTTAAAATTTTTCTTTAGTTGCCAGAAATAGGTTTCAGTTCTCCTATCCCACTAATGGAGTTAGTCACCCGCTCCTGCAAATTAGCATTAGATGAGAAAAATGGGATTCTGGTGAAATTCTTTCCTCTTTCAGCATGAGATCTCCTGCATTGCAAATCACACTGATTTGGAATGTCATTTACCATTCCAGCAGAGCAAATTTCTGGGAATGTTTGCAGAAAGAGGAAGCTGGTAAATATAACTTCCTTGAGTGGGAGTTTCTATAAGCAGAACTTCACCCATAGGATCTCCAGATCAAATCTACCAAGACTTATCTCTGAGTAAACATGAACTCATCCCATTGAAAATCATGGAAGGGGAAGATGCATAGCTCCATGGGCTATGGGACCATTTATAAATGTAAATGTAAATGTAAATGATGATGATATTAGAACACTTGAATCATCAACATGAAAGGGACCTCAAAGTCAAACATCCAACCTGCTTCTGATGCGGCAAATCTGCTGCATCACTAATTCTGTTGCATGGCCTCTACTTAATAAACTGTAGTGAAAGCAAGCCCACCTTTTTCCAGGCCGCTGTATTCCAACTTCTACCACCTTGAAGTTCTTCCTAATGTTTAATCAAAATCCCCTTGTCATTTGAATCTATCAGTTCCAGTCTTTAGTCTCCTGAAGAACACAAACCAAATTTAGTCCATCATCCATGTGCCAACCCTTTAATATTTGAAGATAGCTTTGCTATTACCACTCCCCTGGATTAAATATACCTAAATAGATCTGTCTTCAAAGTTTCTTCATAATCTCCCAGATTGCCCTTGCACATATAAATTTGGAGTGAAGAACAGCTTTATTCTAGTTTGTGACTGGCTTGCAAAGTACACATTTTGTCAGTTTCTACTGAAATGCAAACTCATTTCAATTCACCACTGTTACTATTTTTAAGTGCTACATTGCAATCATGTTTTGTTTGTGACCTATTAAAATCCACAACCCTTTTCACACATGCTGTTGTGAATGTAAGCTACTGTTATTTCTTAGTAAACCTGAGTCATCTTCAGAAAAACACCTCATATGTTCTTCCAACATGGCACTAAGGAGATCTGGGCAGAGGATATTAACCAGCAAGCCAGAGGAGGTTCACACTTCCTTTCCCATTTGGTTTTCTTAGTGGGCCAGGGAATGCTCTATTGCAGCCTTTCCCAACCTGGTGGCCTTCAGAGGCATTTGGACCACAATTCCCAGAATACCCATTCTGCAGGGCCATTGACTAGGAATTCTGGGTGTTGTAGTCCAAACAAGTCTGGAAGGCACAAGGTTGAGGAAGGCTGGTTTATGGTCTCTGAAGATGCCTTGGTGACCAATGCATTGATTAATCCCCAGGCCAAAAATGAAAGCCAATAGGTCTTACCACTGATTTTATCAAGTTTTCTTCTTCCTATCTTCCTGAGTCTGTTGGTAAACCTGCAGGTTCCCTGCCCTTTCCCGGGAACAAGAGCAGTAAACAGAACTGCAAAGGCATGCCTTTTTGAAGAAGACAGCTTCTGGACTATTATCTCTATTGCTCTTCTTAACAAGCTGAAGGCCATGGGACCTGGGCATGCTTTCACAGCACTGTTTTGGTGTTTGGACATTGGAAAATTTACTACACTACTTCAATAACCTCTTTGTCTTTTTCCAGTAGAACTCAGACAATGCAATCACAAAGAATAAGAATCTTTGGATGCTTAACGGCCATTCCATGGCTGGTGGAACGATCTTCAGATATCTGCCACAGCTTGAAATGTCCATTTTGTCCTGTTTCTGAGCTTCTGGTTGGGACAAGTTGGAGATTAATCAAGCCATGCCTGGTGTCTTCTGGTGATTCCAATAATTTAAATTTTTAAATATTTCTGAATTAGTATAATACAACCTTCCCTAAGCTGGTGCTTTGGACAAAAAAAAATCAAAATCTCTAGTCTGGATGGAGATGATGGCAGTTGTGTTCTAACACATCTGGAGGACATCATGCTAGGAAAGACTGGTATATCAGATTAAAAGAGCCAGTGTAGTGGTATATAGTGGTTGGACTGAGACTCTGGGAATCTGGGCTCTAGTCTACCAACTGCTACATCAGTAAGTAGGAAATTTTGAACCAGTCACTGATTCTCAGCTTGAAGCATCTCACAAGGTTGTTCAGAGGTGAAAAAACTGGACAGGAGGAGATCATAGAATCATAGAATAGTAGAGTTGGAAGGGGCCAGGAAGGCCATCGAGTCCAACCCCCTGCTGTTGCAAGACACCATGTTACACCATCCCAATCAGATGGCTGTCCAGTTTCTTTTTGAATGTCTCTAGTGTGGGAGAGCCCACCACCTCTCTAGGCAGTGGGTTCCACTGTTGTATTGCTCTGACAGTGAGGAAGCTTTTCCTGATGTCCAGCCTGAATCATGTGCACTACTGTAAGTTCTTTACAGGAAGAACAGTGTGAAGTATAAATGTAATAACAATGCTAATGTATTTTCTCCTGTTCTCTTTGGGGATTTGTGGGTGGAGCGGCTCATTTTGCTTGAAGAACTAGAGAAGGTTATGTTTGTGGTTTAGATGTGTTTTTCATGAATTCCTTGATGTTTGCACTTTGCTGTAAGGTGTATATTTAATATCCTTGTTTGGATTTCATATTTATATTCACCTTTGACCAGATGGCAGGTTAAAAAGAAAGAAACCATAAGATCACATTGTATAACAAGGATGAACAGCCATATTGTCGCCCACCACTAATAATATGCCAGACAAACACATGACAGAACATTACAAATTTGGTAGCTTTTAAGCTACATTCCAGCTTGCTGTATCCTGAGAGTGCTTAATGAATTGCACTGGAAAGAGAAGTTGTGCATATATCATATTGCTGCACACATTGGGCATGATGAAGAAAAACTGTTTTGTTGACAAATTTGCTACCTCCTTACAGGCACATACATTTATATAAAAAAGAAGGCATTATTAAAACATGCCTATATTTAACAATCCTGATAGTTAAATATGCACTGTGTGGGTAGAGCAGAGGGAGCGAGAGTAAACCTGTAGAATTTATTCATGGGTACAGCCGGTATAATGCAGAAATTTAAGTTTGAAAGGAAGCTATAAAATTTGCATTTTCAAATTTATATCTCACTTGACACCCTCTGGGCCACGACAAATAACAGATGCTGTCAATACAAATTACGGCACTTACATAATGTTGTGGCATACCTGAGTGAATGCCAGTATTCATCTCACCTGTCAGGTTCCAACAAGGGCAATTTCCCCCTCCTCCTGTATGCCCTTCTCATTACTTGGATTCCCCTGCCTGCACTTTCCTGCAGGGAAAATACCATAAAGCATGTTTATATGCCGATTGAGGATGCACACCTTGAAATTCATGCAAGAGATTAGTTTTTTTTTCTGTGCCATCACAACAGTTTGTGCTGTGGGAAAAAAAATAGAACTGTCATTTTGATAGCTTGGTAAACTCATGTCTTTCATTGCAGGGCAGACACATTATGATCAAAGACAAACTGTGCTTGTTAAATTTGCCACAAGCCCAGTCTGTACACACCAGCAGTTCTGAATTGGGCATATTTGGGCATATTTTCCATGAGTCTGGATTTCTTTATCTGAAATGGTTTGTTTGTGTATCCTCACAGTTCCTAAAATTAGAAAGGGACAATAGGAAGAATGCCTTGTTCCTTCCAAAATCAACACTCCATTTGCTCCTTCTCTTCTGTAAGGTTTAGCAAAGCAAAAGGCATGATGTGATGTGATATTATCATACTGAGAATTTCTTCACTTCTGTGAGCAGAATACAGTGGACCAAAAGAACTAGCAAAATAGAAAGCTAATTTACATCAGACAGTGGTTTCTTTTTCTAGCCCAATATTGTCCACTTCAACTGCCTAAACCTCTGCCGGATTTCATTTAGAAAACAGCTATCCCCATCACTTGCTAACTGACTTCTTTGACTGGTGGTATGAAGGATGGTGGTGGTGGTGGTGATGATGACTACATTACATTTTTAATCCCTCATCTTTCTTCCTTTTGCAAGGAAGCCAAGGTGGCTTACAAGGTTCTCCTGATCTCCATTTATCCTCATAACAACCCTGTGGAGTAAGCTAGACTGAGAGGGAGTGACTGACCTAAAGTGTCCCAGTGAGGGTCACGGTTGAGCAGGGACTGGGACCCAGAACTCCCAAGTTCCAGTCCAACCCTCTAACTGCTACACCACACTATCACATCCCACATCTGAAGCTTGGGTGCCCTGCACACAGAGGATATGCCCTGCCACTAAGCTACACCCCATCCTAAATGTGATATATTTTCATTGTGCACACACACATGCGATTGTAGGAGAAAGGGGGAGGCACTAGATAGCTGCTGCCTGGCATGATGCTATTTTCCTGCTCAGCCTGCACAGGTGAGGGCTGCAAGGGCGGAGGGAGGTGGACTGTGCACACAAAGCCCACCCCAGCATTTCCCCAAATCTCTGCTTCTCATCAGACATTCGCTCATTGAGTAAGGAGGTCTGAAGGGGGGCTTACACACATACTGGCCTGTTGGAGAGTTATGTGCATTCAGCTGCATAAAATCATCATCATCACAACCACTACCACCATAGTTGGTTTACAACAATAATCATAGAATCATACACTCAAGTCACCCATCCAGATTTTAACCCTGCTTAGCTTTCAAGATTAGCAGGCAGGATCAGGCACTTCAAGCTATACAGAAGCATACAGAGAAATGCACATCAGAAATCTGATGAATGAAGTTCTGAATATGAATCTCTGCTCACTCCTCTCCCTTGCTAGTGTAAAAGAAAAAAGCACACGTGTTGAATATTGTTACATATTTAATATACTTTTGGTCCCCCCCCCCACTCCTTCTCTATCTCTCTCATTCTCTCTCAGATAGTCTTGACTAGATTGGCTTCTGGCAAAAACTGACCTGAACATGGCAGCTATTGCTACATGGGAATGGAAAGGAAAAGACCACTTTGCTACTCATGCTGGCCCACCTTCACGTAAGGCAAAGTCACTGCCAGGTTACATAGTCTGCCATTTTGTTCTGCCCCACTTGTGTTCCAGTTATCTTAATGCAATATATGTTTGGTTATGGTTCAGGTTTAACTAGAGGCTATTGTCGGTTAGACAGCTAGGTTACTAAATTACATTGTGAAGTTCTGATGATTTTGTGGAATTGCATTTAAATCAAAATCAGTCCTTTGATGATGATGATGATATCAACACCCTTTTTAATTCCATTGGTTATATCTGATTGTAAATGCATATTCTTGCTCCCTCTTCTTCTGATTCATCCATTTGTGGTTAAGATCCATTAGTCCCATACATCTACAACCTAATCTAGGGGCATTATTTTTTAAAAAATGCCTACATGTAATGAATGGTTGAGCATGCAGAATAACAAATTATATTAAGCCCCTTTCTGATTTGTTCAGTCATTGATTTTAGGGAAAGTGATATTAATCTTCCATCTTAAAATATCTACTTTCTCATGCTTAGAATTTACCAATTTAAATGAAAAACTGAACATTTGTTCAGGTGCTCTTGAAGGAACTTCAAGAACTCATTTATCACAACAGGTACATCAAGTTGAATATCAAGGTTGCTCAAAGGAAACATAAAATAGAAAATGCAACTCCGCACTGGAAGCCAATGCTTTTCTGATGTGTTTAGATTTGTTTGTTTGTTTATAAGGAGAATGGCTCAAAATGTTCACTGATCATTCCAGCTGCATTAAATGCAGATGGTAAAAGTGTTCTCTTCTCTTTTTTAACTCATTAATTATAGGGCAGGCAATTCCATGATAGACACTGCTTTTATAAATAATCACTTGAAAAATATTGTTTTTCCAGCAGTTAAGCAGCAAGTGATATAATGTTTATTCCTGGGCTGATTTAGTTTTCTCTAGCAGAATAGCAATTACAACAAAATGCAAAAACATTCTTTACAAACATTACATTGCTAGACACTCTTCTCACATGGTTTTGGCTGATGAATGACATGGGCAAGACACAGGCATTCCTAATGAGTTGTTCATATGGGATTTCTGAAGAACGTGATTCTTAAAATGCATTTGTAGCTTGGAATCAGGATTGTCCACTGTGCAAAGGGACAACAGAACCTAGCCTCATTCATTCATGGCTCATTAGTGCATGGAGCACTAACTTAAATGTGCTCAGTGGCTCGGCCTCCGAGGAATCAAGCAGATGCATAATGTGCCAATTGCAGCTTTGAAAAGGTGATCAATATGTGGCCTGGGTGACAGTAGTCTTTCTTCTTTAATTATGGAAATGTGAATGATTGCCACAAAGTTTGCAGCTAAAATAAAGTCCTACAGTTGTCCTTGTCAGATGCAGGAAGCAGTAAAATATTGCCTGGAGATGGATGAAAATTTCACTAAGAATTTAGTTTGCAAATATCTTCAAATATGGGAAAGAATGAACTTAAAGCATTCAAATGTGGGAGAAACCAAAACCCATCCATCCAGGTTTGTCCATCTGGTCCTGGAACCTTGAGTACTTTGATTTTATTGGTCTTAGTTTCAGTCCCTACAACTAGAACCTCATTTATGGTGCCAAATTAGGGCTGCCACCTCTTTTTTCCAACAGGGTCTGCATCATTAAGAGTTACATGAATGTCAGGCATGACATTGGTCCCCCCCCCCCACACACACACACGTATTAGCTGTATCTCTTGAAATTAGCCAGTGCACAGAGGGGGGAATTCCATTTCAATACACTTTAATAAAACTTGGTCAGAAGTAAAGTATTTATTTATAATCAGAATTGAAATAACTTCAACATTATTGCAGAAAAAAGCAAAAGGGATGGTTTTTCCTATCCCTTCTATTACCATAACTGGAAGAACAAATACAGCAGTGATGTTCATAATGAGAAACTACCAAAAGTTGACCAAACACCAGCTATGAATTTTCTTTTATTTACTATGCCTATTATCAATTTTCTTAATAAGTGGTGAGCTTGAATGGATACATTTAACATTCTGCCCCCCCCCCGCATTAAATCTAGGCATCTGTGTGTATTGTACTGCTATTCTGCATGTCTGTATTATAAGACTATATTCTGCATTCCTGTAGCATAGAGCTATATAATATGTAGTGTACTCAGTATGGTCTAGTATATTCAGCATATTCAGAACTTAGAATATTCTGTACAATGTATATTCTGTAGTTCTGTATTGTTATTAGTTTTCTTGGTCTCCTATCTCCCACTAAATCTAGGCATTTGCATTTAGACTTCAAGATCTGGGTTCAAAAGGGCTGGGGGCATATTAGTGGTGCTGCTAAATTCCAGATATCTCTGACAGTTTCATAGAAGGGTTCTGTGAACCAAATCAATACTTTTACCCTGTAGTTATTTTCATCTTTCTGAATACAAAAATTATATGCTTGGGATAATTTTTATACATACAATGTTTTCATAATTCTGTTTTGCATTGTTGTGTTCTGCATATAAAAAAGGCTCCCAGTACAAATGCTGCAAACCAGAGGAAAAGTCATACCCAGCCCAGAACTATTCTGAAAAATACATCAAAGAGTATGAAGTCCAGGTTGCCTGTATCCATGGCAATACCATCAGTGACGACCAATCAGGGGCCAGGGTGTCACTCATGCCACTAGACTTGAAAGAAGACATTGCACTGGCTCAGAGCAGTCTCCTACCCCATCCCACAGACAACACATCCAGCAATGTGAGAGCCAGTCTGGTGTAATGGTTAAGAGTGCAGGACTGGGACTCAGGCAACCTGGGTTGTAGTCCCTGCTTGGCCATGTACCCAACTAGGTGACTTTGGGCCAGTCACAGACTCTCAGTCCAGCCTACCTCACAACATTGTTGTGGGGATAAGAGTGACAGCAGAAGGAGGCAATGGTGTAAGGTGCTTTGAGTTTGTAAGAAAAAGTGGGATTTAAATCTAATAAATAAAATAAACAACAGCACATACAAATACAGACATGCATATTCACTCCACCAGAGCACCTTGTAACCTAGACTGAGTGAACCACACAGAGCAAAGAAAGGATGGGGCATTCAACACAGCAATCCTGGAAAAAAACCTGTGGAGAGAATGTACAGACACTCAATGGGTTTCCAGCCCACTGAGAATGGAATGTAGTTTGTTGCCAGGCAAGGAACGGTAGTGATAGTTGTGATGGTGGTGGGGACCAGGACAAGCAACAAAGGATACCTGAATCCCTACTAGCTCTGTATATTGGACATGGGGTTAGAAAGCAGGGTACATATGTTCAAGCTTCATCAGAAGAATGTGGTGGAAGAGGAACCTCACAAATTGAAACAGAATTTAAAATGTATAGATTCAAAGTGAATTTGGAATTTGTTCAAAATGTTCAAAGTGAATTTGGAGGGGTTCCATAGCCAAATAATCTGAGAAAATGATGAAGCTCAAAGAATTTTAATGAGAGTAGGATCATTTCTCAGGTTCAACACATTCCCCAAACACCCATCAACATCTTTCAATTTTCCCTCAATAATATTGAATAGGAACTCTTGACAGAAGCCCTGCCAATACCTTCAAGTAGCTGCTGTCATGTTACCAATACCTGATGGTCAACTGTATCAAAAGCCACTGAAATATGTAATGTAATCAAAGAGATAAGATTATCCCATCAATCTGAACAGAAAGATTGTCAGTGCCCACAGTAAGTACAGTTTCAGTACTATGCTCAGGTCAAAAGTAAAACTGGAAGAGGTCCATGAAGGCAATGGTCTTGAAAGTCCAGTGACAATCCATTTAAGCTTTCACAACAAAGAAACAGAATGGTAGTAACCATCTGACAAGCCACCACCAAGATAAATTGTTTCTTTCCCTTTCCTTCTCCATGTAAGACAGGTACTAAAGAACCACATAAAGTCCGTGTTTGTTTTCAGCTTTATCCTGTACTGCCCCTACAAACAATCTGAAGTACACCAATGGAATATATTTCTAGATTTAAAGCCTATCTCTAAATTTTTCATGAAATAAATATTTTCAACATCCCTAACTTCTATACTGTTTAGTATACAGTGCAAAGGGTATAACAATGTGTGGTATATGGATCTGGAAAAGCAAATGCAATTTTTTCCTGATGTCTGGGATAAAGCACATAAAATATTAAATTATCATAAACATTTCTGTATTAGTAATGACTTTTCAAAGGGTTTTCATCCAAGAAAGCAGGATTCAAGGTTGGATATATCAGATGGAGATAGAAAATGCAACAGGAATTCAAAGCTTAGCATCTAAAATTGACCCTGTGCTGGGATTAAAGCCAGTGAAGATGGAAAGAACCTGAGGATGGTTTGGATGGGGCAGAACAGCTGGGGTAGGGTAGGCCAAGTTGCATGCAGCCCAACTACCAGAGCATAGTTTCCCATGGGAGGAAACTGCCACAGGTGGGGCCCACTACATCTTAACTTTGTTGTGGGATCCTAGGATTCAGTGAGTTGAAGAGGCCTAACACCTTCATGTTGGGTGACCCAATCCCAGCTGGGCAGGTTGAGTGGGGAGTTTCAGACCATGCCACTTTGCAGGCAGCTAGAATTATTGCAGCCATGCTTCCTAATAAAGAACATGAAAGGAAGCATAAAAAGAAAGTTTCCAAGCCACCCCTTACCCCATATATGTAGTGTGAAGATCTTCTTCTTTGGAAAAGGACAATAAGGAGTAATTAATGTCATCATCATACAACTGGTTTCTCTGAGTGCCCTGAACAAACAACACCAGCTCCTCCTAAGGGGAAAGAGTAAAGGTTTTCAGTTCATTTTTTTAAAATCAGACTTTTATTCACTTTATATGTTCAAGACCAAACATGGATTCAGATGTAGTCTGTGGATGAGGCCCATACAGTTCCAAGCTTGCAGTATGATTTGTGGACCACATGAAAGCATTTGACAGCATATTTACATTTCAAAAATGTGTCTGTTTAAAAAGTAAAATATGAATACATTACACACAATTGAAGCATATCTTTGGAAAATATGGAGGAAAACAAGTACAGATGTGAAAAGGGGAAAAACAAACAAACAAACAAACTAGAGCCCACAATCTGATATGGACTCAAGTTGGAGCAAGTGTCAAGATGGGATTCAGAATACTTCAGTGAGTTTTCAAACTGCTGATTTACACATTCCTAATATACAGCACAGGTCAGTAAGCCAGCATGATGGCTAAGTCTTTTTCTAACATGTCAGTTGAGCTGGCTGCCATCGAAAGGAGAGCTGGGAGAGTCAGGAACCAACATCCTCCTAGAAGTATAGACAATGAAGCAAGTGACTTGTCCTCCCAGCCTTCCTGACCTGGCATCAGCAATGGGCCATAATTTGAATCATGCAAACACTTTGATGCTTGACAGCACCTGGGCCCATTCCTCGTGCTGCATGAAGTCACACTTCACTGCCTATGGCAAGTAATGGGACAGTTGAACATTGCATGAAAAATAGTTTCGAGGTTGTTCATTGCTGCACCTGAAGAGAGCACGACTGCCACATTGCAGATTGATGGGGTGACATGCAAGATGAGAAGAGATGAATGAAGAACTTCCTTTGAAGGAAGCAGTGATGGACAGCTTACAAAGGAATTGGACAAACTCATGAAGGAGAAGCTATCAGTCACTAATAGTGTTGATGGTTGCATATATGCTGTGGTATCAGAGGCAGTTTGTCTGTGCATACCACTTGTTGTGGGCTTGGGCAGGTGGCAACTGTTGTACCCATCCTTTGTGAGAGATCCATTTGGTGGTTGGCGAATGGAACACTGAACTGGGCACACCGCTGGTCTGATCCAGCATGGCTTTTCTGGGCTGGAATCCCTGGCATTGCAGACTAAATCATAGGATAGGAAATATTTGATTGGCTGTATTAGGGTTTGCAGAATCTGAGTTGGGATTCATCAGGAAAAGATCCGAATTGGCAGAGATCAGGAGGACTGGAATGAAGGTCTAGATTTTGCTAGAAATCTTTCCAGATATCAAGGCCCAGTGGACTGGAGTGAGTTCCTCTAAATATGAGGCGGGTTTATTTCACAAGTGTCATGCTGGTGATGGATTTTAGAAGTGGGGAACCAATGGCTACCTTGCTGCTTTTTTTCTTTTTCTTTTTGACAGGATGCAGAAGTTTAGAGTTCTATGAATTGCAGGTGGTATGCGCAGAATCTGTAACCATCAGCTTGCTGTAGTGTTGCCTTTTATCCATTTTCAGAATCTGGGTTGCCACCATAAATATTGTTGGTACATCTTTGGGGCAACAATCCTTAGATTCAGGCTGGACATCAGGAAAAGCTTTCTCACTGTTAGGGAAATACAACAGTGGAATCATCTGCCTAGAGAGTTGGTGGGCTCTCCCACACTAGAGACACTCAAAAAGGAACTGAACAGCCATCTGAGTGGAATGGTGTAATGTGGTGTCCTGCAACAGCAGCGGATTGGACCCCATGGCCCTCATGGCCCTTTCTAACTCTACTATTCTATGATTCGATGAAAGGTAAGGCATTGAAATTGCAGGAAGAAAGCCAGTATGTGGGATATGCAGGCCAGGTGTCACATGTATATATAATTTGAGCTGGACTGTTGCCTGTGAGGTTTTAGAGGATACAAGTGATGTCCACTGCCTCAATAGGCTCAGAAAGTGGGCAGATAGGGATATCAGTACTGAAATTTGCTCAGGGGTAGATGCCAGCTTGCTCCATATGAAGTTGAGGATTTCTTTGTCCCATTCTAATGCAGCAGTGGAATTTTAGTGGAGCTCTGAAGTAGTATCTTCTGGAATTAATCCAGAACAGGTAAGAGTGGGAGGAATGGCAGCCTCTACAAAGCTTGGAACATCATGGGGTCATCCTTGCAGATTCATGAGACCCACGAGGTTGGACTTCAGATGTTAGCCTGCAAATATAAGATATGGAGACAAACTGGGGGCTGTCTCTTACCCAGAACCAGATCAGGGTTGCTATCACTAGTCAGTTGAGTAGGGGATACCAGCATACTCTATACATAGTTTTCTTATAGCTGAGCTAATAACACCGTAATGAGAGGGACCTTGTCTCAGTGATAGACCACCTGCTTTGTATGCACAGTCCCAGGCTGAACCCTTGGCATCTTCCTGTAGGGCTGGAAAACTTCCAGCCTAAAATCATGTAAAACTTCTGACAGTCAACAAAGAAAATCCCAGGGTAGATTTGACTCAGTATAGGGCAGCTTCCTATGTCCTTGCTTCGCTCAACCTTCTTTATCTTGCCTCTTCATTTCTGGGGGGTCTGGTTACAAGCACTGACTCACTTCATGATAGACAGATTTCGAGTATAAAGAACAGTTACAGCATCAGTCATGTTCCAGTGTTTGGTATCTAACAACTGAGTGACACCTACTGGTAAGATGTTATTGTTTCTTTAAAAAAATACCCTATACCTTTGATTCTAATTCCTGTGTCATTAGGAGCAGTGGTAGGAGAAGATGATAGGGATGAAAGGGTTCCCACTGAAGGCATACTTCTGTGTGTGCACTGCTTAATGGCAATGACAGTCCACTCTCTGGGCATTATTCATGGGAGAAAAAGCTGAAGAGACATAGGAAGCAGCCTCCATAGTTCTGCTTGAGAAATTAGCACTGACAACAGCCACACCGTTCCTTACCCTCTTGAGGGAGTTGTGGATCCAGCAGTAAGTGAGTCTGAAAGAATGGAAGGCCACAAGAGAATTCAGAGGATAAAAAGCATTTATTTTACCTCATGTATTTCAAAGAGAGACTCTATTTTAAATGCTTCCCAAAGCCTCTCAGTTGTTCTTTGCAAAAGAGAAGGGAAAACAGTAAGAGAAAGATTTCAGAAGTGAGACTGAGGGCCTTCTTTGCATTATGATAACATTCTGCAGAGTCCAAGAAGAGGAAGAGAGGTGTACGTTCAGTGTCTTGTTTTGCATTAAAAAAAGAGAGCTTATGTAAAACAAAAGCAATGGTGGACAAATGAAGAATGCAGACGAATTTCATTGCTAAGTGCTTATGAGACTGTAGTTTCTTAAGTAAGCTCTATGAACAATCATAGGAGATATTAGGGATGCTTGAATAGTTTAAGCTTTCTGGATTCGGATATGAAGTGATCTGATGTGTGGATTTAAACTTAATTTCTCCTGCCCCACCATCCAGCTTTCATACTTCTTGAATGTTCTGACACAGTTCTTGGCTCAACCCCTCCCCCTGCATTAATATGCTTTTAAAAAGTGTAAAATACACCAGTGAAGAATGCACATTTTAAGATGATATACTTGTGAAATATTATGTCAATGTATTTTTAAAGGGTAGAATGGAGTTATGGCTGAAAATATGTAAAAGCAACATGGACCAGAATCAGAACTCATATAAGAAATATTTTAGCTTTCCACTCTGGACAAGTTGACTTAAAGAGAATGTGTTGAGCCTTTTCCTGCCCTGCCCCACCTTTCCATTTTGTCTACCTGATGCAGAAGTTTGTCTACCAGCTAATTTTGGACCATGCCCTTCACCCCGGCCCCTTGCTTGCTGCTCAACTTACTGTTGAGCATGGCCACCAGTTTATTTGTAGCACACCGTTTGTCTGATCTCCCTCAGCAAAACAGTAATCAAAACATAATCAAGCATGCTTAAATGCAGAATTCTCGATTGTGGATTCACATGACTCCCTCCATACATTTTGTACAGTGGTGAAGAGCTCACAGTGTCACACAGGCTAGCCCCACCTTGCAACTATCTTACCCTCCCCTGGCAAATAGCTGATACACATTGGGAAGAATGAGTTCTTTCTCATATGTCTGTCTGGAGAGCGCCCACATTGGAGGAGGAGCCATGATGAGGCAAAGTGCCTCTTTGAAGCTTTCCCTCTATATAGATGTGCACACAGGAAATTCAATCTCACAAACATCTGGTGCCTGTTTAGCGGGTGACAGGGCAGGTGGTGTACCTCTGGTTGGGAGGTGGACATGGGCTGACCCACATAGCCCTGTCTGTGTGTTCTTTCAGTACATGGGAGAGGAGTCCAGAGCTGCAATATCCCTTCTATCAGTAGAAATGGAATCAAGCTAAATAGTGTGCTCCCATTAATCACTGATGTTCCCTTCCTGTGTTTTAGTCCCCTGTAAATAGAAGAAACTCCCTCATACCCCCCCCCCCACATGACTACCTCCACCAAACCAAACTAAACATTCACTGGGTCTTCAGTATCAACTTTCGGTGGTGTGACTTGGAATGAGTAACAACGGAAGGGAGAGGAATACCAATTGTCAAAGAAAAATTGTAATTTTACTGAAGATAAAGTCTAACCAACAGATAAAGTGTTGGTAATGACCTATAAAGCCCTAAACGGCTTGGGTCCTGGTTACCTGAAGGAGCGCTTACGTCCATATATGCCCAGCCGCCCCTTGAGATCAGCGGGAGAGGCCCTTCTCCGGGAACCCTCCGGGAAGGAAATTAGGAGGGTGGCTACTCGGAGGAGGGCTTTCTCTGCGGTGGCGCCCAACTTATGGAACACGCTCCCCAGAGAGGTCCGCCTGGCGCCGTCGTTATTTGCTTTTCGGCGCCAGGCGAAAACCTTTTTATTTAAGCGGTATTTTAACTGTTAGTATTAACTGATTTTATCTGGCCAGGGCGGCTTATTTTATATTGTATTTTTTGGATTTTTAATGTTTATATTAATTTATTGTTGTAAGCCGCCCCGAGGCTTCGGCGAATGGGGCGGCATAAAAATGTTTTAATAAATAAATAAAAATAAATAAATAAATAATAGGAAAAAGTCTTAAAATCTGAATCTGTATTCCTTCACACATACACACACAATAGGGAAATAAAATAGTCTGGTGTGTGTGTGTATATGGCTAACCTAACTAATATGCATGCCTACTTTATCCAGATCCCTTATCTAAGCAATATCTTATTTTCATAGTTCTCAGCACTCTCTCAATCAGTTCTCTAGTTTCAGTACCCAGACACTTTCATGTAGGACTCTTTCTGCTTTTCCTGTCTTCCTTCATTTCAGCCAGTCTTTTATAAGTCATTTTTCCTTCCCTACATCCAACCAATCAGGAAGGCGATTTCTAGTTCTGCAAGCTAGGTTCTTATTTCCTAAATTGCTCCTTGGACTTTTTGTTGACCCTCCTGCAAATTTCCCCTTTCCCAGCCTTCAGCTGAACTTCTGCAAACTTTTGATTCCCTGAGCAAACATCCTACAATCTACCTAAACTTTTAAGTTATTAATGCTTTGAATGAAACTGACTAACTCACACAAGAAAGGTAATGTTCATACAATAGGCAGTGTGGAAGGGAGGACCTACTCTCAGGAGAACCCTATCAATCAACCTAAAAGGTGACCTGAATTTTGAATGTGCTGCATTACTTTTTATTTTTGGAGGAGTTGGCCTTCACTTGGCTGTGTTGCTTGTTGTCACCTTGGCATCTTGTCCATGTTTGAGAATTTTATGACTGCTCTAAAAGCAAGACATGGGTTGTTTGGAGTTTAGTCTTCCATGGTATCATATTTAATTTTCAGAGTGTTCCTGACGTTTAAAAAGATCTGTATGGATTTCTTTCCTTTATATTTAGTTTTATTATAGATGATGATGATGATGGTGGTGATGATGATGATGTCAAATCAGTGTTGCTTTGTAGTATGGTTGATTTGAAAGAGGCCCATGCTTCAGTGTGTGAGTCTGCCCTGAGGTTGTGAACTGAAAATATAAGATAAGTGAAAGCTGCAGAGCAGAAGCAGCTGCTAGTAGGGCTGTTTCTGTACTTCTGCACCAAGTTTTGTTTACAGTTATTAATCAATTTACTCTGCACAGTGTATTTCTAATATTAAATCTATGATAATGTTCCATTTTTCCTGGCAGTCTCTTTACTTCTACTGAGATCAATGTCCTACAAAAATTTCTCCTGCATTACACCTCCATTTCTGCAAATGAAGAATTATGTCTGAAATATCCATGGATAGCAAACTGCTCCAAAGTGCTACAGGGTTCATGAGCTAAAGCCCACTTGGTAAACTTTTTTTTCCCCTTCATCATTTAATGGGTGATTATTCATGTTATCTCAGGGTGAGACATATTATTAATTCGCCTGGCCAAACACTTGCAGGCATAGGCTCTGTGCTTGCAAATACTCCCAGGTATTCACTACAGGGCAGCCAGAAGAAGCTTATTAAGACAGAGGAATAACACCAATTAATTTGTTCCAGTAAGACATGTAAGTTCAGGCTTGGTTCACAGCAGAGTCAAATGATGATGCTCTAGCAGATCTGCAGTTGAAATGTTCAGCAATGAAAATGCAGTATAAAACACTACTTACAGGATTTTAGCAATAAGCTACATAACATATCCACTGAATTGTCAGCAAGGATGAAGCAGCAATGTACAGTAATAAAATACTTGGAAAATATCTGCAAATATCGTTGTTGTTGCTGTTATCACAGCTCATTTATTCTTCTTCTGAAGAATCTCAGGTGCCTTGCTTAGCTCTGTTTTATCCTCACAACAGCCCTGTGAGGTAGGTTGTGCTGAGAGTCCAAGACTGGCCTAAAGCCATGGACTCTCAGTGAGCTCCATGGCTGAGTGGGGGTAAGAATCTGGATTTCCCAGGTCTCCAGTCCAGCCACCACACCACATTGGCTCTCTGAGACAGTGTAGTGAACGGGGTTAGTAAGTTTCACAGTAGCCTATGGCATTTATTTATGTATGTATTTATTACATGTTTATACTGCCCCACAGCCTGCAAGGATTTCTGGGTGGTTTACAAGCAAAACAAATAATAATAATAGGAAGAAGCAGAAATTGCAAAACATTAATAAAAACTAAATTCAAAAAACCTAAATTCATCATCATCATCATTATTATTATTATTATTATTATTATTACATTTCTATGCCGCCCCTTGCCGAAACCTCGGGGCGACTTACAACACGATAAAATACAATGAAATACAATAGCACATAATAAATTACCATTAAATACAAAGTACAAAAAATACATTGGTTTACAAATATAAGATTAAAATTATCAGTATAACTTAAGTAAATAAAAATACAGGAGGAGAAAGAGAAGGAAGAAGAAATTCATGAAACTCATCAACTGAAGGTGATTGAATAAAACATAGCACAGCAGCATAGCAGTTCAGATAAAAACCATATTAAAACCAGTCTATCCTTCAAATTGTCAGGTAAATAATATGACTCCAAAAAGAAAGTAATGGCAGTGCCAGGCACACCTCCCCAGAGAGCATGTTCCAGAGGCAAGGGGCAATTATAGAGAAGCCCCTCCTCCTAACTTTCATTCCCCCCTCCCTCCCAGTAAGTGCAGTACATGAAGATTTTGGGGGTGCACCTACTATATTTATCATCCAGTCCAGAAACTGTTTTGCCATTTGCTTTTAAAAGTAGTTCTGTTCTATAAAGCAGTTCATAGCTGCTACAACGCTATAAGGAAACACCCCACCCCCTGGTTACTAAAACAATAATTAAACTGATTCACTCTATATTTTAGCACTAGGATTGGAGGAATCTGTCACTTTTGCTTTCTCCCATATTCATTAAAATGCTCAAGTTTCTTTGAATTTTCTTTTATCAGAAATTAAATAAAATGAATGTTCATCTATGCTAATGAAGGTCAATAAGAACAGCTATTTTTAGCATGAAGAAGACCATGCAGCTATTAAAGATTTTGAACCTCTCGGCAAAAGAGGGGGGGATCCTACTTAAGTGCTAACATGTTTGACCACGCAAGGATAGCAGGACTTCCATCACTCAAAGCCCTGGAGCCTGGAGGGATGAAGTTGTAGCTATCAGTTTCTCCCACCCCATTGTTTTACGTCCTTAATCTCTTTACAGCCTAACAAGGAAAACATGGTGACTTAACATTATCAAAAGGAAAATGAATGTAAATTCTCATTGATCTCTGTGTGGAACAGGGAAGCACATCTGTAGTCATTATTTGTTTTTCGGCGCCAGGCTAAGACCTTTTTATTTAAAACTTATTTTAACTGTTAATTATTTATTAACTAGGGTTTTTTTTTAATTAGCCGAGAATGCACTGGGGGTGTTATTTATTGTATAATTTAGTATTTATTTATTTTATTACTTCTGTATTTATTTATGTGTTGTGAGCCGCCCCGAGGCTTTGTTGTGATGGGGCGGCATAGAAATGTTTTAAATAAATAAATAGCCCACTTATCTATCAGGTAGGACCAGGGAAAAGAGTAGGCATGGTGGGGCAATTTCCAAAGCCCACAACCCCCAGACGAGCCCTTCAACACGTGTCCTCCTGGACTTCCTCTTCCTCACATTTGCTTTTTCTAGCTTCTTGCTCTGGCCCAGCTCTGGCTGTGTTGAAAAGGACCTACCTGCTTCTTGGCTCTCAGGCTAACAAGCCAGGAGAAAGAATTATGGGAAAGAGGATGTGGACCAGTAGCAGCTAGTGGTAATGGCAGTAGAAAGTAGGCTCACTAGGGGGCATTGATGAGGGTGTCTTTCCCAAGGACCCTCAAGAACTGAAACCCAGCTCTGCTACCAGATGCAGAAAAGCCTCCCCTGACCTCTGAATTTGGAAGTCCAAGGAGAGCAGCAAATTGATTAAACTCCTAGAGGAATCCCATATATGGATCTTAGTTTCAGCCAGTTATGTCATAAATTGTACGGTCCTTTATTACAGTGAGTGAGCGCTATGCTTTCAGGCACATTTATTTTATTTACCATGTAAACTTGTAATTGGGGTGGGTGGGTTAGTCAGAACATTGGAAAGGTGTCACCAAGCTTCCTGAAATATGTGGAAAGATGAGCTGCAATTACACACCCTGGTGAATTTAGGAAAGTTGTGAAAGTTTGAGGTAGAATGAATGAAGAAGTAGAATGAGGTAGAATGAGAAGAAGAAGAACGGCAACCCGCCTCTCTCAAAGGGGAGTTTTAAAAACAGGTTGGTGACCATTTTAAGTGTGAGGTTTCTGGGAAACAACATAGCAGCCTGATATAAAACACCGCAGACTTTGTATTCCTCTTGCAATGGACTAAATGGAAAACTATTCTTCCGCAATATGTAATGCCATTATAGATAATCTTTTAATAAATGATGAGTCAGTGGAACTTGCCCTAAGCCTGTGCATATCCAGCAGCTTCCCTATCAATGCTCAGCTGTTCATTTAGATGGCTATAGGTGGTGGGAAGTGGTCTGCACCCTTTCCAGTCCATTTCATTTTCTGTATCACATTGGGTTTCCTGGTGCTTTTCAGGAAATCAGAATAGCCACCAACATACTAAAAGGACTTCCTCATTTGCCAGGTTAATATCCTAGTTTAGTGTAGTTTAGGGGATATGTACAAAGCAAGCAAAGGACAGGAAAGTTGACTGTCATTGTGCTTGTGCTTCTTCATGTTCTATGTATTGCAAGCAATTTTACCTCTGGTTTGAATTTTGTTCCTCTGTATTCCTTCCCCCAAATCATCCTTAAATGAATTCTTTCTTAGCTTTGGAAAGAGGTGTTACTGAATATCAGCCACAGAGGTTTAAAAACTTTCATGTTGTAATTTGGGCAGCAGGGAGGGAAATCATAGATTAACAGAATGCTCCTTTGCATTTCTTTTCAGAGTTTATATTGCACTCTCAGTTAAGTGACTATAAGACAGGAGCTTTAATCCCTATCAAAGAAACTTGGGGTTTTTCTTGAAAAGTTCCAATCCTCTCTGTGTTCAGTTCAGAGTCAGCATATCAAGAGTGAAGAAGGGAATGATGGTGTGTGTGTGGAAAACCAGAGGATTCTTATTTCCTTTCTTGAAAATGAGAGCTCTTTATAACAGAAGTTTAAAAGAAGTTTACCTTCTTTTAGGGATTTGGCAAAGAGGAAGCGTAAAGCCATATATTCATGTTGCAATCTTATACACACAACTATCTGAGAATATTCTCTGATGCTCTGATTAAAACTGGATTTTACTATTAAGCAAGCATATGATTGCTCTTTTTATTCTTCAGCCAAGAAGTGCAGTGGGTTAAAGCTGGTAGGGTACATTGAGGATTGAGAAATATACTTGGGAAAGGGGACATAGAGTACTTTTTTCCTTCCTCACTTTCCATCTAATGAAAGAGAAATGTTTTACCAAGTCATGCAAGGTGATGTGGTGGTGGAGGACTTAATGACAGAGCTATTTATTCCATCCGGGCTTGGGGAGAATAAAGAAATATTCTCAGAGGAATACTACATTACTATAGAAGTCCTCCTATGAGTTGACTCATTCCTTTATTCTATGCGTTGGCCCACAGGTGAGCTGGCAATGGAAAATTGAGGTCTCCTTTGATTCAGTAGATCTGAAAGTTGGACTGCTGCTAATCATCCTGAGGGCTTGTTAGCACCATTGTGACTGGTAATGCCACCACTAATGAAGATTAATGCAGAGACACATTTTTGGGGGCAGGGACCATGTCACAGATTTTTAAGAAGCACCAAGAAAAAGTTCATTTTGGCTTTATAGGGAACATAATTGGTTTTGAACAGGAATGCTTTCTTATTTATATTCAAGTACATTTGTAGGCTGATGCTTTTTGCTCACTAAAAGGTACTTACAGGGACTTATGCAGAGAATGAAGCTAGACAATTGCACTTACAGCTAGAGCCCACACATCTTTTCTGGTGTAAAGTGATGTTGGGAGGATGCAATTTGAAGCAAACAAGTAGTGTGCTGTGAGAAGGTGCTTAAACCTTCCTCTTCTTTTTAACTGCAACACAGGAACACCAAAACTTTTTTTTATCCTCACCATGAATCTCTAGTTCCAAAGCAACCATGCTTCAATTCTTCAGTGTGAGTATTGATAGAAATCTCAGTATGGTAGAGAGTGAATACTTTTCTTTTAGACTCCCAATCTATTCTATGCTCAACAAGTGTCTCAGTTTCCACAACAATACCTAATGCAGGATGTTACAGTATGGCTGTGGATGGAAATCTCAGTGTGGTGCTGAGTTTGTGTGGTTTTTTGTGTTTGTGGGGGTATTTTGTTTGTTTGTGTGTTCTTTTTAAATTTGGTCTCATTCACCATGGTGCAATTGAAAATTCAGAATAAGAAATTCAGACCCTCATGGAATTCAGTCTGTTCATAATCTAACTACAATAAAAAAGGAATAAGGATGTTGAAGACATTGAGGGCTCTTTCATACACTGATCAATGCATTCTTTCAGTTACTGATGCAAGAAATAATAGGCATTGGCAATGGATTAGCAATAGAGTAAAACTCAAGTGCCCCATAAGGCAAAACAGAACCAAGTCAAGGTGAGCCATTTTTTATTGGTCCAGGTACTCCATCTTCATCTTTGGGAATGAAAGACCAAGGAATCATTTGGGTACAGAGAGGGTAAGTTGTAAGCAACTGCAATTTGTGACATTTCATAGTGCCACTGGTGATTTATTTATTTATTTATTTAAAAATTTCTATGTCGCCCCATTCGCCGAAGCCTCGGGGCGGCTCACAACTTAAAGGTAAAATACAAAAAATAACAATATAAAATAGGTCAGGGTATGAGATCCCATTTCCAGGAATTTTGAAGTTTGAGTAGACTGGTCTTTTAAACAGGCATTTTTTTGAGAATTGATTTGACAATACAGAGTCAACAAGCATGACTGTAGTTGAGGGTGTTTTCATATGGTGGCTGATAAACTGCAGAACACTATCTGGCCAGAGGTGAGACCTGTTTCTTTCTATTTGGCCTTACACTTTTCCTGTTATGCGGAGACATGTGATCATTATCTCTATAAGGAAAGCCTGGAAGAGAAAAAGAGGAAGCCATGTTCAAACTGGTCCTTAATGAAAGCTAACAAATGGTCACAAGGGCAGGATCATTTTGTTCAGTCATTTATAATTGAACAGAATAAAGCACATAGAAACATATTGGAGTAAATTATCTTCCACTGAAAAGGCAAAGGACTAACTAGCTTGCTTTGATGGCTTCTTTGTCTTTTGCTTCACACTCTGAGGCCATTTCCATCTTAGAAGCAAAGTGTTTTGCAGATTTATATTGAAATCTGTGATTTGATTCACTGAACTAGAGTGAGGAATAAAATAAGGACACAATTACTAAAAGCACAAGAAATGTAACAGTTCTTTTTGATGTTTTTATCAGTGGGTTCAACGAGTTGTTCTTTCTCATCTGTACAGTTTAACTGATGAGGCTTGCCAAAGACAGACCTCAGAGCTGAAGTGTGATAGGATGGGATGCTTGGAGTCTATAGGATAACTCGAAAACCTGTTCAAGATTTTGGAGCAATGCCTGGAGGTCAGGGGCACAGAGTCTGTTCTGACATGGAAGTCAATTCAAGTTGCTGCATCCATTCTATTGCACAATTCTTTAAAAAAGTGACTTGAGCCATATAAGCACACAGTTCAGGAAGGAGAGGGTAGAGTAGCAAAACAAGAAAAGGCAAAATTCAAGAGTGCGAAAGTGTTGGGCAAGCAGCAGAAGAAGGGCCAAATCAGATTACTTTAAATCTGAGTCTAGCAGCTATGTTTCCCCACCCACACATTGAACACTTTTACTCTTCAGTAAACATAAGGTACCCAATATGGATTGGTTACATAGGGAGGAGCAAGGATTACAGCCCATAGTAGAGTTCCTGTATAGCTCAGGGATTCTGCATCTACTGTAGAGGGAAAGTAAAAAAGAAGGCATACCTGCTAGGTAAGGATATAGACTAATGTCTGGTTTGGACTGAGAACTAGGGAGAAGCAAGAGAACGAAAGAGGTGATTGAGAAATAGGCGTGCCAGAGAAATCCTCAATAGGTGATTTCTATGAATTCTGCCACATATTCCACAGCAGAGTTGCTTGTTTGGGTCGGTGTGGATTCCGCAGACCTGCAGACCACTCTAGAATAAGGTACAAAGTAGCCATACAGGAAGTTGCTGGAAAATACACATACGAATACATCTATGGTATTTAAACAACAGCAGCAGCAACACTATTTTGTGCACCTAGAAGCTATCCTTAGTCACTGCTGTGTAGCACTCAAAAATTACGCAAAGTGCACACCAGATTGTGTAGCAGGGAAAGTTATTTAAAACATGGTCAGTCTTGATAGTGCTACTAGACTAGTACTGTCTAGACTACCAGTATCTAAACTATCTGCATTATCAGAAGCAGCATGCTATTATATGCCAGTTGCTTAGAAACACGTATGCACTCACTGTAGTTTTTCTATAGTAACATTCTTATAGTTTTTCTATAGCATCTGATTGGTCACTGTGATTTTAAGGATGGTTTAAATTGGCCTTTGATCTGATCCAGTATGATTGCTCCTGAGTTCTTAAAAGAGACTGGAGAGAAGACAAAAGGAGGCAGGAGTCACAGAATTATGGAAAGTTTTTCTCTATAAATTGGAAACAAAGAACTTAATCTAAGACAGAGAGAGGGGTAGAGGGAGAGAGAAAGAGAAAGATCACATATAGGAGAAAACAAAACTAATAGATTACTCAATTCCTACGGAGGAGCAAAAGCAACCAGGTAAAAAGATGACATGAACACAGAACAGGAAAGGGAATGCAGACAGAGATTCAGAAAAGAAGCCAAATGGAAAGGAATGGTGTCAGAGGTAAGTAGACCAGGACCTCAACATGCTCCAGTGTGGACTTACTTACCTTTAAGATTGTGGGTCTGTGTCTTGCCATTTCCAAAGTTCCTACAGGTATGGTGGGTGTTGCTACAAATGGGGAGTCTCCTTTAACAGCATCATCATCAGAAAAAAACTGATGTGGCATCAAGCTCTGTGAGGAGACATTCAGAAATGGAGGGTTCTCTCATGCCTCCACTTCTATTTGCTTGTTTTCTTTTGCTTTTTTCTTTTTAAGAGAGGATTTTCACCCTTACCTAAAAACTCAACTACTGTATTGACTATATAGAAACATTTCTTTCTCTAGTGTTAAAAAAGCCAAAACCAAAACCTTAGAGGAAATAAAATCTGTGTTAATCAGGAATGGTTGTGTTCAAACATGATTTAAAGCACAAACATGGATGATCTGAGAATGGATCTGCCCCATTCTCGCAACATAATTATCATTACCCTTTCTCTTTTGTCACTAATGATAAAAAATCCTTTTGCTTACATCTTTGCCTCTTATTCTCCTAGTCTGAGAGAAATTGTCATTCTCTCTCCCTCTCTCTCCCTCTCCTCTCTCTCCCACTATGTGTGATTGCCCGCAAATCCATGTTTGTGTAGAAATATGATTGAAAATTAAACATTAGAAGACAAAACCACAATGCAAGAACTAGACATAAGTAGCATACCATAGGAGCACTAAGCTCTAAACATTTCTGCTCTGTGAACAATATGATATTAATAAACCTATCTCCTAATTAAAGCATAACAACAGACATTTCTACATGCCATTTCAAGTTTACCATTTTGGGGAGACATGGGAGAAAACACAGAACAAACTGCCCTGTAGAATTCAAGCTTTAAAAAAGTCTTGATGGCAGCAGTAATAACTCATAACTTCTTCTGATTCCCTCTCGTTTCAAACTCTTTGATCATTAGGCAACTTCATTTAAGAAGAATTCATGCTAACTGTGCCTAGAAGCCAGGGATATTTTTTTCTTTGTGAACTGCCAACACGAAAAACGAAACTGTGAAAACAGATTCTCTCTTTTAACTCTTGCATTTGCTTGACACTGCTTTTTCTTCCACCTTGCTGCCCAGATCAATTCATCCGCCATGCCACACTTCTAGTTATCCTCCCCACAGCTCTGTTCTAATTAACTCCAGCATCTCTTCTTCCTGTCATTTCTTCACCGTCTTCTCTTCCACTCATTTGCACTTTCTCTTTCGAAGACTGCCTTCTCCACTCCATTTTCTCCTCTGTCTCCCTCCTGCTGCTTTCTCTACTAGCAGGGTCAGTCATGGCCTTCACTGCATTTCTGCTGTCATCCCCCTTGTCAAAGTCCCTTTAGTGGCTTGGCCTTTAACAAGGACTTATAATTAACTGGAAGTCAAGGCCAGTTTGGAACACAGCTCACACTTACCCTTCCTGGCAAACACTACTATGGGTCTTCATCCTACCAGAGAGAAGATAAGTGTACCATTTTTTTGTGGGGGTGGGGTTAAGATTTCCATTTGGAGATGAATAGAATGATGCAAGCATATATATGATTCTCTCAGAACTAGTACTGCCTGCTCCTCTGCCCATTTTTTATTCTTCCCCAGTTCAGGCTATGCCTTTATAAAAGGAATAAAATGGTGTTCGGTAGGCATTGCTTCTCAGCAACCTTCTGAAGTGGGTGTGAGCATGGATCTTGTGTTTGAATATCATATATAATGTGCTTTCACACAATTTAAAACTCTGTTTTATTCATGAGGATACAGAGATGGGTTCTAATTTGTTGAGAGACTTTAGGGCAAGAGTGAGCAACATGCATACTTCCACATGGCCAGGACCTCAGCATCAGGACTGATCCTACCATATGGGAAAAAGAGACAAACACCTGAGGTGGCAGATCCTGGAGGTGTGGTCAGTAATGAAGCCCAGCTTTTCTACCTGAGCACCGAACCATTCCCTTCTCCTGGAGGACATAATTATATATGTCTTGCACTCTCTAAACTAGCCTGCTGACTTTTTATGTGGTGCAGGATGTGATCCCTTTGCCAGTACTGAAGTAAGTTTCAGCTGCAAGGTCAGCTCATTTCCATATATAGAATGAAAGGGGGTATCTTGTCCTTTGCCTCATGTAAAATATGTGTTGGACCAGCTCTGAGCAGTGTGCTTGCAGTTGGTCTGTGCTTGTTGTGCTTGCTGTGCCTGTTGTCCCTCCCCCTTGAAAAGAGTTATACAGATTGAGTCGAGAATCAGCCTACTATTTGGAATGTCTGCATGAAATTTCACATAGTGCTTTAGAATGTTCCAAAGGTTCCAAGTTTATCTTAATAATAAAAACTCTGAAAGCCAGGGCACTATTATTATCTGCACACTATGAGAGACAGTAGCTTGTTGAAGTCAACCTAGTTAGTACAAAGCTAAGGCAAGATTTTAAGCTGGTACTCCCTAGCATGCATATCAAAGTCCTAGCTGCTCTTTCAGCTCAACTACCCAATCTTCAGTCCAGACATAACATTTGGCAATTGTAAAAATCCACTTCCAGGTTACACGATGTTATTATAATAGTCCTTCCTTTTCAGCTAAATTCAAGAAATCAGTCTTAGAGCCAATTGCTATTATTCAGACATTCACTGAAAGTTTGCATGTTTAAGCAACACCAATTTGCCCCACTCTATTTAACATAAAGTTCAGACTTAAAATGTATAGGTAACATTTAATACTCACAGTCCTCTTCTATGGGAAGAGTCTAATGGGGCATTTATATCCCGACTGATTCCTTTATGTCCTACTGCTTCCTTTCATCAAATGATAGGTCCTGCCTAATACCCCAAAGAGATGACAAGTATTAGTAACTGAAATTAGTAATAAAGTAAATCCTCTAAATAAAGCCCACCCTTTCCCTGCATCACATGTGACCATCCCAATGCAGCTATGGGTGGCTGAAAGAGGGACAGTGCTTGCCCAGCAGTCTCCTGGGACTCCTTCTCACAACCAGCCTACTTCGGTAGCTGCATTTGGTGAGAGAGAGGGGACTGTTTGTACAGCAGGGGACTCAATTCCTGCAAAGCAGACTGGAGTCCAGGGAGTGAGCTGATTCCCATCCCTGAAACAGGTTCTTTACACATTCCTACCAGGAATGGGTGTATGTGGGTATTGCATCTATTATCTCTGATTAATTTCCTCCACTTTTCTTTGGTATTGATGCATTCCCCCATTTTCCCAAAGAAGTAGCAGCAATAAACAATGACTGTAAACACAAGAATGCACAAAAGAGTAGACAAGGGGTGACACACTCAGGCCGAGGGGTCAAATTTGGCCTGCCCAGGGTTCCAAAGTGGTTTCCAGAGAGACAACTTCTCTTTCTCCTGACCCCAGTTTTGCTTCTTCTTTCCTCCACCCACCAATCATTTGCTGGTTTCATAGAATCATAGCATTGCAGAGTTGGAGAGGGTCAATAAGGGCATCACTTCCAAGGCCTTGCTCGCTGGAGGGCTCCAGGGTAAAATATCCAAAGCAGATGGTTAGCCATCTGCATCTCTTCAATATGGGAGAGTCCATAAACTTCCTAGGAAATTAGTACTATTGTCATAGCTCTAACAGTCAGGATGTTTCCTGACTTTTGTGCATTTTCTGCTATTCTAAATAGGTGAAGTGTTTCTCCTAAGCCTTACTTAATGGCGGAGAGAGCTTTCAGCTAAAATATGCTGGTATTTGGGTTTTCCTGGCTGTGGTCCTTTGCCTTTGGTTATGTCATTTCATCATCACCGTTGCCCACCCACT
This sequence comes from Varanus komodoensis, assembly GCF_004798865.1. Lineage (NCBI taxonomy): Eukaryota > Metazoa > Chordata > Lepidosauria > Squamata > Varanidae > Varanus > Varanus komodoensis. The sequence goes on from NW_025335761.1 coordinate 6,191,174, forward strand.
GGAACATTGCCTCCAAAGCTCCTCTGAATAAATGGAATTTGGACCTTATACTGAAAGAGCTTCTGTGCCAATGTAGTTGCAAGTAGAGATTTTTCAACAATGGGTTTTCACTACCCAAATCAGCAACATTCAGGCAAGCTCTATCCATGCATACTTGAAAACAATTTGCCCTACCTTCAAGAGAGCTTATTCACAAATAAGTGCATACACCCTTAAGTACCGAAAGCTGTATCTTATGAAAATTCAATGCAGTGGTACTTATGTCAGAGAGGAATAGAAGGCTACATTATTAATGCAAGTAAAGTTCATTACCAGTTACCGAAACAAAAGCTGCCTGTATTCTGGATTTCTTACTTCTTATATGATGCCTAAACTGACCTCTTTTTATTCAGGAAATTTCACTTATACCTGCATTTTGTTCATTCAGTCTTATTAGTTAGCAAACTTTTAGATGTGCATGTCTCAGGCCTGAGGTCATTGCTCTGTGCCTCTCAATTTCTGCAGAAGGTAAATTTGCATCAACTGATAGGCCTCAGATAATGTAACTATAGCAAAAAGTAAAAAGACCCCGTGCCCCACGAAATTAAGATTACTGAAAAAGAACTCTTGGCAAAGAAAACCAGGAGTGGTTGCGCTTATTTCTGGCCCTAACCACAAATTCCTAGGCTGAGCATTGGCTCAGACACTCCTGAATTGTAGTTCATATCTGCCTTCCTGAACCACTATTTTACATCTGATTCCAATTGCAAAGGTTGTAGTTTTTCATTGGGTCCTATACATACAGAAGTTAATGGTTTGAATCTTCTTATGGTGCTAAACAAAAGCTAGTTTTAAGAAGGCACCTAATGAATATTTACCAGTTTCTAGGATATTATGATAAGCTATAAATATTATCTTGCAAGTCTAACAACTTGTAGCTGTGCTTCAACATGAACCAATGGTCAGTTAAGGCCGAGCTAAAGGTGATTGTGGAAGGTATGTGTCAGTCCTGCATAGAGCAGGGTATGCAGACAATTTTTGGTCATCAAAGCCTTGGTGGCATCATGATCACAGATGTTACTTAATAGATTAATTACAATTAATTGCAATTGGCCAATCTGTTCTTATTCTTCAAAGTCTATCCTTTTCCTGTGCAAAAACTTCCAGAATGGATCAATAAAAAATCCAGAAAAAAGACAGTCTGCCTCCACAGAATTAGAGTCCAAAAGATGTGATGTAACGGAAAAACAGGTATGATGATGAAAAAGAAAACAAGAAAATAAAGTCCATATGGTCACATGTTTCTTTTTATACAGACCAGCTGGAATGGACACCACTGAAGGAGAAGAGAAACTTTGTTCATTATGTCATGTAAGCCAAAACTAGATGATATGTCCACTAAACTATACTATATATCATTACTATATGTCCCCTTTTATTTTCTTTTATCTTTCAATTTTATCTATCGATTTCATTTCTTTGTTATTGGTTCTTTTATATTTTATCATGATGTTGCTAAATGCATTATTTTAATTACTTCTGTACAACGTATTGTGAGCCACCCAAAGAACCTTACGGCTTAGAGGTGCAGTTCACAAATCAAATAAAAAAAGATATGTCTTGTTGGCAAAAATGTTGGCATCCTAACAATTACCTAATAGGCATGCTATGTTAGCACAGAATCAGTGAGCATCATAGTCATGGTATGACTGTGGCTATCAGAACTGCCGTATATAAGTGTTTCTGGCCTTGTCTGCAGGCCCAGGATTCTCACGGATCTTCTGAATATAATAACGAGCAAATGAATTCAGTGCTGTACTGAATATTCTATATTTTTATTCTTGACCATCATGAGGATGGAAAGCAATGTGATGTGAAAGAGGTCTAAAAAGCATTCAGTGCTTAGAAGATTTCCACTCCAGCTTGTACCAACACAGACCTCTTAATGCTGAAGCTTTCTGCCCAGCAGTAGTCCCAGGACTGCCCATGTGACCACACAAATAATACTGAGTGAGTAATAAAAAAAGTTGCTAACAAGAAGCATCTAGTGAGTTAATGATCCCTCTAATTTGTGGTTCTCAGCAGGCAGGAAGAAGTAGGTTGAAGTTTGATTGCCCAAGCCAATCTGAAACAAACAATTCAGTCACCTTTAGATGTAATTCCAATCTCTTGTAACTGCCCCTCATCATAGCAAGTAATACTCTACTGAGAAAACAAATGCATGCCACTGAAACACACTTCAATAATTTACTTTGCTGTTTTATTACAGGTTTGAGTCTGAATGTCAGCTCACTTGCAGGGAAATAAAGTCCTCTTTCTGTTTTGATGCAAGGTATCTCGAGCTCAATTGTACTGAATGACCTTTTGAAAATAATGACTTACCTGCTTATTTATGGTGCTTAATGATCTAAAAACATTTGTGCTGATCTTTTCAGTGCTATCTCTGCATATTCTACATTGAAGCCCTTGTAACATTTAATGATGAATCTCCAGTTGTAGTTGAATAGGTATATGGGCCTATTAAGCCATGTATTGAACCTGTGCTGTAAAATTCAGGCCTGGATCTCTAGTTCATAAAGTGTTTGGTATAAGTGCAGTTCTGCACTCATGTAACCTTGTTCACTTAGTTAAAGTAGTTATTGTCTCCTGGTCCTGCACAAGATGGTCAGAGGACCGAACACACAGCTGTGCTCTGCCTGGGATACTCCCGATAAGATCGGTCAACAAGCTTATGCTTCCTGTTATGATTAGCTTAATGAGCTTATGATACTACATCCTATCATTGTGGCACATGGAACAGGATGATTTTGACTGCCAAGGATGGGAAACCTCTGCTGTTATATCTTGGGAATTGCTTAATGTGTCGTAGAGTACAATGATGGGGAGCTGCCTGTGGTATAGATTTCAGCTTTCAAACAAGATAAACAGTGGTTTCACACCACTTAAGTCACAGCACCTGTGTAACCTGTGTAACCTTAGCCTATACAAGCTAGTCGTTTTCCTTTGTGTACAGTTCAGACACCAACATCAAGGGGGCTTCACTTAACATCTGTTCCAGCTGCTTGAAGCCTGCCTTGCAGGCTAGTTCATGCTGAGCATCTTAAGTGACTTGCTGCTAAACACTTCAGAAAGCGGACTAGTAATTTGCCTGTTGCAGCAATAAAGTTTCCTTGTAAGCAAATCTGGATCTAGCATGTTGATTCCTTGGATGTCTAAACTTTTTAGCCCATGGCCAGGGCAACACAACAGGAAACTAGTATGCATAGAATCTGTCCCTGCCCTTTTCTGCAGACTATTGTGTGGGCATAGTATTTAGGACTGAGTACAGCCATCTTTGCTACACTAGTGCAACAAGTGAGCAAATTCTATTCACCAACATTTTCACCTACATTTTTGGGGTACAGTGTGGTGTCGTGGTTAGGAGCATGGGACTGGGACTCAGACGATCCGGGTTCTAGTCCCCACTCGGTCATGGAGCCAACTGGGTGACTTTGGGCCAGTCACAGACTCTCAGTCCAACCTACCTCACAGGGTTGTTGTTGTGGGGATAAGATGGAGGAGGAGAATGATGTAAGCTGCCTTGAGCCCTTTGTAGGAAAAAAGGTAGGATATAAATCGAAAATATAATAATAATTATAATGGAGAGTGTGGATGAGGGAATATTGATAACTTCTGGAATCTGCGGAAATCACAACATTCAAAAGTGGGTGGGTGATAAGCTTGAATGTTGATGAGATAACTTGGATGGTTGTTATTCGAAATAATCTAAGCTGCTGCCTCAAGAGAAGCAGTCAGCCACTGATTAGGTAGGCCAAAATGGCTTTCTTGGTGGTGCATAATATGTTAGTTTGGAGAGCAATTATAGCAGTCTCCATGAGGTTTTCTCTGAGCTTGCTTCTCAGAAATTACTACTCTGGTAGTTTCTAGACAAGAACAAGACCAGGGGAAAGTTTGTTCTTTCTTCTCCTTGTTTCAACATATCTTTCTGTGTTAAATTCCTGTCAGATCCATAATAGTGGCTTATCGTTGATGTTAGTTGCAACGTCATGCCCGACCCATCATGACCCCATGGACAACATTCCTCCAGGCTCTCCTGTCCTCCACCATCCCCCAGAGTCCACCCAAGCTCACACCCACTGCTCAGTGACTCCATTTAGTCACCTCATCCTCTGCTGCCCCTTCTCCTTTTGCCATCAATAGTTCCCAGTATCAGGGTCTTTTTCAGTAAGTTGTTCCTTCTGATTAGGTGGCCAAAGTATTTGACTTTCATCTTCAGTATCTATAATAGTAGTTACAGATGCTTTTCCTTCCCAGAGTTGCCACCACCCAAGGGAAACTGTTCCTCAGGCAATGCCATCTATGGGGTTCCCTTTGTTTAGTAAATAGTAATATTACAGGGTCTAAAGAACTGCCTGACAGTATAATTCAAATTTCTGCAAGTTCACACATTTCCACTGCCACCAATTCTCTTAGAATACTTTAAAATTGCATACCATTTTGTTATAAGAGGCTTAGACATAAGATGGGCACCAGCCTAGAGAGAATCATGCAGGGAGCTGTGTAACCTTAGCCTAAGGCTATCTGGTCCAACCTTCTGCTTAATGCCTGACTCCAAGTTAAAACATCCCTACTAGATGGCTGCCCAGCTGCATCTTGAATGCCCTAGTGTGAGAGAGCCCATATCTCCTTAGGTAACTGGTTATATTGTTGTATTGCTTTAACAATCAGGAAGTTTTGGGCTTGAACTTGAGTCCACTATTCCATGTTCTGCATTCTGGGGCAATCAAGAAGAGATCGTGATCCTCCCATGTGTGACAACCTTTGAGGTACTTGAACTGTATTATACTATTTCCCTTCAGCTTTCTTTTTTCCAGTGTTCCCTCACAGAACTTTGCTTTCAGTCCCTGGTCATCATTGTTGCCCTCTTCAGAAACTTTTCCAATTTGTCTGCAACTTTCTTAAACTATGGTCCCCAAAGCTAGATGTAGTGCTCAATACAAGATCTAACTAGTACTTAGTAGAGGGAACTAATACTTCATATGATCTGGAAGTGATTTTTCTATTAATGGAACCCAAAAAAGCCACCTTACATCATTGACTCGTACTCAGCTTCTGATCCACAGCAATTCCAAGATCTGCTAGGTTTGTGATATCGCTTGCCTAGGTTCCCTGTTCCTATCTTGTACTTATGCCTTTGGTTTTGTGTAATTGGATGCAAAACATGGTGTTTGTCCATATTAATTTTCATTCTGTTGTTTTCGGCGCAGTTGCTCCAACCTGGCAAGATCACTTTGAATTTTGTTTCTGTCTTTCAGATTATCAGCCATCCCTCCCAATTTTATGTCATCTGCAAATATGATTAACATAACACAGCCAATTTCTCTCTCCTTCTGATCTTTACCAGCCATGGATGGTTATGCTGTAGAGAATGACAAGCTTAACAATTCACTTTGTCCTCAGCTTTCTTTTTGTTTTTCTGAAACACTGCCCACCAACTAATTTTCTCCCTCTTGGCTTCCACAAAATCTCTCTGTCCCTAACTATCTGTTCCTCAGCTGTCAACTGTGATTTTTTTTTTTCAGCTGCTGTTTCCCACCAGTCAATTGGAATTGGATTGATCAGATTCAGATGCTAAGAATATTCAAAATGAGTGTCGCTTCCTCTTCAGAACATCGTTAAATGACTAGTACTAAATAGGCCTTCACCACAAAAGCAACACTAGGCCTCAGGCTACGACAAGTACATAATAGGCTCTCAGAGGTGGCATAAAGCATTTATAGAACATTTCACAACATCAACAGTTATATCCATGGCATTTCTTAATGGTGGTGTTAGCTGTTAGGGCTGGGGTGTTAAAGAAGTTCCAGGAAGATAATAATGTTGAACTGAAAATGGGGAGATGGAAAATGACTGAAATAAATCTATGGATACAACTGAACTTTCAAATTTGTGTGGACATCTAGGGCTACATGGGCAGTAAGAGGGAGGCTATGATTTTATCACTGGAAGCCATTCATTCACTGATCATGTGTGTAAACCTTATATCTAGTTATATCTATTATCTGTCTGTCCATTCATCTTTAGTTTACTGAAAAAGTAGGCAGTTTTATAAGTTCCTAGCCTTACAATGTTGCACCAGTATTGAGGATACTGTGAAGGTTAAAGGATGTTTCTTCCTCTTTTTCTGTGCATGCAAATATTTATAGACTGAAGCTACAATTTGCTTTTGTCTAAATACTGTCCTGAATGTTGTTTAGGCAATTTATGAATTGGATCACTCTCAGCATCTTAATGGCTCTGAATGACATTTCTTATTATAATTTCTGTGGATATTGAAGTACAGGCAGCTTTACTTTCTTGAAGGATTCTTCCCCTTCCCTTGCTTGAGTCATGATTGCTTGTAAATATTATATCACCTTTAAGAATGGCATTTTTAATATATATGGGAGAATAGTCTAAGGGTACATAACTTCCACTCTTTCAACAGAACATTAATAAGGTGTGGACCTCTTTGTCCTTGCTTCTCTGACCTCTGCAGATACCTCTTATCCCTTTTCAACGGCACTGCTGTGGCAGTTCTGAGACATTTTTAAATCAATGCTGAATACTGAGTAGCTATAAGAGAAAGAAGCTCAGCTAATGTATGACATGTTTCTCAGAGAGTATTTTCACAGAAAGTTATGGTCCAGACATAAGGAGTGTTGGTTTTGCAGTTTGGGTCCAGAAAATGAAACATAGGATGAGTAGCTGGGAAGAAGATAAGGATGCAGAAGAGGATAGTAATCTTTTGCTTTGTTGTAGTAGTGCCGTCTTTTAACTCATCTACCACAATGGAAAGGTTCAGTAGTCCTGAAGCTGACTCAAGAACAGAAGCACATACAAAGAGCCCTTCAGGATCAGACCCAAGGCCTATCTCGCTCAGCACCCTTTCTCCCATAACATATCAGACAAATGCTTCCGGAAAGCCCACAGCAATTAGTCTAATTTCCTTTTAAAGCCATCAGAGTTAGTGAGTGACCACAGACACATTCTATGGAAGTGAATTCCAATTTAATTATGCACTAAATGAAAAACTTTCTTTTCTGTCCTGAATATTCTATTGTTCAGCATCGTGGGATGGTCCAGTTCCTGATGATATAAGACAAGGGAAGAAAAAAAATATCTTCCCATTTTCTGTACTATACATCGTTTTACAACCATGGATTGATTAACAGTTGGATTTTCCATGGTAAAATAAAACTCAGCAGTATCCTCTTTACTCAAAAGGGTCTTGCTCCAGTCTTCTGCTACTTTTGCTCATTCTTTTCTGTACTATTTCCCACTGTACAGTAACCTTTTTAAGGTTCAGTAATTGTGGACTTATACTTGGAAACTCCAAGTAGTTTTCTTGAATTCTCTGATTGATACCGGAATGGTAAGACTCAACATCAAAACTACATGCTAAGTCTCTTGGCAAAGCATAGCAGCAGAGCTATGCATAAGCCGCACAGTTAAGTGTCTTGCTGCTTCTGCTTGCAGTGTAAGTAATGGCCTATACTTACTGCACTTTCCACTGTAATCACCAACTTTATTAAGATAATGGCTATTTGATTACAAGGGTTCATTGAAAGAAAAAGATACTGGTGATGCAGAAATGGCTTACTTTGTGGTTAGTATATTATTTTGTTACATGTTCATTGCACTCTTTCTCAAAGTCTGTACAACTTCAGAGCATGAGAAAATGAAAGGCCTATTTGGAACCTAATCTAACTAGTGTCCATCTACTTGATGATGTCTCTTTTTTGATATGTAAGCATGTCCTCCCCTTCTGAGGAAAGTTTGGCAGGCAATTAGGGCTGTTCCATGTCAAGGAAGCAAACTGCACAGAGAATGTTGATAAGGCTGTGTAGAGGTGGAAAGCATCCATCATCCCTAAGCCACAGTTTCACTGTCTATGGAGGCATCCTAGCTATGTGATGGACTGACCAGGTTGCACTATGAGAATACATCCTGTTGGCCATGGCATTGTTAACTTGTTCCTTTGTCAGACAGGGTGTATTAAAGGGACATCTTGGCAGGTAGGGAAGAGTATGAATTGGCTCTGCAGTTCCTCTGCCATACTGGGCTTGAAGTATGTACATTAGCACCCATTGAAGGAATGGAAGATTGGGATAAGCAAGTGATAATAACTAAGCCTCACTGGCAATAGATTTGGGTCCTTCAAACATACTCTGCCTTGTTCTCATCTACTGTGAGGCAGGGTTTCCTATAAATAGGAAAGGGCATAGGTTGGAAGTGGTCAACCTACACAGTAGCATCTCACACCAGCACTCACAGATTTAATCTCAGGGAGCTCTGAAAGCACCAGGAATGCTGCAGAAATTTGTTTTGTTGTTGAGGACAAGCGTACCTGATTTCTCACTTTTGAACCTACTATGCAAAGCAAAACCCAAAATTAGCACTCTGAATTTTGCAGATTTATATTAGGAAAATATGGGCATATGGGGTAAAATGTATAGAAATATGTATGTGCTGGAAGAAATGTACAGAAAAAATGCTTATGAATTTCCATGCAAACTTTTCTAAAAACAAACAAACAATAAGCAACTATACCCTATATTTGGGAGGAACTGAACTTAAGGTTGGAGAAATTCTCAAAACTTTGGGTTGAACAGAATGTAAGCCTAGAAAAAAGAGAGACTGAAGAAAAGTGAAACTGACAGATTCATTTATCCCTAGATACCATAGAGTGATAACTCGGACAGAGGCTTCAGCTTCTGCCACCTAAATGTCCCATAAAAGCGTAACTTAGCTTTTCTCTTTACATGTGAATCAAACAGATCTGTATCTAAAGACTGCCAACCACATACCACAGCTCACAGATTATAGATACAGTCAAACTTGTGATCCTATTTTTGTTCCTTTGTTGTAAAGGGCAAATGACTCAGAATAATCAAAAGCATGCTATGCAATCCCTTTTGTTTGTTTGTTTGAACACCTACTCTGAAAGCATATTTGTATTTGTCTAATTAGTTTAGCTTAAGATAGTAGCTCATCTATTTTATTTTATTTTGGAACCTGGCAAAGTTGAGAAGGTGGAGGTGGCAGAGGACTAAAGCCTAAAAGAAATGGAATCATTGTTGCAGGAAGGTAACACAAGGGAAGGATAATGGTCCAGATGGTGATAGGAATCATTTTAGGAAACACTTCTGCCCTTTAAAGCAGCCTAGAAATAAATTTAGATGAATGGATGGATGGATGGGGAAAACCCACAAACAGGCCCAAGGAAAATAAGATCTGTTTTTTGTTGGTAAGAAGGATGCAGTGCGAAGGAGGGTTAGGAACAATCTACTGTGAAGCCTGGGGACAGGCAGACCTTGGAAGGGTGCTACATTTAATATATTGCCACATCTTTGGCTATGCAGAGATACAGATCTATCTATGGTTATTTTGAATCGAGTTAGAGAAAATGACAATGTATAAAGCTCCATTTATCTTTCTCAAGGTCAAAATCATTATAGCACATGAGAGATTCCCTCCACCACCTCATTTTAGAACCCTCATATTCAGCAAACTCTCATCTTTTTTATAACAGCATTATAGAATGGATACAATATTAGTGCTGAAGAGGAGACTGATGTATCCTAGGAATAAAGCTATGTCATTAATGATAGTTTGATTAAGTGGTTGATTTGCATCATTAAGTCACCCTAAGTAGATACTTTGTATGAGAATGGTCTGTAGTGTTGGCTCTCTTTGGGGTCATCTCAGCTGTAGTACAGTTTGTGCTTGCAAATATTCCTCAATATATTTAATGAAAGTCTTTGAATACTTGACAGACAGGTAACGATGTTGGATGGAGTGCCTGATGGATTGTTTCTTTCTTGCTATCAATTAAATGAAAGGCTTTCTGGAAGGATGCAGGGTATACTTGCAGCAAAGCTCTTAGGCTGTGTGAGCAGATTTAATCCAGTCTGTCACCTTGGTCTGGTGTTGAATCTACAGTATGCTTTTTGCAGTACAACTTGCATAAGTGCTGTATGGATGCTTTGGCATCAGGTTTAATGGGCCAGAAAATGGTGGAAAATTGCTTACCTTTGTACACAATATCTTGATTCGTCAGCAGTGATGTCAAGGCATGGCATATTGGTTCCTGATTTGAAATACCATTTCCAAGTCTGTGTGAAAAAGTGACAATGCATAGGTTATAGTTTTAGAAAGATGGACAGCTACTGCTAAAGAACAGATTTGCCAGATTGTGCCATTTCAAATAGCAAGCTATATATCGTTTCAGATTCTGCCCCATTTTGACATGGGGTAATCACAGGGATAATTTCAAAGAGAATCTCTCCTGCAACATACCTGATGACTTCAGACTTGGCCTGCAACCAGCATCAGAAGACTTGCAGAATTTATGTGCTGTGCACGAAGTTGTCTTGTATATTAAAACTAAGACAATTTAGCAATGCATTGACAATTGGGCAGTAGAGTATATGCACATGGTTCTTGGAACTTGGAGAGAGACTAATTTTCTGTAACTATCTCCCTGTGGAGAAACATCTACCTTGCTGTGTATACTGGAAGATTCAAAGAAATTCTGAACAAAGTATTTGAAATATAAGAGAATCCTGCTTAGATCAAGAGGCAAATAGCCCATATGTCTGAGCAGAGCGTGTTTTATTTTGTAAGCATTGACCATTGGAATCCACAAGAAAGTCAATTTAATAACTGTTAACATTTGGATTACCTCTTTGACCAGTGTTTGAGATGTTGACTAGTGGGTAAAATATTCAAGGCCATCCTTGTCAAGAGGCAAGCTGGATCACCTGTGATACAGCTAGAAATATAATTGATCCCCTAAGCCTGGCCACCAGGAGGACTATGAATCTCAATGCCATCATTTTCCTATGCCAGGTAGTCTCTAGTTTCTCCAGGATAGTTTCATTATCCTATGCCAGGAAGTCTCTAGGGATACTCCCCACCAATGCTTCCTGCCTGCCTTTCTTTCACAAAGGGCCCCTCAGAGTGATATATTAAGGTAAGGCAGGCTGAAATGGCTGGCAGGTAGAAGGTGAGATGAGAGGAGCATTATCACTTTAAGAGAAAAATTCAGTAGGACTCCTTTATGAAGACATACTTGACTTTAAAGGAGGACATCTCTAAAGAAGTACCAGGCTTATAGTGTATTGCAGTTGAACCTTGAGTGGGGCTTAGGACACTCTGATAATATTAACCTGGATTATCAATTTATTTATTTATTTATTTATTTATTTATTTATTTATTTATTTATAGCTTTTATAAACCATCCAGTTAGCAACCAATTCTTAGAATGGTTTCCAAGTATTAGACATTAGACTTTGTTTTAACAAAAGCTGTCTCTTCAGGTCCTTTGGCCTGATTTCTCGTTTGTGATACTTTTGTCTTCTGTTTGTCTTGTGTTTATCTTCTGTTACTGACTTTTCAATTTTTGTCTGATGCATCCTTTCGGACTTTGATTTTTCTTGATTGATATCTCGCATTTTTGATTTTGGCTACTCCTTTGACTTCTCTCTGGAAAATCCCTTTTGCTGGCAGTAATGCACTCAGCCTTTGCTTGCTTGACATCTCTATTTTAATCAATCAGTTTTATATAGCAAACACCACCCTCCCAGAACTAGTTGCATCAGGTTTCATTCTTTTCCTCCTCTTCCCTATGTGACTGTAGGAATAGCTTGCACATTCTTTCTGTGCATAGCAGTGGCTCATACTTCTTCCCCTGATTGTGCTCTTTCTTCTTCTCATGAAGCTTTCTCATCTTATTTATTTATCCATAAAATTTTAATAAATAAATCTTTTCACCTGAACATATGATTTACTTTTCTCATCTTCTTCTGACTGTTAGCTGTCATTTGTAATCCCAGCCATTATTTCTATTATACAGAGAATTGTAATTATTTAAAAAGTGTGTGTGCCAGAATAAAATTATTGTCTTTATTTTTTTACTCTAAGATTATTTGATAAGCAACCTGTCACATTATACATAATTATTTTTTTCTGTGTAAGCATGTTTAACTGCAAGGCTATGCCCACTTAGCTCATAATAAGCCCCATTGAACATAAAGAAATTTACTTCTGAGTCGATATGTATAGGATTACTGTTAAGATCACATTGCCTCCATCATGTGTGTGTAGGTTGAATTATAATTTTTAAAAGATACAAATAAGTAAGAAATAGAAGTGTATTTTAAACTATACATAGTGCAAAAGTGGAACTGATGCTAAGTCTCGTCTCTTAAATACGGTAAAGTCCAGATAAAGTCAGTAGGGCTTACTGCTGAGTAAAAATTAATAGGATCGTGCTGCATAGGTGGATTTATATAATGTCTTCCTCTCACTGTACAATGACATGTTTTTAACAATCAGTAAAAAGACCGAAGGACACAATCTATTGAAACATACTCTTAGATGCCAGGACATTTTTATGTCAGATCTTTGCTTGTGAATGACATTTATTTTAGTTTCTTTCATCAAACCAATTTCCATATTAATCTGACCAGTGTATAATTGCAAAATTATAGAACACTTCCAGAAAGAAACTTCTATCTGCCAGTGAAGTTGATCAGACAGTCCGGTCCCATGCAGGCTTACTCAGAAGTAAGTAATTACATTTTTTAAGCTAATTGCATCAGTTTAAGCATTGATGCTAGTCAGCATGTGGGTGTACCATGGATATACAGATATGTACCCAACAGCACAAAAAGGAAGCTACGAGAATTTGATTGTATTGTCTACATGTATGATTCACTGGCCTCCAAGGATATCAGCAGTGAGAAGAGCAGGGAGAAGGATAAGTAACCTCCACATGTGCTGTACTCTCCTTCAGGCAAGTGGGGCTGAATAGACTGAAAGAAGATGCAGACAGGGTGTGGGGAGGGGCAGTGGGCCTAGTGTTGAGGAAGTGAAAGAAAGGGGTCACTTGAGACCATCTTGAACCCCCACTCCCCTTCAAATAGAATCAACACTAATTGTATCATTTCTAGGCTGAATATATGTGGAACAAAAATGTATATAATAAGTTAATGAACAATTTCAGAAATCACTTAGTTAATCATCCCAGGCCAAATAACACATGCCTCCTCCAAGATCCTATATCTGGGAGCAGTGAGCCAAGATCTGAAACAGGTCTTTATTGTTGCTCTGGCATTTTGACTTTTGTGTGCCCCATTAAATAGGTAACAAAGTCTTTCTCATCTTCTGTCCAAATGGTCCTTCTGTATTTGACAGGATGGTATTGGGGGAACACCTCTGCATTTCCCCCACTGCAGCATTACAAAGCATAGAATTCCCTATTAGTGGTATTGGCTTAAGCCACTATTTTGTGGGTAGGAAGGATCTGGTTGTAAAACAATCCTAGCAGCTATACATGTTTTATGCATCCTTTCTAAACCCTATTTGAGATGACTTTTGTACTGACAAACATAGTGCCTCAATCTTCTGAAGAATGTGTTGCTTTGTGGACACTTAGCAGCAATTTCATTTGCCTTAAAAAGAATGGAGCCCTGTATGTGTGGAGTAGTTAAATCAGATAACAATTCATCTAGATGCATTGTTCTATTTTTAGCCTTGGTGTTTGTTGATTGCATTACACCAATGCAATTATGTGCATATTTATTTGAAAACAAGTTCTTGTGTTCAATGGGGCTTTTTCCCAGCCAGGAAACTGTGTATAAAACTGCAGTATGATGTATTGTTGTTTTCTCCCAATCTTGCCTTCTTTTGCCTTTGTCTCTAACAGCCCCTAAACCTTGTCTGTCTCCTTTATTTTATTGCTATGTTATAAGCTATGCATTTCAGCTCAGAATGAGGAACAAACTCCCAGTTTGTGTCTCAGATTGTACAGCAAGGTGTTAAGCTGAATTATAAACTGCCCATTTTCTGTGTCCTTATTTCTTAATAGGAAAAAAGAGAAGAAATGGAAAAATGGAAATGGAACTACAGGATAATTTCTGTATGGTTGTATGAATATCAAAGGTGGGAATATTTGCAGAGTATTTCCAGGTTTGCAAACCTGGGACTATAACATTACCTGAAGAGGGTATGTTAAGGCATGAAAAAGTTCACAAGTGATGAATGGTAAACAAAACGTGTTAAATAAATAAATGAGTGAGTGATATTGTGGGATAAGCAAATGAGATTAGCATTTTTCAGAGCTTGCTGCTCAGTGGGGCAAGGTCAAAATTGTGGGGGCATAGATCGCATGTACGAGATCAGCGGGGAGGGCTGGCAATATGCCTGCACTTGGGTGTTGATGTACTGCTTAGCTCCGAAACCACGCAGATCACTAGATATACAGATACACAAACAAGTCCTAAAAGAAAGATATCCCAACTCCATAAAAAAGCGTTCTTACTTTGGATTCCACATAGCTTGAATGAAGAACATCCTCTTATGAGACAGCAAGCGTCAGGTAGGGATGAGTGAGAAATTAAACTAGATTTGCATTTTAATATAGAATCACTCACTTCACACTTCCTGGTACCAAGTGAAAACCAGAATGCAATTAGTACTTGGAAATCCACAGGATGGAGTTCTCAAAAGCAAAGATGTGCTCAGTATAAGAATTTATAGCACTGGAAGACTGCTTGAGCTCAAAGGACTTTCAGCAAATTTTTTACCTGATTAAAAAAGTGACCGGGATTTTACTGGTGGAGGGGATTGTATTTCCATGAAATTGTGTGGCAAATTTGGAGACAATGACTGAATATTTCTAGATTAATTCACACCAAATGTGAGTAGCACAGACTGGGGCTAGCCCATCAGTTTTGACTTGTTCTGGTTGTTCTTCATGTTGTAGCACTGACCATAAGAAGTATTGAAGTGTCCTTTGCACACACTTCACCTTGGGCACTTCAAATTTCCTGATACTTAATGTAAGATTTCTGTAAAATTTGGGATTCCACTCCACAGGTTGTGCAAATTTATGCAATTTGTGCTTATATCAGAGTAGTAGTCAGAATTTGCACAAATGTACACCTCCCCACTTGCTTTGATTGACAGAAATCATGGTTGGTTTGTTTTGTTTTTAAATGGAAGTCTCATTAACCCACATTAAATCGAGTTAGTGCTGATGCAAGGTTGATGACACAGAATATGCCAAGTTTTTTATTATTTAGTTTTGATTTTGCAATGTTAAAAGAACCAAACCACACCACAAAAAAGTCAAAAAGAAAAGAAGGAAGGAAGGAAGGGAATCACAATAGTTGCACAATATTAAGAAAAGAAAAGAAAAAAGAAAAGAAAAGAAAAAAGAAAAGAGAAAAGAGAAAATGTTGGAACTGGGTATATTGCTACTGTTTATACTTACATCTTAATATGTATTAGAACATGATGTAGTTTTTAACAATAATTATGCATAGTCTTTGTCATAGACACCCCAAATATCCATATATTAATCCATTCGTAAGTTATGTCTAAAGATCACTCCTTAAAAAATTGAAAGTCTCCTTAAATCCTCTACCCTACTGTGTTATTACAGGTGTCTGTTTTTCCTTCCCATGTTGAACACTAGATTTTTACCTGTCAAAAACATGCAAAGAATCCATTTATGTTACTCTTCCATGGAATTCCCAAAGATGGGTAGGTTATTTAAAAGGGTATACATATTCTTAATTATTAAAGGTTTATCAGAATTATTACTTTCCCCTACAAAGGAAGCTGCTATTGGACATTGCCAAATCACAAGGAGAAGAGAATAATTAGCAACATCACACCTCCAATAATTGATTTATTGAGAGTTGATTTTTTAAAAAAACCCTTATTAAAGAGATGTTGTTGTGCCTAATACACTTGAAACATCGATTTTCTTGCTGAATTAAACATAGCCTGGGATCCATAATCCCTTGTGAAAAAGATAATAATGAAGCATTCTGTTGGTTGAGCAGTATTTGATGTTCCTATTCATTATTCCTGCCTGAGACCTTCTGGATCATACTTATTCACCAATATTAAATATTTATAAACACAAATTGTAGGCTGATGTACTTTTTTGTTCCCAGTCGATATTTTAATAACACAAATGGTTCTGAGGCCATAAAAGTGACAGTACCAAACCTAAATTCTAACAAGTTTTTCAACTACATGTATTTCCATGCAGTCATAGCTGGCTATTTATAATTGAATATGCCCCCCCTAAAAAATCATAATCTGTGTCAATAAGCTGATCCAAAGTAAAAATCATTTTATCCATCCAGGTCCACCAAACAAACTATTTTGCTTATTTTTAATTCCAGATTTCTAAATAAAATTTTCTGGCCTGTGAAAATATATAGCAGTGCAACTGACATTAAAGTATACTCCACAGCAATCGAACTGCCACAACTGGAGGGTTTGAATTATTATTTATTTATTTAGAAAATTTCTAGGCCTCCACATTCGCCGAAGCCTCGGGGCGGCTTACATTATCTACCCTGGTATGTCAAGACTCCAGTGCCATCCACCTGGGAAAAGAATTTTAAAAATTAAGATTTCTGTACAGACCAAGGCAAGGAATCTAATTTAAGTAGAAAGGACCCAGATCTAGTAGAAGCCAATAAATAGACCTGATGGTATGAGAGAGAGAGTGTGGGGGGCAGGGATGACAAATCTATTCCCTCTGATTCAACACTGTGTCCTTTTCAAGAATATTCTGGTGGGGTGGACCTGTATCAGATTTCGGGGTGCAGTGTCTCCAGTAGAGATGAGTTCCAAATTTGACCAGTTTAGTGGAATAACCAGGTAAGTGTCCAAAATCTTTATCTATCTGTATCAAGACCAGAAATGATATGAAAAGTTTCAAAATGAACAACAGAAGTTCATCAGCATAGAAAATAAATTTGTATTCTAATGTGCCATGAACAAATGCATGGAGATAGGGCTTTATCTCATAGAACCCAACAGGGGTTCCAAACATAAATGAAATAACAAGAGGGAAGGAGGCCATCCCTGTCTAGCACTTCCCTCCGGAACTTGAAGATGCTTCGTACCATTCAATTTTAAACCCTTCTGGACCAGGCACATTCCTGCTTCATATAGTTACGGCTTTGGTGATTTCATTGATCTACAAAGACACCATTAAAACTGCTTTGGAAACATATCTAGACAATGAAAATTAATATGAGGAAAGATCAATATTAAGGCCTCGTATTTCACAGCCACTACCATACATTTCTGAATAACATTTAAAATTAAGATTTAAATCTTTAAGTTGCATTTGAAGTTAAGAAAATCCAGAATTTTCATCTCCATATCAGATTTCTCACATATCCCTGGTTTGACAAGATGCATATATTAAAAAATAATAAATGTCCATGTGTGACTGATGTGTCACATCAGATGCCTGATGAAGTCTTTGGGTCTATAAAGGTTTATGCACTTTAGCATAATGCTGCAATGCTCAGCTATTATTTCAAATTTGAAATTATATTTCAAATATATATTTGAAATTATATCACAGGATGAAGCATGTTTATACTCTTACCTACTGCATTAGACAGGCTCTAGACACTAGAGTCTAGTGGAAGGGCGGTAAGGCATTTATTAAGCTACGACAGGTAGTGTAGTGAACTTTCAAAGAATCCAAAAGGTAGGATAGTTTCTGAGACCCTGCCAAGTCTTTACATATAGCCTTCAGCTTGTTAGGAAGAATTAATTGCCTTGAAGCTGTTTTTCCCAATTATATTAAGAACCACTCTTGCTCAAAGAACTAAAACTATTTGCTTTACAGAAGCAGCTTCATCCCCCTTTGTCTCTCAGGAAGGTGTTCATGTGTGGGAGGAAGGGTTAACTTGTGGCTTTCTGTTAGTTTCTGAAACAGGGAAAGAAAAGAATTCATTAAATCCCCAACAGATGCCTTTTTCCTCTGTTCTCAACCTGTGGAGAGAAATTTACATGTCACTCATGAAGGAAAGCATCCCCAGGAATATTCGGGGAACGAATACAGCCACAGATAGGGGGAATGTGAGCTGACTTTTTCTCGTTTATTGACACTCTGATCCATATTTTATCACTATATGTATTCAATAAACTGTATGTTATCTTTCAGACAAGCACTCTTGTTTCTTCTTGACTATCTTCAGATCTGACTGGACCAGGCTCTTGGGTAATGTAGCTACCTTTGCATTGCCTCCAACAGAGCAGTTTAACCAAAGAGCTCATCTGATTGAAGCCATTTTAATCTACTAACAAAAGGAATCAAGGAGGAAACCTATTTTCTTGGGTTTTAGATGGTATGTAGATGTGCCAGAATAGGCACTATGTTAGAAGAAGAAACAGGAAATGGACTCGGAACATTCATGACTAAGGGTGTAATCCTAGGCATGTTTAGACAACATTGCTGGCTAGCTCATGTTGGTAGTTGTTTGTACAGAAAAAGTCCTACAGATAGAAGAGTATACTCTAACACATTTATCACAGTGTAAGCCTACATGGAATACATTCCACTTCATCAGATCCCTGATGTATTGTATTATCTCAAATTGGCTGGTACTTACACATGCTTGTTTGGATGGAAAGGAGTGGGATGTGATTGTAAGTTGCAAAGCCAAGAGAACAATGAAATACTAAAAAATCCAGGTGAATAAGTGAAAGTTAAAAAGTTCATACGGTACTTACTGTTAAAAAGTTCATACGGTACTTACTTCTCGCAAATGAGTGTTGACACTAAGGCAAACATTCTGGTGTTTTGCCTAGAAGAACTTTTTTTTTTTAAAAAAAGGAAAAATTAAAAGTGAGAGAAACAGAGACATGATTTAGAATAATAATAACACTTGTGGCTGATTAAATGTTAAAACCCTAGTTTTAACCCCTTCCATAGCTTTAGTTTGCAGGAACTGCAGCTTCCTCATCACAATGGCAACTGCAAATTCTGAGTCCGATAAGCTGCAATCTGACTCCACCTGCTTACTTGACCTTTTGCCTTCATGACTTCTTACCAAAGCCAAGGATGAGATGAGTACCTGAGTCTAGTCAGTAGTTAATGCCTCTCTAAGGGAGGGTTGGGTCCCCTCACCCTTGAAGGAGGCTGTGTTCAGACCCATCCTGAAGGGGGCAACCTTGGACTCAGAGATTGCTTCCCAGTATAGACTGGTGGCTAACATCCCATTCCTGGACATGCTGAAGCAGGTGGTCGCCGGGCAACTCCAAGCTCTCTTGGGGGAAACTGATGATCTGGACCCATTACAGTCTGGATTCAACCTGGCTGTGGGACTGAAACTGCCTTGGTCATCCTGTAGGATGACCTGTGCAGGGAGAGGAACAGGTGGAGTGAGTCCTGTACCTCTCAGCAGCTTTCAATATCATTAACCATGATATTCTTCTGGCCAAGTTGGGGGTTGGAGGCACTGCTCTGAAGTGGTTCTGCTCCTACTTGGCAGGCCAATTCCAGAAGGTGGTGCTGGGGCTTTATGGCTCTGAGCCATGGCAGTTGTGCCATGGAGTTCCACAGGGTTCCATTTTATCTCCCATGCTTTTCAACATCTACATGGAACTACTAGGAGACATCATCTGGGCGTTTGGGCTGAGGAGTCATCAATATGCTGAAGAAACCCAGATCTACCTCTCTTTTACATCTGATCCAGGTGAGGCAGTAGCTGTCCTTAACTGGTGTCTGGCTGGAATGATGGGTTTGGTGAGGGTCAATAAATTGAGGTTTAATCCAGACAAGACGAGGTCCTGTTTGTAGACAGTTCAACTCTCCAGGTAAGTGATCTTTGCTCTGTTCTGGATGGGGTTGCACTCCCCCTAAGGGACATATTGTATAGTCTGGGAGTGCTCCTCAACCTTGAGTTATCCTTGGGGTCCCAGGTGACTACTGTGGTGAGGAGCACTTTCCTTCAGCTTCAGCTGATCCATCAGCTACACCCCTGCTTGGATGAGCAGAGCCTAGCAATGGGGACCCATGGTCTGGTAATCTCCCAACTGGAAAATTGTAACACGCTCTACATGGGCTGCCCTTAAAGACGGTCTGGGTACTTCAGTTGGTTCAGAACAGAGCAGCCAGATATACACACATAATGCTGGTCCTGTACCATCTGTGCTGACTTCCAAGTGAAGTCTGGGCCCAATTTAAGGTGCTAGTGATAACTTATAAAGCCTTAAACTGATTGGAAACTAGATATTTGAAGATGCGCCTCCTTTCATATATACCTGTCTGGTCTCTAAAATCTGGAGTGGAGGTCCTTCATCAGAAGCCCTCTTTGAAGGAGATCAGAAGAGTGGCTACCTGGAAAAGGGCCTTCTCTGCAGTGGCACCCCAGCTATAGAATGGGCTCCCCAGAAAGGTGTACCTGGTGCAGATGCTTTTTTCATTTTTGCACCAGGGCAAAACCTTTTTATTTTCCAAGCATATTAAAAGTTAGCATGAAGGTCAGGAACACAAAGAAATTAAATAAATAAGTAAATAAAATATCAGGTCACTATTCTTGCTTAAAATGTGATACATGGCAGCTAATGCCATTTTGCTCTTCCCTGATCAGTAGTGATGTCTATTTGTCTCCCAACCTGTCTTCATCCCTTCCCTTTTTGAGTTTGTTAGTTATTCCAGTGGCATAAAGGTTATGCACGGCTAGAATTTAGTCAATGGATTTCCAGCCAGATAACTCTTTTAACAGCTATCGATAGAAATAGTATAGTTTTACATAAAATGCTTTCAAATCAATTGCTACAATATTTAGCTCTGCTCCTATTTAACAGGGTGATCTTTTCAAGTCATTGCATATTGCCAGCTGATCCACAACTGATTTGACTTGTTTAGAAAATACTTAATGTGTATTCTCCAGCTTAAATAAACTCTGACCCCAGTTGAATGGCATGATAGCAGATCTAAAATAATTTCTAAGACAAGCTTCTGAGTGGAACAGATAATTCACCCTGCAAAGGCTCATTCCATGCAGGGGAGGGAAAACCCTGCAACAGAACTGGTACTCATGTAGGTCATTGCCCCGCTGTTCCCGTATGTGTGGGGTTTTGAGTTACATGCATTTATAGCATTATTCTTGTCCCCTTTCTTTACCATAGGAGTGAATGGGTGAGTAGGTGAGGCAGGGAAAGGTATGGATTGAGGTAGTGGGGGAGGTATCTCTGAAATGCATGGCAAATCCAATCACATCCTGTGAGTACCCTATGGCATTTCTGAATTAAAAGATAACTCCAATGATATTTCTCTGGGGAGGGTAGCAGGGAGAGCTTACAATGACAAACAACAAAAAGGCACTTTAGCCTAAATCTTTGCACAATAAAAAAGAGAATGTTTTGCACTCCAAAAGGCAGAACTTGCCCATGGGAAAGTCATTGCTGCAATTTCCAGATAAAAAAAATCAATGTTACAGGAGGGGGAATATAGATATAAAATGGGATACAAGATGGGGACTAAGGGAATGAACTTTGCCACCCAATTAGGCAAGGAATATCTAAGCACTTCAAAGCTCTATTTATGTATGGATGGCATGACAGCTTATCTGTCAACTATCTTTGAGGGGACATACGATTTTAAATGCTGTTTTTCCTTCCTGATTTGCTGTCTGTTTTTCACCCCTTCCTTTTTCAGAATTCTGACAAGTCCTGATGATGGACTTTCAATCAGAAAATCATGAGTGGAACCTACAGAGCCAGTTCATGCAATTGGAACAACCCACTGTAGTTTAAAGAACCCACATTGGTTGCTATGAGCATGAGGTCCATGATGACCACCCAGTACTGGTTTATTATGTAATCCGAACATGGGTGATATGGCTTGTGGAAAGGTTAAACAACCCTTGTATTCTTTCTCAGCAGCCCATGTGTTATTTGAGGCACATGAGACAGCACATGGCCAGCTTGTTTTAATCATGTGAATCAGGTCACAGAAGTGGCAAGAGGAAACCCTTATTCCTTGGGTAATTTTTTGTCCCTTCATACGTAGCTTACATGATACCTGATGATTAAAAGTAGCTTGTTAATGCCAGTTTCCACTTTGGCAGCAGGTCAAATGACCTGAAGTCAATACTCAAGCACAAAGGCCCAAAGCAATCAGAAAATATCTTTAAAAAATTTAGATGTGGCATTTTCTATGCCTTTTTTCACCCTTTTGATTTCTGCTTGTTTTTAATAAAGTTGAGAAGAATGAGCTGTGACTCAAACTTCATCCATATGCTGCACATGTCACAATGCCAGGAACACACAAAAGTCTTTGTATACATTTATAATACAAGGCATTTCTTCGACTTAAATATGCAAAAGCAATGTTTGAATAATCACACACTCCACACTTACTGATATGAGTGTGTGTGTGGGGTGGGGGGGGTCCTGCATATGTAGATACTTGTGCATTGTCCAAAAGTAATGTTGCATTTCATAGGCAAGTATTTGCAAAAGCCATTATGAAATGTTCAGGATGGTACTCCAATATTCCACTTTTGGGCAGGCTTCTGACCTGGCAATGGGACAGAGACAGCCTTGGTCACCTTGGTGAATGACCTATGTTGGATCAAGACATGGGGAGTCTGTCCCTGTTGGGTCTGCTGGACCTTTCAGGAGTTTTCAATCTCATTAACATGGTAATCTTCCTGGCTGCCTTGCTTGGATGCTTGGATGGGAATTGGAGGAATTCTTTTATAGTGGCTTCATTCATTCCTAGAGGGGTGGACCCAGAAGATGGTGCTGGGGGACTCCTGTTTCAGTCCCCGGCCACCTCCCATGCTTTTTAAGATACACATAAAACCATTGGAACAGGTTGTCTGAAATGTTGGGGTTCAATGTCACCATTTGCCAGATGGGATCACACTTCCCTGGAACACTCAAGTTCACAGGTTCAGCCCTGAGTCTGGATGCCCAGATTTCAGTGGTGGCCAGAAGTGGATTTGAATAGTTAAAAATAGTACATGAGCTGCAACCATTCCTGAAGCTGTCTGATTTGGCCAGAGTGACACCTACTTTAGTTGTAAGCCATTGAGATTACTGGTATATGTTCTATGTGAGGCTATCCCTGAGAAGTTGTTAGAAACTATTGCTGACTGGCTATAGGAAGCATAAAACTCCTCTGTTGAAATGGCTTTACTGGCTCCCAGACTGCTCCCAGAATGTTTCAGAGTGCTGGTTATGACCTATAAAGCCCTATATGGCTCAGGTCCAGGCTAACTGGAAGTCCATATCATCCAGTATGAGCTTGTTGAAGCTCTATGATCTTGGAGAAGATCCTTCTCTTGGTCCTGCAACTTCAATGGCTTGTTTGGTGTGCCTTCTCAGTGGATATCTGAAGGCTCTGGAATCCCCTTTCCAGGGAGGCTAGGTTGGTGCTCTCCCTGTTATTTTTCTAAAGGCAGGAAAATCCCATTTGGTTCCAGCAGGAATTTGGGATTGATCTGGGCCGTGAGATTGCATTGGACTAGTTCTATTATTTTACATGGTTTTTAGTATATTTAATTTGGGTATTTTAATAATTTTAATATACTAATGCTTTAATTATATTTTAAACTTTTTTCTATTTCTTTGAATGTTTTAATTGTATACATGTTGAGCATTGCCTTGAGTCCTAAAACTGAGAATACGTGAGTTATAAATGATCATCATCACTATCATCATAATCCAGATGTGTTGTTTTGCATGTTAGTTTAGATCATAGTATATATGTTCATATATATGTTCGTTTTGCATGCACAGATCTCTTCTCCAAAACTACCTTCATGGTGGCAGTAAAGCATTGACAAATTTCAAGAGATTCTAAAATTCTATCCAGTTTACACAACAAAAAATGGGGAACTGACCTGTTAGGGGACAGCTTGAATTTAAAGCAGGTCCTGCATTCTGACAGTCATCAATATCATTCATTTAATGACGTTTGGCTTGGGGGTGTAGCTAAAGAAAGAGATATCAAAAAGTTGCAGGTCACATACACAAAGCAAGAGGTTGGATCAACAAGTCAATTGATATTGAAGATATCGAAAGGCCTCTGATATTTGAACTAGTTTAGACATCTACTTGGGCATAGCTTGCCCTGGTGTTCTAGAGAAAAAGATTATAGCCAGTGTCCAATACAGTGTGCATTCCAGATCACTTGGCTTCCCTTTCTAGACACCATCTAGACACTGTGCTGTAAAGGTGCCTTATGATACAAACAGGGAGAAAAAATAAGTAAATTGCTTGAATGGTTGACCCTGCCTTGAGCCCCTCTCTCTTCCGTAGCCTGGCTGCCCTGAACTAGCCTATGACCTCTTACATTTATAGAAACTGCCTTCAAATTCTTTTGCTTATCCCCACTCTCTTTTGCCCACTGCAAACCTTTCTCTTCCACTCTAAGAAGTGTCAGGGACTCCAATTTATATAAACCCCATTTCTGTGTTCTCTTAGGCAGACAAACCCAGTCTATAGCCGACTGAACTGTTAGAGCATGTCCATGGCCTATTTTAGTCAGTTTCTGATATCACAACAAGCATTTCACCATAAGATAATTCTTTCTACAGACCTTTAATGGTTTGAATTGATTTGTATGTTTGCATCTGAACTGCTCTACCAGTGACTTTCTAGGAAGTATTGCATGTACATTTAAGAGTAATGGATGTATATTTTCAACTCACACGGCCATGTTATATAAGTTTCCCACTGTTCGAAGAATCAGTGTCTACTAGTATGAATGCACCCTGCTCAAACTATTCCTTTTGGAATATGTGTTTTAAGAACATATGCTTTAAGAATATTTAAGAATAGGAATATGTGCACACGTTTGTATACATTTCTCGACTACATTCTGCAACAGACAGAGTAACAAGTGATGAAAGGGACCTTCTGCCTGAAAACATGGAGAGCTGCTGGTTGATGGAGTATAGAATCATGAGTTTATGAGCAAGATGGTAAAAGGAACCTCCATATGTTCCTAACTACACAACATTGCCAGTAAGAAGTGGAAGTACTTAGTCCAACTTTTGCTTTTGTTGAGAAGCCTTCTTTGGTGAAGTGGAACCCTTATCTGGATCTGAAGATATGCTATTTTTACTCTTGGAAATAAGAAACACAGCCATTCTATACATCTCAAATAAGATTATAGGTGTTGGGAGTAAGGAGGAAGGCACTCTTGTGCAATCATTCTCAAGCACTGCCGGCTGCATTCCAGATCTGAAATGTGAATTTACTCACAATTCAATGGGTTGTCAAGACTCAGAGATGTAGGAGGCCGAGGTGATTACTTGAAGGCCAAACATTTTTCTGAACCATGCAGTTTTTGGGAGTAACCAAGATGTACAGCCAGTGGGAGGGGTCTCTGAAGAAGAGACATCTTCATATATAAATCCCCGCCCTGCCTGCTCTCAACCCCAGGACAAAGTGGAAGGGCCATTTGAATGAGCAATGCAACAAGAGGAGGTATGCTCACTTTCAGAAAGCCCGACTGGAGGGAATGGGCCCCAGGGATGTTCATAAGAAGAGATCCTGGAGGTCTATTTGAGTTCAACAAATAGACAATGCTACCAGAGAGAGAGAGAAAGAGACAGAGACAGAATAATTCCACTTGCCTTCAGTGTCAGCTTCAGATTTGGGATGGCCATTGGGCAAGACATCTTCAGTAGGCCACTTTCCTGAATAGACCTACCTCCCCATTTGTGTTGTCCACTCACTTATCCTCTTCCATTACAATTGCCAAAAGGCAGAAGACAAGGTGAGTTGCACAGAGTTGGAATGAACCCTTTTGGAATTTGCCCTTCCAGAAACCATGGACTTCTTCTCATGCTCAGCCTGGTTCTA
Source organism: Varanus komodoensis (assembly GCF_004798865.1). Classification (NCBI taxonomy): domain Eukaryota; kingdom Metazoa; phylum Chordata; class Lepidosauria; order Squamata; family Varanidae; genus Varanus; species Varanus komodoensis. The sequence continues at coordinate 6,216,855 of NW_025335761.1, forward strand.
CAAAATGAGTCAAGTTCAGAGTAAAACCCCAAACACTCATGGACTCCTATTGCAAAACCAGCAAACTTGCCCAGCTACCTTTCTTGGCAGCCAAGCTTCTTCTCTGCTTACTTCTGCTGGTTATTGCAGTGGGTGTGGAAAAATGCCACTGCTTGTGCAGCATGCGGGCCTCATTCCTGGCAATTTTCCTGTGAACCCTGGTTGCACTCAGCAAAAACAACTTGTAGAAGGGTTTCCAAGAAGCTAAAACCAGGGAATCTGGTGGATTTTCCACACAAAATTGATTTCTCATACATCCCTAGATGCAGGTGGCACAGTGGTTTAAACTGCTGTGCTGCTGGGCTGGTTGATTGAAAGGTCACCGGTTCAAATCTGCACAACGGGGTGAGTTCCCATTGCTCCATCCCAGCTCCTGCCAACCTTGCAGTTCGAAAGCATGCAAATGCAAGTAGATAAAAAGGTACCACTTTGGTGGGCAGGTAACAGCATTCCGTGCACTTCGGTGTTTAGTCATGCCAGCCACATGACCATGGAGACTGCCTGCGGACAAACAGGAAACGGCTAGGAAACGGAGATGAGCACCGCCCCCTAGAGTCAGGCATGACTGGACTTAAAGTCAAGGGAAACCTTTACCTTTTCACATCCCTAGAACTGATATGACTGATCATTCTTCCTCCTTTCATCACTCATTCATTTGACAAGAGAAAAGACCTATTACAGAAGAGATTGGTAATCGGTCCCTAGCCCCTTGCCATGGAAGGCACCATATGATGCTGGTTCAAGCAAGAGTCTTTTTTCCCCATTTTATTCTGGAAATTCATTATGTCTGTAGTTAGAAGAGGAGGAATAGGGAGTAGGAACCATTTATGGATTTGATAGTGTGTTGTTGTTGTTACCTGCAATCAAGTCATCTCCAACTTATGTTAACTCTATGAAAGAGTGCTCTCCAAAATTCTTGTCCTTGAGAGCCCTGCTCAGCAATTGTAAATTCAAGACTTTACGGACTCAGTTCATCCTGTATTTGGTCTTTCTGATCTTCTCCAACCTTCGGCTTTTCCTAGCATTATTGTCTTCTCGAGTCCTGGCTTCTGATGATGTGCCCAAAGCATGACAGCTTCAGTTTTGTTATTTTTGCTTGATTTGATCTAAATGAATCCCAAGTGTGATTTTACCTAGGACTCCCTTGTTCATCTTTCTCTCAGGTCAGGGTATTTTCAAAGCTCTCCTCCAGTACTATGTTTTCAATGCATTCATTTTCTTTCTCTTAGCTTTCTGCTCTGTCCATGCCCATACACAGTGATTGGGATGATCCTGACTTTGGTCTCCAGTGAAATATTCTTACAATGGATCATTTTTATTATGCTTCCCTTCCAGTTCTCAGTTGTCTATGTTCTTGACTACAATCTCCATTTGAATTAATGACTGAACAAAGCCATATGCACAATTCATTCACAATTTAAATTTCTTTATTGTGGGCATTAAAGTTGTGTAATCCTTCTGTAGTCATGATTCTTGTTTTCTTAAGGTTCAGCTGCAATTCTTTTGAACTTTCTTCTTTCACTTTCATCAGGAGTCATCTCAATTCATTGTGTTGTTATCCTGCCCAATCCATAATCACTCATGAATCTTACTTACTCCATGAACTGAAATGTCAGTAATCAACATTAGGGTGGATATCAATCATATAAAATGATGAAGGCATAGTTCTTGCAAAACTTGCTGAACTGAAATATAAAAATACACATCTTAAAAGAATTTTGCTAATGCAATCCTATTGCCACTATTTCTCTGAAGTATTAATGGGGAAAAAGGTTCACATATGTTGGAGAAAGATGCAAGTGTGGTATTATGGTTCAGACTTTTAAGAATCTGACTTAGAAACCTCTATCTATACAATCTGCTTAATGCTAAAATTCTTGGCACACATTTATAATTATTCAGTTGGGATTTAGATGCATTACATGTGTAGAACTGCAGCCCAACAGTGAGCATTTTAAATATATATATATTGTATACTTCAACACAATAAAACAAAAGCTTACAGAAAAGAAAAAAGAAGAGAAGAGAAGAGAAGAGAAGAGGGAAAGGGGGAAGGATAGATATATGTGGATATTTAAATATACATGCATGTCGACAAATTCCCATGCTTGCATCCACGTGAGGGTAGCATGCAGAAGCCATTTATGCATATCTGGATGTATCATTAGATTTTCAGGCCATTACATCATGGGAGATCATTTTTCCTTCCAGTGTTGTAATATTAGTCTCATTATTGTCAAAAGGCATAGAAAATCCATTTTCACTCATCATATATTAGCATAGGGAAAATAAATGGATAATTTAAAAGAACTTTATGTATGTTTGTATTTACATACTGCCCCACTGCTGAATTCTCTGGGTAGTTTACAGAAGTCCGTAAAACAAACAATAACAAAGAAAGTCTCGGTAATACATCCAGGATGGGAAATCCCCTTAAGACCCTGGGTACCCAGATACATCTTTTAAAACTCTGGCACAGAGAGCCATCTTACCCTGGCACTGAAAAGATAGCAAATGTCATGCCAGTTGGGTCACAGACGGGATGTTGCTCCATAAGGAGAGGCCTACCACAGATACCCCCTCTTGTTGCCACCCTTCCATGGAATCAGCACTTAGATGAAGGCCTCAGAAGTTGAGCATAGTGCCTGATTAGAGAAGCACCCACAGGTGCTGTGCTCCTGAGCCAGGTAAGGCTTTATAGGTGAAAACCTTGAATTGCGAGCAGAAGCATGAAGGCAGCCAGTGGAAGCGGGCCAGAACTGGGCTTACTTGCTCAGATCTTTGAGTCCCCATCATTAATCAAGCTACTGCATTCTGCACCTGCTGCAGCTTCTGAACCATCTTCAAGGGCAGCCCCACATAAATATTAAACAATAGTCCAATCCCCAGTTTATCCATATTACATATCCCTCCCAAAAACAGGCTGCTACAGGTGATATGATTTGTGGAACCATTGTGCCTCCAGTTGTTTGTTGACTAAATAAATGTCATGGTAGTTAGTCCTTGGGCTAATAAAATGGAATATAAGTTTTAGATTTAAAAGCAGAATATAAGATACACACACGCACACACAAACTAAAAGTAACTAACTAAACTTGGGTTGAACTTACCTGAACAGAATTTGTAATTTGCTCTCCAGGTTCCAAAGCCCCCTGTGCAGTCTTATCTAAGTTGTCCAGTATTCTGAGCTTAGATTTGCATATGCTAAAGAAGCCAAGCCAGCCTGCATCATTCTCTTTCCACATGCCTGTTCCGGGAAGCACTGCTTTCATTTTGAAAAAGAGGCAAGTTCTCTATAACTATTAAAGGTGGTCTTCTAAAGTAGTACTAACTTTAGTGAAAACTCCTTCTTGGCTCAAAGAACTGAGAAAAATGTCATTTAGCCCATGCAGGCATTCATAATTTCAGTTTCAATAATGGAGAAAGTTGTGTTGCTAAACGAGCTCAGTATGCATATAAGGATTACAACATAGCAGATTCAACTTAGGAGTCATCTAATTTTGAATTTTGCTAACAATACTAAAAAATACAAGCACAAAAACACCCCCTGACACCCGCCCCCCAAGTCAGCAGGTATGGATAACTGGGTAGATGCGCATCCCTTCTAAGAATTAAAAGGGGAAGGGGAAAAACTGTACATGATGTCAAAGAAAGGTAATATAAGTGGCTGTAAAGACCCAAGCATTGTATGAAACTGCTTTTGTTGTAGATCAATGCACATTATAGAAATAACGTCAAAGGTAGTTTATTTTCATAGCAGGCAGCTGGGACTTATTTGAAATTGATATAGATTTTTCTTCCAACTTCACACCCCAGAGGCTGTGTGGTACAAACAAGGATTGGGTTTGTTGAACATTACACTGACTTCCAACGCAGACACTGAATGCAATGCTGTAGCAATCATCCAACTTAGCTGTCAAAAGTCAAGAAGATGAAGAACAGTATCTAATATTTCAATAATACAGTGTGTTTGCAGTACAAACAAACAACCCCACCTTGGAGGCACTGGGGTTCCTGACCTGATCTCACTTTCACTGAGTAAATAATTCATTTCTGATACTGCACTAAATATATATATCTGCAGAGCAGTATATACATTACTCTCTCTGTGTGTGTGTGTCTGTGTGTTTGTAAGTAGAATAATTAATTCAACTACACATCCCAACAAGTGAAAGGAAATGCATTAAATCGAACGATTGCCACTTTTTTTTTTTTAAAGTCTAAATTTGATTCAAAATTTGATTCTGCAACCCTAGTCAAACAGTATAAAATTGCAAGTATAGGCAGGATATAGGGACACACATGCTGGTTCCACTTAGCAATATGTCAGGAATCCGGTTTGGGAGTGGGATTGTGTCTGATTTCTCTGGCTCACCTCTATGGGCCTGCTACCATTTTCTGTCTGCCTCAAATCCACTTTGTGCTGAGTGTTGACATGGGCTTCCAGCAGGAAGTGAGTCCAAAGGAGTTCATGAGACTACTTTCTGCACACACTTTCTGTACACCCACTGTGCAAGTTGAGTTCTGTTTCTGTACAAAGGACTTGAAAGTTTTGCATATTTGGCATACTTTGAACAAAGAATGTAGTACTCTGAATACGTTGCACAAAGAATCCTGTACTTTGCATTCCTTGTGCAAAGAAGCCACTAGTATTCCTGAAATTTCATAGATCTCAGTTCAGCTTGCTTCCTGGATAGGGTTGAGTGGGGGAAAGAAGGCTGGCAAATGCCAGAGAGCTAGATTCTGGCCTGATTATCACATGCCTAGTCCCACTCCTTTTGGCCTTCAAAGGGGAAAATCGCAAGCCATTCCATTCATGAGATTGGAGCATCTATGAGACTTCACAGTACAGGAGATGATCTAATGGCTACTCACTTTCACAAGCAAAGCACACCCACAGCTTTGGCTTCCCTTGACAGGTTATCTTTTGACCACTCTCAGGGGAAAGCAAAGTGCAAAAGAACCCTATTTGCAACCTTTCGGAGCGATGTCCACTGTTGGCACCTGTTGCCCTTGGGCAGCAACGCACCTCCCAGGACATTTCCTAGGTGAAAGGTCCCATGCAGACCCACATACGTGTGAAATGCTGCACTTGTACAAATCCAACAATTATTTGCAAATATTTGGGGCGCCATTTTTTTTTTTTAAACAGGAGCAAACAAGTGACAGTTCTACCAATTGCATTTTGGAAAGGCTGTCACTAGATATCAGGTCAGAAATGGTAAAAAGTGATTTCCAAAAGGGGTTGCAGATAAGGTTTCAGTAAGGGCTAAAGGACTCACAGTTGGCAAGACAGGGGCTCAGGCAATCTCCACAAAGGCAGCAAGGGATTGTTGCTGCTCCTGCTAAGCAGTGCATTCACTGTTTCCCAGGATCCATGTTGGGGCCCATTGTCCAGGATTGCGCAAAACAGCCCCCAATCACAGACCACACAAACCCTGGTGCAAGCCATGGGTTTTCAGGGTGGCTTGAGGTCCCTAAACAAGCCACCTGTGGTAAACAGTTAAGGTTCACATGGTACAACAACCTACTATGACTTTCTACCCATGTAGAATCTGTCATCGTTATTGAAAAAAAACATATAGTTTAAAATTTAATAAGAAAGCACCTGGATGTTGCCATTTTTACTTAACTGTCTTAGTCTCAAAATGCTTAATAAAACGGACAGCGTCCTTTCTTGTATTTTCTTCTTGCCTTCCTGTCAAATGTGACCGTGTCCCTTTTCTGTATGTGAACGCTGGTATTAATGAGTGCTCCTTTTATTAAAGAGGAATAGTGGAATTTGAAAAGTTTGTAAGTATGCCCTCAAACCAGATGGCTGAATACAGCATGGATAGTGGCAAGGATCTAATCTGAAACAGAGGTGATTTAGAAAGCTGTCTGTTAGCAATAAATGAGTCTTCCTTCCAGGCATCCTGCTGACCCAAAAATACTAATTACTGCATGATGAGATTATTTTTGTATTTATTTGGCTTTCCTCTGCAAATTCTGCTTTCAGAGCCAAAAAGCAGAACGTACTTTGATTTAGAGTGAAGCAAAGATTGCTACGTGCTTTCCTGACCAAATATGCCAAATAACTATATGTGGAGTATATTCGTCACACACACATGCGCCCTGCCTATTCTGCATGGTTCAGGAAACACTGACTGAGATCCGAAAACACAAGAACCCACACTCTGGGGTTGGCTATAAGCTGAGTGTAGATTGTTGCTGAAATGTTTATTTTTCTGTTGTCGGAAGCCAGCTGTTCTAACAAACCATCGTTTGCTAAATAATTCATGCAACAACAAGCCATGAAGGCAGATGATCTGGGTTGTTTCCCAAACTAATAATTTTCAAATGATCGGGAGTCTTTAGAGCTATGATATTGACTTTTGAATTTATCTATTAAATTAGCTCAGGATATAATTGAAAACTTATTTAAAATAATAACTCTTCAGCTGAAGTGAAGGAACCCTAATTGTCATACCAGAGAAATCTGGGGAGAGACACCATGTATAGGTGTTCCTGTGAAAATGCTGGAAGCTTTAATCCAAGATGGAAGAAAAGGAGTGGCTGGTATTAAAGGAATACCTAGACTAAGAGGGCATTAGGGAAACCTTGTAGATTTCAGAGGCAAGCATTGGGATATGGTCAGTGCCAATCATCAACAGCAATGCCGCTTTTGTAGGGAGGAGAAGGGGAGAGAGAGAAAACAACTCCCCAAAATAGGGAATACGGGACTAATTTTTAGCATGCTGTCAAGTGACTCCTCCGTTTTTTTTTCAGTACAGTAAACTTACCCGATTCTTTCCACTTCCATTTCTTCAGCGGGTTTATTTTTGATACCATTGGTCATCTTTGTTGCCTTTTCCTGAATTTGTTCAAATTTGTCTATATGGACCTTAAATTATATTGTAGTGCCCAAAACTGGACAGAGTACTACAGACTAAGTGTGACTCGTGAAAAGATGTGGAGCTCGTACATCCTGTGAGCTAGTACTATCATTCTATTAATGCAGCCTAAAAGCCATATGATTATGATGTTAGGCAAGCTGCTATCCTTTCAGCCTGCCCCCTTCTACAGTCTACTGGCCGATATTTCAGATTGTTTTAAGAAGATGCATTCCAACATGTTCTATGCGTATGCACATTAAAATTAAACAGCACTTTAACCTGTGCCAGCATCCAAACAAGAAAAACTAATAGCCACAAGACTTTGCAATGTTGAATCCTTTGTCGGAGATTCTGCTGTTATTGTGAAAACTAACTACTCATTTAGGAAAATCAAAATTAGATTTGAAACAAAACTATTTTCCCAGCATAGCAATGGCCCATTAAGGGGCTTTCCATTCAGACGGATGAATAAAAATAACCATTTCAAAGAGGCCCATTAGTATTTCTGATTAATTATAATGAAAAATAATGAGTTGTCTTAGGCTGAGTAGCAATGTTTAAATTGATGGGGGTTTTGGATTATCATAAAATCCAATTATTCTCTTGTGTAATTGGCACAAAGTTTATTTGTATCTACTTTGTCATAAGTTGGCTAATTATATGAGAAAGTAAACAAAATAAATTATAAATTGATGAAAATCACACCACTAAACTTTTCTGAACAAGGCTTGTGTAGAGATTACTTCCAAATTTTGTGTTCACTTACAAAGTACATATCAAAGCTAAGCAGTATAGCTACTTGTACTGAGGTGGTAGAAACTGAGTTCATGTGGCCTACTTAATACTTCCACTGAGGAATACTAATCCCCCATGCTTCTGCTGCATATTTATTCTGGGGACCATTTCTTCAGTGGAAGGGAGACTGATGAATTGGCCCATTGAAGAGAACTTTGAAACAGCACCGTATTTTCATTCAACGTATAGCTAGATGTGTTGAATTCATGGTTGCAAGATTTCTAATTGGTGTCAGGCATTACTATCAGATTTCACTAGTGCTTCACCATCTGCACTGGCTCTCAGTTCAGTTACAGAGCTTCCCAAACTTGGAGGATCATTCATAGAAACAGAGACAAACAGAGGAACAGAGAGAGTCAGAAGGGTCTCACAGGCCATCTAGTCTGACCACTGGCTCCAGCTGCTCCACTCATGACATGCCTACCATGTGCATGTCCAGCCTATTCTTGAACAACCTCACAAATGGGGCTTCAACCACCTCCCGTGGAAGCCCTTTCCATACCCTTGGGGTCCTAACTGCCAGGAAGTGCTTCCTGGGATCCACCTTGAACCTTGTTTTCCTAAGCTTTCCTCCACTGGAATGTGTCCTGCCCTCCATCACAGGGGAAAAAGGGTCAGGACCCACCTCTGTGTGATACCCCATCACACACCTGTATGTCGGTAACAGGTCCCCTCTGAGTATCCTTTTCTCAAGACCCCAGTTCCCTCAGTCTCTTCTCATATGACTTACCCTGAGAACCAGCCACTATCCTAGTGGCCCTTTGCTGCACCAATTCCAAACTTGCTATATCCCTCTTGTAATGACAGATCCAGAACTGAACACAATATTCCAGTTGCAGATGCAACAGAGTCATATACAGTGGCAGTAATACCTCTCTCAATCTAGAAGTCACACTTCCGGCTATGCATCCTAGGGTGGCATTCGCCCTCTTGACCACCATGTCACACTGCTGACTCATGTTTAGCCTGCAGTCAACCAGCTCCCTGAGATCCTTTTCACAAGTGCTGCTCTCCAGCCACTTGTCCCCTAACCTGTACTCATGACATGACCAAGTGCAAGACCTCGCACTTATCCACATTGAACGCCATCCTGTTGTTATTCCAGATAGACACAATTTTAGGGAGAGCTGGGAAGGGGCCAGACCATTCAGGAAGGTGAGAACTCTAACCATAGGTTAGAGACTATGGTTCTCTTCCATCCTTCCGTCCTTCCGTCCTTCCTTCCTTCCGTTTAAAATGTGCCTACGCTGTTGGTGGTTTGGTGGTCAGCAGAGCTCCAATCACTACTGCTGTGTTTACTTCCAACAGTGCCCACAGAATGTCCTGGCGGATTGGAGCTAGCATCACTTCTAGGGTGCTTTTGTGAGGATGCACAGAGGCAAACTCTCAAAACAACACAACCTTGGGAACACCTGTGGTACTGGTGGTGAACAACTTTCACATCATTAGGAGGCATAATAATGATGGTAAACATGAGCTTGCTTAGCTGCCAAAGATTTCTCCCATGATCCATCTATGTCACTAGAGACTCCGGGGCTCTTCTTGGCATGAAGAGCCTTGTACCAGCTTGGGCAGGTGTCCCAGCTGTGCCCCTGTCTGGATAGTGTGGTTTCAGCAATCTAAGATCTGGCCATCTCTGAATTAGATTACTGGTATTCATTCTGTGTGGATTGCCTTTGCATAGTGCTAAGAAGCTGCAGTTTGTGCAAAATTTGGCAGTCAGATTTATAACTGGGGCCAGAAGGTCGAAACGTATAAAATCAATTCTTGCCCACATACACTGACATTCTACACACTTCTAAGTGCAATTCGAGGTGCTGGTTTTAACCTAGAAGCCTAAACAGATTGGGGCTGCAATACCTGATGGAAGACCTTCCTAACCTCAGTCTAACACTTTACCTAGACACTGCAGTCTACATCTGAGACCTTCCTCTACCAACTTCAAGTGGAGCTTCAACAGAGACAACGTGCATTTACTGGCATTTAATGGATATTTCCGCTCTTTTGATAGGTCTCATTTTTCTTGACATGGTTTATTTGCTTAAACTTTTTACATTTTGCATTTAGAAATTTGAGTATATTTTATTATATTTGTATTATTATTGCATTTGTGTTTACTATAGTACCCATGCTTATAAATTATTGTAAACTGCCCAGGGAGCATTGACTATTATAAAGTTAATATTATAAAATTAAATATTATAAATTATAATAAGTCTGTTATAAAAGTTAATAAGAGGAAAAGAAAGAAGAGCATATAGAAACTTGGAAAGTATTATCTCTGGATCCATAGCTCTGTGTTGGTGGTGTTACACATGATCAGACACTTTGTTCAGATTTGTTTTCTTCAGCAGAATTGGGTGCATCCTATATTGTTGTCGACGAAGGAGCAGACAACAACATTTCCTGCTGACAAAGTCCCTGCAGGTGTGGCCTTATAGAGCACAAGGTTGACATTATCCCACTCACTTCCCCTTTTGCAAGCTGATGAAAGCACAGACTTCTTCACATACCTACTGAGTCCCTAGCATTGCTCAGCATGTGTATATTTATTCGTGGGCATTCACAATCAACTCAAATACATCTGAAGATTTCAATGCAGTGTCCACAAATTGTACAAATATGTAACACAAAGCAGTACCTAGAATATCGCACGTCTGCATGAGATGGTAGCTGTTCTTGTGCTAGCTGAACCCCTTTGTGTGGTGCTGCAGGGACCTCTCCTGCCAGCCCATGAGAAATCCCTGACATTTCACAGCACACATCACCTTGATGAAGACACTGGGAACAGCCACTGCTTCCAGTGTCAGTCAAGTGCCACCAGCTACGTCTGATCTGAGACGGGAAGGAGCAACAAGGATTCCTCTAGGGAGAATCAGGGTTGGGGATGAAGCCTTCTCCCTGGGTGAATTCAGGAAGTTTCCACGGTCTGGATGGGGGACTCTCAAGGGCTGATAAGACCTGCTCGCTGGAGATTCCCCTCCCACAGCCTTTGTGATTCTTTTCAACGGCTTTGTGCAGTCTCTTAAAAACATTCAGTTTCATTTCTGCTCTAGCAAACACTGTTTGTGAAGCTGCCCAGATTCCATACTCCCTTCCAAGGGAAAAGGCAGAACCCTAGCTACAATGATCTCCCACTATTCTGTTTTATAGCATATTTTTTTTTATTTTATTTAGAAGAAAGCTATTGCACTCCTCTTTAAAGGCACTAACATCCATTTTATTAGTCATGCCTACACCTTCACATCACAGGGTGTTCAAATAACCCTTGCTGCAGAGATGAGAAATGGCATCCTCTTTGTCAATACAGTTGCTTTGACATAAAAAGGCTATAAAACGGAGAAGGGGAAAATGTTCATTGAAAGTGCTGGAGCCATGATTAAATTTTTGTTGTTGCAAAGATGATAAAAGTCCATAAGCCTTCTGCTTGCCAAGAGAAAAAACAACAAAATGGATCTCCTTGAGAGTTCCAGTTACATAACCCATAACTAGGTATGAATGATCAAAGCTCAAAATAAGAAAGAAAAGACTAGCAATCATATAAGCCCACTTTTTCAACTTTACAATGCCTTTGCACATGACTGACTCCAAGAAAGTTGCAGGGTCGTGCTGTTTTATAAGCCTGTGAATATCTCAGAGCAGTACAGTTGTTGCCACTGTAAAAGGAAGAGTCCCCAGTGGCTACCACTGATCCCATGTATATAGTATGACTATTTCCTGAACTGATCATATAACCTATTTGTTTTTCACATCATTACAATAAGTCAAGTGTGTTTGGTGTTCAATACAAATAGAGAGAATATAATTTTGTAATCTAACCTGGAAGGCTGTTGTATTTCCCCATGCAAGGGCAGAATGCATAGTTAGTGGTTAGTCAAATCTGGAAATAAGTATGCCTTAACTATATGGAATTTTCAAAGAAATATAGAAACAGCAATTAGTCTCTCAACAAGTTCTTACTGTGTACCAGAAAACATACTTCAGAAGTCCTTATGTGTTGTATTTTGATGAATGCATAGCAATCTTCCTTGCCTTCCCTAATAGTGAGCCATTTTTCCTACATATATGAAACAAAATAATGCTGAAATAAAACAAAATCTTATCTCCATGCTTCAAAAAGACGCATAGAGGTTTTTTTGCAAGGCAACTATCCAGCATGATGTTATCACAAGGCACTAGTGGATACTGCTATTGGGGTTGAGCAAGAATAGCTTTCTATTAGCACTATGTCAATGTAATGCTAGTGGTAGCATAGCAAAGGATTCTTCCCCACTTCCTCAAGGAATTCCGCATCTGGGCAGTGGCTCCTCTTTACAGTCCTGCTTAGGCACACAGATAATAAACTTGTGATGGCATTCCCAATTCAACTGAAACAACTAATTAAATGATTGTGCATTTGATAAAGCAGTAAATAATAATATTCTTTCCATCCTGTTTATGAAAAATCCATGATCTTTGATAAAAATTTTCTTTCTTTTCCAAGTCCTTTGTTTTATTTTAAATAAGAATTGACTAAAATTTGCATTTTAATATTTAGCACAGAGAAAATCTCTGTTAATCAAAGATCCATTATTATGCAAATCCATTCAACAAAGACACCAGAATGACTCAAGTTTAACATCAATGATGTTGTACACACTGAAATAAATAGCACAATATTTTAAAATCACTAGGATAACAATATTATGTGCAAATTTAAATGCTGAGATTATGTAATTTAGATTGATTTGAGAAGACTTGAATAAGAGAGAAACCAAAACTGGTTCACTTTGAGTATGTCACTTTTAAAGTCTGGGTTTGACACAGTGGATATATTGTCACAACATGACAAGCAATCCTGCATGGTTACCATGAGTTGTGTGTGTGTGTTACTACCATGATCTACCTGACAGATGATCAAGGGGTTTCTGCATTACCATGATTTCTATCCTTTCTGCTCAATCCCCTTCTGTTGTCACATACCCAATCAGTAACTATTTATTAATTTATTGCAGCATTTTTATCCCATCCTTTATTTATTTATTGCAGCATTTTTATCCCACTCAGGATGGCTTACATAATATAAAATTCTGAAATACAATATTAAAACTACAATTATTAAAATATCTAAAATTGAACGTTATAAACTAAACTAAAAAATAGAAAAAAATAGAAAGTGTGACTGAAAGCAAAAAGAAACAAAAAATCTCAAACTGTCTAAAACCCATTAATTGTTAAAATGATGGTTAAATAAAAAACATCTTTACCTGGCACTGGAAAAAGTATAACGTCGGTGCCAGGCGGACCTCTCTGGGGAATGCATTCCATAGTCTGGGTGCCACTGCGGAGAAGGCTCTCCTCCGGGTAGACATCCTCCGTACTTTCTTCAAGGAGGGTTCCCAAAGCAAGGCTTCCCCTGCTGATTTTAAGGGGCATGAGCAGCCAATCCTTCAGGTATTCTGGACTATGGGAAGCAGGCGATCCTTCAGGTAACCTGGACTATGCCTTAAATTCAGTCCTAAAGTGCATTGCTCCCTGCTAATGTCACATGCCTCTCCCTTATTGGTTCACACATAGAGGCAAGATGGCTAGAACAGCTCCTGCAGTTGCCCCTCTTTCCTGGTGACAGTGTAGATGTTGCATACCAGGACCATGGAAACCATGATCCTGGGTTCGTACAACATGGCAAGCCATGGTTTTTCAGAGAAAAGAGTAAACAAACCATTGTTCCTTATACAGATTTCACAATCCACACAACCTTGTTCCTTATAGTGATTTCACAATCTGTACCCAATCTGATTATTTATTTATTTTTATTTATTTAAAACATTTCTATGCCGCCCCATTCGCAAAGAGCCTTGGGGCGGCTTACAAAACAAACAAGAATACACACAATTAACCTTAACAATCTGGTGACATCTTGGCACAATATAAAAACCCAATAAATAGTCAACAAATAACAATTAAAATAACTTTTAAATAAAAAGGTCTTCACCTGGTGCCGAAAAACAAATAATGACGGCACCAGGCAGACCTCTCTGGGGAGTGCATTCCATAGGTGCGGCGCCACCGCAGAGAAGGCCCTCCTCCAGGTACTCACCTTCCTAATGTCTTTCACGGAGGGTTCCCGGAGAAGGGCCTCTGCTGCCGATCTCAGGGGGTGGGATTACACAACTTACTGTATCAAGACTGAACTTACTGGGTTCAGACAACACCACAGGCCAACAATGGTCAAAAACCATGATGACTTTACCTTTTATCTCAACCTAGCCAGTCTGTGGCTGTTGTGAAAAAAGTAAACAAGTTAGGTACATCATGTAAGGGCTGAAAATAAAATGATAGTGTACAGCCAACAGAGAAGAAGCAAAGGACACATATAGTACCAGTGGCACATTTTAATAAAGAATTATTTACCAAGTAGAAAGAAGCTGAGTCAAATACATCATCACTACCCTGATACAGGTATCTTCATTCCATGAACTGTGTGGAAACTAGTCTGTTCTGAAGTGGGTTAGTGCCATGTAGGCTGGAGAGGATATATGCAAGTTCTACCTATAAAATTCCCACACACATGGGTCCCTTTTCACTTCTTTGCACATTGACACACAATTTGGCACCCAGACACTCAAAGAACTTCAGAGGAGTCCCCAGGCATGTGGATACTGGAGTTGGGGCTTGAATGTGCATCCTTGCCCCATACACACCTATGGCAAACACCTGTCCAGGCCTTCCGCGTCCCTTCCTATGTGTAGTTCACATGGATTAAGTTCTTCATGATGCTCTTCCCAAGTATAGCAGCCCTTATTCATAATATGCATATAAGCCTATGCCATATGCAATGCGTGACTTGGCGCATCACTTGGTAACATTTATGCTTCCACACGAGAACTTTTGTGATCAATCTCAAGCTGCTGTAACCAAATAAAGCAGCACTAGGAAACCTCAGCTGTTAGAGACTGAAAAACCACATGAAACAGCTCTGGGCTTTTGAACTGGATCACACAATCTTATTCATCCCTTCATTCCAGTTGTAGGTTAGACATGTCATGAACCTGTAGCTGCAAAGGTTTCAACAGGAACCATTATCTTCAGATCTGATCCCTGTCCTGTAATTTGATCATTAGAAGTAAGGGCACTATGAAAAGTTGGCTGCATGCTGATGAACAGATTAATTCTGGTTGTTGCTGCTAATAGTAATAGACTGAAACTCAAACCATGAAGTACATCTAAATGAACCAGATTTAGGACTTGAAGCATGAGGAACGAAACAACAATAACAGCAAAAGATATATCATCAATCCCTAATGTATGAGCAATGTATCAAAACCTAATTGAATGGGAATTGTGGGAAGTCTTTTCTGGGATCCCATATTCAGTCATTAATTCTGTTTAATGCCTGTACTGTCCAATAGCTGAAGCTGTCTATATCCCCTGCAGGGTCTCTATTACTGTGAGATGCAAGTCCCTCATGCTCTAGAGCAGTCTTTCCCAATCTTGTACCTTCAGTCATATTTGGACTGCGAACCCAGAATTCCTAATCAATGACATTCCTGGATGGGAATTCTGGGAGTTGTGGTTCAAATGCCTCTCAAGGCTACCAGGTTGGGGAAGGCTGATCTAGAACTCGATGAACTTGTAATGGGTAGACAGAAAAGTTGAATGGGGACATGGAAGGGAAGAATGACCTTATTTGTTATAAAGGCACATCCAGTGGCTTAGCATGTACAGTGGATACACGCTGAGGCAGAAACAGAACTATACTGAGCCTTCATGAATTGCATTTATTTATTTCTAAAATGTATTAGTTTCTCTGTAGCTTAAATAAATAAATAAATAAAATTAGGGTGGCATATGATAAAACCAAAGATGAAATCATCAATCCATGTTAAAAAAAAAGTAACATTACTGATTTGCACCAATGTAATTTGATCCTCTATGCTGCTTGATATATTTTGGTAGGCTATTTATACTGAATTTCTTTCTCAAAAGAATGATTCTGTATCTCTATATTGGTCATTTTTATTATTATTTGTGTTATCATATAGTCAAAGACAAACATAAAACTTTGCTGTGCATACCCCTTAATTATACTTTGGATTTTCCTCTTTTGACTGAATTAGTTTATTGTTGTTTCTCACCAGTTCATTCTGGAATAAACCCTCCCTTTCTAAACTTTACTTTCTTGGATATAGAAATGGCAAGGTTTTTCTGAAGGTGTCATATATACATGGCCCTAATGCTTTACTGATCACTCTGAGTCCATGGCAAAAATACATAATCCTAAATAGAGATAGACTGATACCATGCTGGCAGATATTGCCACTACTAAGTTTAATAAAATAAGATTGACATGCTTGGTTTTATCATGGCCAGGATCGTAGTCTTATAACAATCCAAAATGACACACAGGGAAAATCACTGCCGGCGATTAGAACTCAGTCATTCTTGGCTCAGTGCTGTAAAATCTTTCATGCAGGAGCAAAAAATGAACATCCTTCTGTTCTCACACTGTGAATTGCCCAGGATTGAAATGGCAAGCCTCCATCCTGCTTGTGGCAGCATCTCAGAGACCCCACTCATCTCTGTGTCCTTCTGCAGAGTGAGAGACACAAAATATTCCTTTACTGGCCCATTTATCCAGAACAAAGCAGCCTGGAAAGCAGCAGTGGATTTTGTTCTTCAATCCCAACTACATGGTAGGAAGTTCAAAAACTCAAGAGTATTAACATTACAGATGGACAGAACTGCCAGATTCTGATTCTGTCCCAGTTTTCACTGAGCTCCCATCCAAAAATATTTCCCCATCTAGAAATGTTTTATGTGCATCACCCCTGAGACACACATAATTCAGCACAGGTCTCTGTAGTTAGGAGTTCACAGAAATCTGTACCTGTGTCCCCAGGGAATCCAAGCACTCACCCAGAATTTCAAACAGAACTCTCCTCCCTCGAGAAATATTTATTTATTTATTTAAAACATTTCTATGCCGCCCCCATCACAACAAAGCCTTGGGGCGGCTCTCAACATACATAAAAATACAATCAATAATTTAAAAACTGGCACCATCTTGGCTATATATTAAAATCTCTACATACAATAATAATAAATTAACAGTTAAAATAACTTTTAAATAAAAAGGTCTTCGTCTGGCACTGAAAAACAAATTATGATGGCACCGGCAGACCTTTCTGGGGAGCACATTCCATAGGTGGGGTGCCACCGCAGAAAAGGCCCTCCTCCAGGTACTCACCCTCCTAATATCCTTCACAGAGGGTTCCCGGAGAAGGGCATCCGCTGCCTATCATAGGGGGCAGGCGGGCATATATGGATGCAAGCTCTCCTTTAGATAACCAGGTCCGAAGCTGGGTTTTATAGGTGATAACGAACACCTTGAATTGGGCCCGGACTTCAATGGGAAGCCAGTGAAGCTGACGGAGAACTGAGGTTATATGAGAACAATGCCCAGTCCCCGTCAGCAACCTGGCAGCTCTATTTTGCACCAATTGAAGTATCCGGACCATCTTCAAGAGTAGCCCCACGTAGAGCGCATTACAGAAATCTAGTCTTCTGCGGAAATCAAAGTTCTCTCTGCACCCTCATAACAGTGTGAGAGCTAGCATGGTGTGCCACTTTGGCTGTTGGACTGAGGATGAGGGAGATCCAGGTTCTAGCTTCCACTCAGCTATGAAAATCACTCAGTTACTTAGGGCATCAGTTACTCTCAGCATACCCTACGTCACGGGGTTGTTCTTGTGAGGATAAAATGGAACTATGTAAGCCACCTTAGGTTCTTTACAAGAGGTGGTGCTGGTGCTGCTGCTGCTGCTGTGGGTGGTGATGATGATCCCTCTCACAGAGATCCATCAACTTGCCAAAATGTAGCTGAGTCAGACCTGAGAGAGCAGTGGAAAAAACAAAGAAACCCCAAAGACCTCCAAAACAGGCAGAGAAGATGAAGTAGCTACAGAAAAGCTCGAGGAACTTCAGCAATCCTAAAGAACCTCATAGTGCTCTTGAAAAAGCCCAAAGAATCCTGAAGAAGAGAGAAGTCACATTGAAGCTTTCTATCTTTACAGTAGTCTCAGGAAGAACTTGGAACACAGTTCTAGTGAAATCTGACCCATGTCTACAACAACAAGTGTGTTCAGAGCACGTGTCCAGCAGCGAGAGCACACAGGCTAGATATAGTCTTCATGGGTCAGAAAAGCAGGTTTTCATCCCTGCATGCACACATGCCTGGAAGTACTGGTACTATTTTGGTTGGCACTTCTCTATATTTTGTCACCAAGCTAGTACAAATCTGAACTGGAGAGAAACAATTAATGGGTCAAACATTCGTGAACTGACACAGTAATTTGTAAGAAACACACCTGTGAAACAGGCCCTTTCCCAATGTTATTTGTGTAAATCACTTTTCCAGTTCTTCATCAGCTTTACTTGATAACAAGGCCATTGAATTCACAAAAATTTTTGCTTCTCATTATACCAGCATAGGATTTCGTGCTTAATCTTTGATTTCTCCTCCTCCTCCTGCCCAGCATAGGAAACCTTTTGAACATTTTTGAGGGGAAGGGTGTTGCAGGACATTGTTGCATAAAAAAAGAAACAATACATATATATTTTACCCTAGTTGTTTAAAATAGGATTCCATGAGGTCTCACGCTATGTCTCTATTTTTCCAACTAGCTTGCTTCTGTCCATGTTGTTTTGTGGAAGAGTCATGCTCCTCAGTCATGACCCTTTCTCAAGCAGAGTGAAGTAGACTCTAAGTACTTCCAGCTCAGAGGACATTGGTTTACCAGATACTTCAGGCAGAACAAGTCTATAACCCATACCCCATAGGAGCCTCTGGCTGAGGAACTAGCTAGTCACCCTTCAATAGCACAGAAGCTCCTCTTGGCCTAGGACCTACATCAGGACTAGAACAGCAATGAACCGTATGTCTTGAGAAGATCATAGAATCATAGAACAGTAATGTTGGAAGGGGCCATGAAGGTCATCGAGTCCAACCCTTCTTGTTGCAGAACACCATGTTACACCATCCCACTCAGATGGCTGTCCAGTTTCTTTTAGAATGTCTTTAGTGTGGGAGGGCCCACAACCTCTCTAGGCAACTGTTGTATTGCCCTGAGAGTGAGGAAGCTTTTCCTGATGTTCAGCCTGAATCTGGGTTGTCACAACTTAACATGATGATTCCGTGCCCTACACTCTTGCATCAGCAAGAACAGATCTTGACCTTCCTCTTTGTGATGCATGACCCTGAAGCAATCAACTCATCCGTGGGTGAGAACATCCCTGCCAGTTTTTTCAGAGTGGAAACAAATTTCATTTTTAATGCTTCATTAGTATTTTGAAATTGTGGGGTGCTGGCTTTGACCTTACCTGATCTCTATGTTCTCTTCTGATAGGAAGAATTTATAGTGCTCCCATCCCCAGCACCAGCAGCAGGGAGTGCTCTTCTACAGTTGATGGAGAAGGTGGTAGCAAATGCACCTGGCAAAGAAGATGAATAGAAAAGGGCAAGAGTGGCATATCAGCATCCAACTGAGAGCTAAGAGAATGTGCATACAATTGTGAGCTCCCTTACTACACTGGGCTTGTATTTCGCTCCTTACCATTCTAAAGCCATGTTTGTGTGTATATGTATTTAGCATAAGTTCCTTTCCCATGTTAATGTGAAGACAATATATATTAAAGTCCATTCCCAGTATCTTTCTGCTTTGACAGTTACTGTGCTTATTCTCTTTGCTGTTCCCTGAAAGACTTTCTGCCCTGAATAACCCCTCTACACTCATTTCATTGGTAGACGAATCAGTAGCGAAATGTGACAGTTTACTATAAGTGCTATGTTCTGTCTTACTAACCCTTTTCCCTCAAGGTTCTTCCAGCTAAACTACATGACATTCATATAATAAAGTCATGAATTAGAACAAAAATTGGATTTTATGTTCTCTCATCAGTGACATTTTCTGTGTCAGTGATCATCTCAGAAGGAAAATCCTGCTGCTGCCCAGAAGTGTTTCAACTTATTATTTGCAAATCAACAGTTTCAGTTCTGCCTAGACTTTAAATAGCTAACATAGAGAGACATTTCTTTATTTCATGATAAAAACCAAAGAAGCAGGTAAATTATTGGGATGCCTTGTCATATCCTTGCATTAAGAAGAATAGAAACAAATACATGGTGGTTTACAAAAAGCAGTAACAGATGCATGAACATGGGATGTAAAATGGGAGAATATCCAATACAGCTGCTATAGTCTTTGGTGAGACAAATGTAAGTCTGTGAAGGTTGATTTCCAGCTACAGACCCATACAGAAAAAGTCCCCTAGTTGTAACCCATGTCTTTCCAGTCTCATGCACATGCATGCATGCCAGCTTAATCCACTTAATATTATTGAATTTACTCTTGATTTCCTTTAACATAAATGAGAAAGTAATCAGGCCTTTAGATGTTGCAGATTACCAGATGCATTTCCCAGGCTAATAAAGTAATGAAAGGGATTACATCACCACATTTCAACTGAATGAAGCTTTCAGCTCAAAGGCAATTCATCCAGTAGCATTCAAGCAGTTTAAGAGAATGCTCTACCATCAACAAACAGAAGTTGCTCCACGTTTTGTAGGCACCCACTGCCAAGGTGAGGAGGCATCTTACTGAACAGAGGATCAAAGAGTCATCTTCAGATTATATACCAGATTACATAACAATGGACAATAGTCCTACCCTTCCCTTGCATAGTCAATGCATGATTTTCATTTTCATGCATGGCCAATCTGTAATATGTCAAATGCAACCAGGTTTTCTAGCACTTGTTAGGTAAATAGCTATTGCATGGCTACAATATAGCCATGACATGCTCAGGCATGATGTGGAGCTGTCTGTAGGGGTGAATGTCTTTGTCTTTATTTTAATATAATATCCTTAAGGCTTGTTAATGGTGGTCTGCAGGGTCTATGGAAGTTGGGGAAAGATCCCAGAATGCAAGACACAGAATAATGGGATTTAAGTCACAGGAATCCAGGAAGATATTCTCAACTGTTAAGAGCAATATGACAACAGGACCAATTACATAGGGAGGTTATGGTTTCTCTCACACTAGGGACATTCAGGTTGTGGCTGGACAGCCAGCTGAGGGGGATGGCTTAACCTGGAGCCCAGCATTGAGTAGGGGTTGGACCAGATGTCCTTCCTGGTTTCTCCCAATTCTATGATTCTACAAAGCATGATGAATACACTGGTATCTGCCTCACCATAGAACAGTCTCCACTGAGATTCATGTGGTTTGATCGCACAGGGATCTGAAATTGCCTTATGCTGAGTCAGAGCATTGGTCCACCTGGTCCTTATTTTCCATCACTGCCTTGCTTGAGATCAGACCCTGGGAACTTCTGCAATCAAAGAATGGTGCATCTCTGAACTGCAGCTCTCTTCCTTATTGTAAATAAGTGTATGTGACTGTGCTACAATATTTATGGCATACAAAACAGTATATGTAAGTTTGTATACTATGCAAGAGGAGGCTTTCCCTTATAGAACTGGAACCCATGAGGCTTTTTTCGGGAGTGATAGGACAAAACCCTGGTAGTACTGGAGGGCTGCACAGATATACCTTAACAAATAAAATTCAAAGACCTTTTTAATTAGTATTTAAAGGAATTAGGGACAGAGCATGCACTCTTCACCCATTCATGAAAGTTAGGATGACAGAACGATTCAGAGTGGAGTCATAACAGGCTGTTATGTCAGTGCACAAAATGCATGTGGTTCTTAAATGAAAATATTAAGCAATCAGTTTTATTATCCCAGTATTACTTTGGTTCTCTATTACCAGGAGCAGTTTTCATCAAACATAGCTATTTCTAATCAATAGACATGGCAGTTATAGGGCAGTGAAGCAGCCAGAAGGACAATCTTTATACAACTCCATCTACTGGAATTTATAAGTCACCTGAATAGGAATGGATGGCCCATAACCCAGTGGCTTTCTGAAAAAAATAAGGGCAGCTGCTGAGTCTGTGACATGGCTGATGGTGAGGGAAACACATTGGTCAGGCTTTAAAATGACCAATCCCCCCTGCTTCTGCTTCTAGCCGTGGAAGCACATGTTCATATTTGATGAGCCAACGTCATAACATTTCCCATAAGCTGATCCTTCGTGATAGCAAAGGCCTTCACTTGCATTTCAACAAACCTGTAAAATCAATAAGTGTCAGTGGCACCTTTGGCTGCAAATTAAAATTTATCTCTTTCTTTACTTTTACATACTGTGAAAGATTCTATTCAGCATCTCAGCATGCTCTTCTGCTCATTTTCCTGAGACCCGTAATGAGTATTTCTTGTAAAAAAAGAAAAACAGTGTTATAAATGGAATGCATTTCTGTGCCAGGAGCCATATAAAAGCTAATGAACGTGCCATTACCCTTATTAGCAGTGTTTATGCAGGGTACCAGCAATCCTAAGTAGTCCTTGTACCCAGGACAAGGTGGCATTTATCCCTTATGACCCAATGCACCTGCATGGCCTGGCAGCATATTTCAAAACAAATGTGCTTGACTTACAGCCCTTCCAACATTTATCAAATTGAAACTGAGCATATTAATTTTACACTGAAAGCAATGCCTTCATAATTCAGTGACAACCTCATGGCTACGATTAAGTTACTATCATCGAAACTCATGAGCTAACACCAATTAAACTATTTTTGCCATTCTTTCCTCCTTCCAAATGCACATTTGTCAGGGCAATTTCATACAGCAAGCCAATTGCTATGTATGCCATTGTTCCAGTGTTGTCTCTAATAACAAATGTCTGAAGTGCTTATTTTTGGCACGTCCAATCAGAGTTCTTAGAAGAAAGTGCACAGTAAATTAAAATGTGGGTTGGGTGCAGGAGGCATCCATGTACACATAGCAACTGGATTTCTTCAGAAAGTGAGGAGCTGCATTCCATCTCTTACTAGGTAAATCGGACTGGTTAAGCTTCTGATGTTTGTGGGGTTTGTTTGGAATATGAAAGAAGCAGCTTAAGCATATAATTTGGATTACTTTCTGGACATATGCTGCTGACTGATGTAAGTAATGCTGTAACGAAGCTCTGTAGAATCCATCCTTTTTCAGTTTGCAGACTTCCTCTTGCGCTCAGCCCTGTCTTGGAAAGTTGTTGTTGTTGTTAGTCGCGAAGTCGTGTCCGACCCATCGCAACCCCATGGACAACATTCCTCCAGGCCTTCCTGTCCTCCACCATCCCCCAGAGTCCACTCAAGCTCACACCAACTGCTTCAGTGACTCCATCTAGCCATCTCATTTTCTGCCATGCCCTAACTTGGAAAGTTAACTGAGATTAAAGGAGGTGCACAAGCACTCACAGAAGTCAAGTTGTACGATTGACAACCTCTTTCCACATAAATGTAGCACAAACAAATGCTGCAAACTACACATGCAGAAATAGGATGCTACTTACCCAGCAATTGTAAGCAACAAATTGGTTGTTTCCTGATGAGCGCCATGCAAAACCAGACTCATAGCCACAAGAAAACAGGCTGGTGTCTGGGGAGCCAACCCAGGGAATCCAATGGATTCCCACCCTCAAAAAGTGGTTCCTCACAAATATGGTTTGGCATAAGGCCTGTTCAAATTGTATACAAAGAGGCCATCTGCAACAAGAAAACTCCTGCAACAGCTTTCTGGAAAGCAACACTGAACATTTCTAGATCTGTTCCTGAAAGATATGTATGCATGTGTGTTAATGCAAATGTCAACAGCATCCTGCTATGCAGCAGACTGCAGCCAGGGTCCTTTCCAATGCTATGGTGATTTGTGAGGGTGATACGTGAGGGTCAAATGGACCAGAGGCAGGTTAGACAGTCACAGACAGGTTAAAGATAAGGCACCAGATCAGACAAACATGGACCAAGGGACAGATTCAGAGATGAAGCAGGAAGACAGGCTGATGGTCACAAGACAACCAACAAGGCAAAGGTAGAAACATTGTCAAAGAGGCTTAGGTACAAGGCAAGACAGGGACTCTGTCATGCAAGCTGCCAAGACTAAGAAACATACCTTGCATGAATTATCCACCTCACAGGCTGAAATGGGACATTGGTAAGTGGTGCTGTTAATTTTATTCATTTTATTTTATTTTTTGCCAGTGTTCCATATTACAAAATGGTTTTTGGGTCATAACTTCTAGCAAAGTCATGCATCTGCTTGCTTTAAAGGGAGAATTGGTGGGAGGCAACAAGAAAATAAAAACTAAATGTGGTTGGTGAAGAACACATACAGAGCAGAGGTGATAGCTTCTTTTCTCTGGTCTTCAGAAACAAGGATTGTGTCAAAGTAGTCTGCTTTTGACTCCCTACAATAGGATGTGGGGTGAGATAAGAGATTGTACCACGGAGAGGTCTCCAGAAAGCCTTGGGCTGAACAGATAGGGCTAGAGATGAGTTCAATCTTCCCCTGGCAGTTTCACTGAAAGACCACTTCCTTCTCTCTGCTCTTACTTGCCTGTTCTGCAAACTGAACCAAACTTTAGACAGTTAGCAATGAAAAGCATCAGTTAGAGGTTTTGAGAAAGGGTTAGCAGGAGAGATTGAGTTTGAACAGAGAAAATGTTAAAGAACATTCAGGATTGCTGTGACCTGCAGATAAGAAGTTATGGAGAATCCTTGTCGATATCCATGTTGCTTGTGTTCCAAAACAACTGTGTACGAGCCTGGAGTTCCAAATCAAGAATGTAAATATGCTTTGACAAAAAAAAAAGGTGTACAAAATGTGCATAAAAAGTGTTAGATTTCAATTGCCCTTAGTTATTGCCTTTTTAATGATATTAACCTCTTGCTCGCAAGATTAATAATAAAGCTTTCTGCTAGGGTTTTTGCAAGTACTCTTGGTCTGAAAGGACCTCTTCCTGGAACTGGGGGGAGGCTTGGGCCTCGCCCACAACTGGCCCGAGAATCCCACTCCATGGTGCTGCCAGATGGCAACCATTTCTAGCACACCACCCTCCCAAACCGCCTGTATACTACTCCAGTTTTACTTTGCTGGGTGCAGTGATGGAAAGGATGGTAGCTTGCATCTGAAATGAGGTAGAACATCTCACTGTTCATAAACTTGCTTCCCATCCAAGATTGTGTCCCCAGATTACAGTCAGAAGGTCTGGCAGCATTATAGGCCAGCCAGCTATAGAGCTGTTCATGACCTCAGTCTGGGAGTTATTTTATTGGCTCAGCTGTTTGGCCAGTCCTTTCTTCCAGAGTCCCTGCTTTTCAGACTGTTCTACATGACGTATTTCTTGTGCACTTGTGATCCTCCATTGAACTGTGTGAGGACTTTGCATGTTGTCATTCAGCCCCTTTTACAGGTGTCTGCTTGCTTGTTTGTTTTTGAACAAGGAAAGTCTCTTATTTATTTATTTAAAACTTTTCTATAGCATTCTATACTTAGATGTCTTGGGATGGTTTACAGCAAATTAATTGTAAAAATAGAAATAAAAATAACAGTTGCCCAGCATCCAATGTTAAAATTTAAACCCACTAACTAAAACAAGTTAACAATTAAAATACGGGAAGAATACTGGGAGAATAAGCATTAATATTAAGTGCTAACATGTGACAAACTGGAACAAAAACCTTTTGTAAAGGACGTATGTTTCCTCCCACAATGAAAATGGAAAAAGAAGGGAGCCATAATTGACACTCATTATAGGGGAACTGTATACTATCCTATAGAAAACACATGGATGCACACTGCATATCAAAATATCCTTTTCCATTGTTTTCAAAATTCCAAGGTTTAATAAAGATTTATATATTGAAATGACAAATCAGTATAGCAGTTGGTCAGTCACTGGCTCAGCCATAAGTCTTGTCCCTCCCCATCTCCTGCTCACTTGCAAACTTTACTGGTCCTTCTGCTTTCTCCCAACTGGAGCAGATTAAAAATGTGCCACCATTTTTTTCATGATCTGCAAGAGCAAGATGATCTGCTCTGTCTTCTTCATTCTTCTAACTGAACCAGTTCAATGTTGCTTTGTAAGTGGCTTCTTCTGCTCTCTAAGTACATCTGCTCTTTACCATAATGCAGCTGTCAGTTCTCTACTTAGATCCCCAGTTGATGGACACTAGAAGTTCAGACATGGGAGCCAAAGTAGCATTCCAGAGATTCTGTGAATGTATTTCCTCATTGTCATCCAGATGGAGCGTGTAGTTAGGGAAATCAACTTAACGCCAAATTTTAGAGCTTCCTCCACAATTTGTTTGAGTTCCAGAGATTGTACATTGATCATGTTTTGGGATGGTCTTACATTTTACTTTGGCCTAGGGCAGGGGTCAGCAACCTTAAATACTCAAAGAGCCATTTGGACCCATTTCCCACAGAAAAGAAGACACCGGGAGCCACAAAACCCTTTTGACATCTAAAATGAAGATAACACTGCATATATCGTTTTTTACCTTTATGCGATGTTTAAAATCTATATGCATTTATGAAATCAATAAACTGCTACAGAGAAAACAAATTTTTATTTCTGCATGCAACAAAAACATTTTGAACTCTGAAAAAAAGAACTCTAGGTTGAAGGTTACTTTCAAATAAAATACTCAATGTCTATTTGAATCCTCGTATTTATGAAATAAAAAGCCAAACTTAAATTATGATTTTTGCTCAGATCAACCTTCCGCATCAGTTCTGAAATGGCTTTTTACCTCTCATCTCTATCCAGATATTTTTCAGCTGTGTGTTTATTCTGGAAATGTCTTGCAACATCTGACTTTTTGTTGTTTGCCCAATTTCTCACTACATATTAAACATACTGGTAAACCAGTCTCATCAGCAGTGAAAGCAAATGAATCTGCCCACATACCATTAAATGCTATGTTTTCTTCTGAAACTTTTCTTTTTTTGGATTTAGCATGGTTGGCCTACCGGGGGTCAAAAAGCTCAATAAATCACGTGCTGACAGGTGTTGCACATTGGCGGTTGTGATGCATATTTTGAGTGACAGGGAGCCTCAGCAGAGGGATGAAAGAGCCACATGCAGCTCCGGAGCTCGGGGTTGCTGATCGCTGGCCTAGGGCTGTATGAAGCATTCATTTCAGTTTGTTTATGACCAGAACTAACTCTGTCTGCACCTCTTGGGGAGAGCTGTGAATGCAAGCTTGAGTTTCCTTCAAAGCCTTCAAAATCAGTCTTGCAATGCTGATCATGTGGTAGTGATGGTGAGGCTTTGCAAATGAAATGCATAGATTACAAAAATATGTGTTATTGAATCATACTTTTAAAAACATGTGCATAAACACACTTTAATCAATGGGAGATTCTGTTTCCTCAGATGGAACCCAAGTATTTCATGATTTTCATGTGAAAAGGGGAAAAATACTTGCACTTTGATACAGAGCTGTATCAGTTGTTTTGAGGTGGAACTCAGGGAATCTTGAAATGTTCTGGCATTGCTGATTGCCACATCCCCCCTTTTGGCTTAAAAAGTAGAACAGTCTGCTAATGCCTTGTCATCTACTGGGTCATCACTTCCAGAAGCATATTCTCTTAACAGACATGTTTTATCCTTCTGGCATTAACATTTCCTTTTATTTTCAAGTCATGCATATGATTGGACTGCACATGAAAAGCGGTCCTAAGGGTACATATTTCCATCTGCAAAATTGTAACAATAAGCTTTTTCCAATCTTGGTTTGGTTATGTAAATTATTGTACCTAGAAACTGAAAAGCTTTCTCTTTCTGTGTAAGAGAAAATGAATCAATAAATCATGAATTAAAAGACTTCAGATAATAATTTGTTGCTTCTGCCACATATAGAGACATTAAGTTCCAGAATAAAGTATAAATTCTACAACAAAGTTGTTAGGTGAGGTACCAAAGAAAATCAGTATTTCAGGAGCCAAATTTATGATCTGATTCTGTGTTCATCTGGCAGTGGCAGAATGGATTGAGTCTCCCAAATCTGGCTATAAGGGACTCTCAGGAGCAAATGGTGAAGGGGACAGGTAAGGAAAGGAACCACATTCTTATTACATGAGTGGAGGACTGCTTCTATGACACTGGCTGGAATCCATTGGGCAGAAAGCTGAAATGTCTGCATATAAGAGGTGCTGTAAATATTAATTAGGAAAGGATGTTGCTCCATAGCAGGCTAACATATTTTGCATAAAAAGGTTCTAGGTTCAATCCTTAGAATCTCCATAGAATATAAGTGCACATATCATGAACATCATCAAACTACAGTGTAGACAGTGCTAACTAGATGGACCTCTAGTTTCAGTAGAATTAGCTGGCCACATAGATGTTTAAACCCAGTTCTATGCATATTTAGTTGCAAGCATCCAGAGCAGTTCCATGCCATTGCTAACACACATGCACGCACACACTGAGCAATAAAACTCAGCTCGTCTTTCTTCTGTTCTTTAGCCAAGGCTTACAAGCACAGGAATTAATTCTGCTACTTGTACCTAAAGCTGCTTTGGGATCAGACTCTGCCTTGTATTTGCATAATGGCTGAAAAGGAGGGAAAACCTGGCATCCTCAGTGCCCCCATTGTGAAATTCTGCACAGTTCATCCCTTTCTATATTTCATTATGCAAGCTATACACCTGTATATGGAAACTGGAAATAAAGGAATTATGGAAATGCGATGGAAAATACATGGAAATAAGGGCATTGTTATAAGGAAGCCACCTACTTCTTTCCTATGAAATTCAAATGTTAAGTCACATTATTAAAATAATAGTCAAGCCAATTACTCAAATATTGGCATAGCAGTATGAGACACCTAGGTAGAAACAGCCAACAAGATATAAAAATGCAATTTAATGTGATGTGTCTGGGAAAGACAAAGAGAGCTTTAAATAATAATAAAAAGCCTTCCTAATTCCACAATGGATTCCTGAAAAATAAGAAATTTAAAGAGTGTTTGTAATGCTGGTTGATACTAAATGTGTTTGCAATGCTGGTTTATGCTAAAAATTATCCCTGTTAGAAGAGATGAGATGGACCATAACCTTTATCTTAGGGCAGATTGCATAGCAATCATACCAGAAGTTGATTTGAATGTGCTTTCAGCATATTGAGGAGAAAATAGTAGCTGTTCTCTTCTTTCAGGATGTAATCTTATACTTGCTTCCCTTACTTCTACATAGAAATACATAGGCTTGCACTATTTATATACATGTAAGATAAAAAAAATACCTCTGTCTCCACAATGATTGCTTCCCCCCCCTTCTATTTCATTGGACACTCCTAGACATTACTCTTAAACGGGCAAAGAAGATGGGATGTTTCTTATAGACACATTTGTAATTTGATTTCTTGTTGGCTGATTACCCAGCACTAGGCTTATGCTACAGATCGGTCAACACAAGGCAAGCCTGCACAACCATAAACCTCCTCCTTAAGCCATGGTGGACTGCACCATCTGCTGGTGCTTCCTGGTGGCCTTCCTGAATGTAGCACTGCTTGTTGTGTCAGCCAAGAATGGGGTACCATGCAAGGCTTAAACAGCACTCAATTAACCAAAACAAAGCAAAGATACATGAGTAGGTCCTTCCAAAGCTGTTTGTTTCTGAGTGACATCCCTCTATAAGCACCTCAGTGATATCCCTGTATAAGAATGAAACCCCTCTATAAGTACCTCAAAGGCTGTCATAAAGAGGAAGGTAAAGATATCTTGGATGGAATAATCAGTCCTGATAATTATTATTGTTGATGTTATTGAATAATAATATTATGGATGGAATAATCAGTCCAGGGTGAGGCAATCTAGATTCAGGAAAATCTTCCTTGCTGTCAGAGCAATATGACAGTGGAACCAGCTGCCTGGAGAGACTGTGGGCTCTCCCACAAAAGAGTCATTCAAGATGCGACTGGCCATCTGTCTTAGAGGGATGGTTTAATTTGGGGTCCTTCACTGAGCAGTGGGTTGGACTTGATGGCCTTCATGACCCCTTCCAACACTACTATGCTATGATTCTATGACAGATATTTTTCCATGTGTGCCAAATAAGGTACAAAATGAATCAGATATGGTAACAGTAAAGGTTCCGCTCCTATCTCAATGGCCGATTCCAGAAGGTGGTGCTGGAGGACTATGGCTCTGCGCCATGGCAGCTATGCATAGAGTTCCGAAGGGGTCCGTTTTGTTCCCCTTGCTATTCAACATCTACATGAAACCTCTGGGAGAGGTCATTAGGAGGTGTGGGCTGCGGAAGCATCAGTGCACTGATGATACCCAGCTCTACCTCTCATTCTCAGCTAATCCAGGTGAGGCAGTGGCTGTACTGATCCGTTGCCTGGCCAAGGTAATGGGCTGAATGAGGACCAATAAATCCTCAATCCGGACAAGATGGAGGTCCTGTTGGTAGGTGGGTCAGGATTTGGGATGGGGGACCTGGACCTTGTCCTGAATGGGGTTGCACTCCCTCTTAGGGACAAGGTTTGCAGCCTGGGAGTGCTCCTCGACCCTGAGCTGTCATTGGAAGTTCAAATAACAGCGGTGGCGAGGAACGCTTTCCTTCAGCTTCGGCTGATCCATCAGCTGCATCCCTACCTGGAGAACGATTGCCTGGCGACTGTGACACATGCATTGGTAACTTCCCGATTAGATTTCTGTAACGCGCTCTACATGGGGCTGCCCTTGAAGACGGTCCGGATACTTCAATTGGTGCAAAATAGAGCTGCCAGGTTGCTGAAGGGGGCTGGGTGTTGTTCTCATATAACCCCAGTCCTCCATCAGCTTCACTGGCTCCCCATTGAAGTCCGGATCCAATTCAAGGTGTTGGTTATCACCTATAAAGCCCTCAATGGCTTGGGACCTGATTATCTAAAGGAGCACTTGTGTCCATATATGCCCGCCCGCCCCCTGAGATCAGCAGGGGAGGCCCTTCTCCGGGAGCCCTCTGTGAAGGATGTTAGGAGGGTGAGCACCCGGCGGAGGGCCTTCTCTGCAGTGGTGCCCCACCTATGGAATGCGCTCCCCAGAGAGGTCCGCCTGGTGCCGTTGTTATTTGTTTTTCGGCGCCAGGCCAAGACCTTTTTATTTAAATGATATTTTAATTGTTATCTGTTGTTTTTATTTATTGGTTTTATGATACAGCCGAGATGCCCCGAATTTTTAATGTTTATTCTATGTTTGTTTTATCCTGCTTTGTAAGCTGTCCCGAGGCTTTCTGTGATGGGGGCGGCATAAAAATGTTATAAATAAATGAATACTAAAAAGGCAATTAAAAACCTAGGAGAGAGTTGTAGGTGACAGGCAGGTCCAAATTTCCCAGACCTACTCTATGAAAAGATTCTCAGGTTTGGGACCAAGATAAATAAATGATACAGTTCAGGTCAAGATGTTTAAACCGTTAACCTCACAATAAATTCATCAGCTTACTGGATAAACTGATTGATACCGTGTCTTTTTGCAAAAAACAAAAAGCATCCAAAGTGCTTAACAATCATAAAACAAAGTTTAAGATAAAGTTTACTGAATTAATAAAGTAATTAAAAAACACTGACTAAAAACACAGCAAAACATCAAAGGCTAATGTTTGCCTTTAAAATAATTTAGCTAGACATCAACTTTCCTTTGGGATGAAACTGAAACTAAGTTTGGGTAACATTCTGTTGCAGCTTTGTTTTTGTTTTGGGGCTTTTTTGGTTTTTTCATTTTAATATGTACTGCCATGCTTCCTTGAATTATATATGATCTCCTTTTTGCACCCTTCCAGAAGACAAATGAGACAAGGAAATTCCATAGGGCAAAATCCTTTTGATTGTGCCCTTGATAATCAGGTGTCCCCAAACCTAGAGCCATCTGATGATCCAACACAGAGTGTGAGAAGTGACAGAAGAAATGTCCTCTTCCTTCTCTTCCTGTCCTGCATCTTTCTAGTCAGGCTTTTTCTCCATCTAACAGGGCTGCTTTCAAGGCAGAGGCAAGAAGACTGGACCAGCCATAGGTCAATCCATGTTTGGGCCTTTCTGGACCCATCTCCTCTCTGCCCACTGAAATTCCGCTTTCCTCCCACATGGTCAATTGGCTACAGAGGTACCATAACCTGGGTGTAATGAGCAACAAGATTTGAAAGATATGAGAAAGTGACAAGTCTGGACATTTCTGATGAATAAATGCATGTGAATATTGTACACCTAAAACATCTGGCAACTGGAAGCTTATATCTGTTGTCTGTGATACACTGCATACCATGGCAATTATTCCAATATTATGGAGGGAGGTATTGAGCATTTCAAGTTCTATCCTGTAACACTGTACTGGAGGGTGTGAAACAGGAAGAGAGATTGTATGTAGGTGTTGCATGATGTCTGTGTGTGGAAAGAAAACCAATAGTTATGCCATCTAGCCATACAGTATGCTAGTCATAATGTCCTGGTAGCTCAAAGTATAGAGCATTTCAGTGTCGAGCAGCCATTTCATGCAAGGAGGCTCACATGCTGACCGTGCTGTTTACTTGTAATGCATTTACATTTAATCCTAAGAAAAAGCCATAGTTAAATTGAAAGAGAAGACAGCATGTATCCTTTCTTGAATTCTAAACTCACTTGTATTTTCCTAAACTATTTTGAAACTTTTTTTTGGTACATTCCTGGAAGGGCACTGGAAGTTACTACTCAGACACTCAAACTAATCGGAATGGTATCAAACTAGCTTTTATGTGTGGCTTTGGGGATTTCTGTAACACTAACATATAAACAGGCTAATTAATACAATCCACCATCTATCTATCTATCATCTATCTATCACATTTGCATGCTGTGCCATAGCCAAAGACTATCTTTAGATAACCTTTTTGAATTAACATAGTTTTTCTCTTTTTACTCCTGTAATCAGCCAATACCCATAATGGTGTGACACCAGACATCACTGTGGTCTAATGGTTTCCAGTGTAAAATTCCCCTAATGGTGTGTACAAAAGGAGAGGCAATGAGTCACATGTTCTCTGTAAACCTAACCTAGTAAATCTGGATGAAGGGTGAAAATGAATCCTATCATTGACTTGTATGTAGGCCACTGATGCCCTCATAATCATGAAGGCATTCAGAGACAGGATCATTGTATTTAAACATAAAAAATCCTTCCTATTTATGAATTTCCTTTTTAAAGGTTTTTTATTATACTCCAAATGCACCCATTGTTAAGGTTATCCAGCGTGTTTCGCATGTTATAATGCATAAATAATTATCATCTAAACAATCCATATTTGTTAAGCTGTAAAACTCTATCACATCTCTCCCCAGTTTAACCATCTCACGTCATATGCATGCAGTTCCATGCCACTGTTCCCTTTGTTCACCCCCTCTGTACCTTCTTCAGGAAATTACTGAGGAAATTACTGTTCTGAGAAGGCTATTTTCTCCCCATCTAGAAAGAGAAATACATGTTTCTTTCTCACCCACAAACTCTATACCCAGTGTCATAACACTCTAAATGAAGTCAAAGTCATTTGAACCAGAATTCCAGGGCACCGGATGATCTGCAAAATGGATCATAGAAACAGAGAGAGTCAGAAGGGGCCTCGCAGGCCATCTAGTCTGATCCTGGTTCCAGCTGGCTCCGTGCATGACATGCCTACCACTAGCTTCATCTAGTATTTCATTTATATAGCACATTAGGAGCTTTTCTGCTTGAGGCTTTTATTGTATACTCATCATTCCCTGCTCACTGTTATTTATGTTTATTTTTAGAGGATAGAATGTCCCTCTAGTTTTAAGCAGCTCTTTTAATGAGGGTTGCTTAAGAGCAGGAAAACTGCAGTGTTATTGGAAAAAGTGAAATAAAATGTCTTTTCCAAACATGCAGTTGCATTAGTTTGCTATACAACACTGCTTCCTAAAGTTTATGAAACTGAAAAGCAAGGAAGGAAACACTTCTCAAAGAGTGCTCAGAGAATAATTCTGTAATGAAAAAGAAAATAGACATAGTGGATTCACAGCCTTGTGTAGCAAAATTCCTTGAGTAAATTACATCCCAACTATATGGATGTCTCTTAAGAAGCAAGTTTCACTAGGTTTGGGGCATTAATCCCAGAGAGACACAAAAATGCAGTGTAAAAAACATGAATATATTATCATATCAATCTTCACATTAGTCCTGTAGGGCAGAACAATGTTATTTATTTAGAATAATAGATCTCCTCTCTGCTCAGTGAGTGCTCAAGGCCATGTACATTCTAAAAATGCTAAAAATAGCTTACATAAGATGCAACTACTACAATAGAAATACAGTGCAATAAGACCAAAGATTAATCATAATATCAATAGGATATTATTGAAAGTATGGCCTCAGTGAATGATGGAGCAAGACACAGAAAGGTTATATAATAGTTGAGCCACTGCTGGTAACAAGAGATCTGGAAATAATGCCTGACAGGTGAGTGTATTTTATTTAGATAATTATTTAATTTCTATACCGCCCAACAGCCAAAGCTGTCTGGGTTACTCACAAAGTACATTTAAAAACTAAAGGTAAAATATGCATTGTATTAAAACATATTAAAACATAATTAAAAGTTATAGTACAAAATTTAAAACCACATATAAGTGTGTGGTGTAGTGGTTAAGAGCATGGGACTGGGACTTCTAGTTCCTGCTCAGCCATGGAGCCAACTGGGTGACTTTGGGCCAGTCACAGACTCTCAGTCCAACCTACCTCACAGGGTTGTTGTGGGGATAAGATGGAGGAGGAGAATGATGTAACCTGCCTTGAGCCCTTTGTAGGAAAAAGGCAGGATATACATTGAAAAATAAATAAAAAACAAACAAACAAATAATAATCAACATCATTGAAGAAGAAAAGAAAAAAGAAAAGAGAAAAAGAGAATGGAATTTGCTAGGGTCCAAAGTCAGGGAAAGCCCAGTGTCTTTCCCATCCTCTGTGTGTACATTCAGGTGTTCTTTCTCAAGTCCCATTCAGTCCCTAAAGCATGCCCTAAAGAATGCTCTGTTCCCACAGTTCCAGGTGCTGAGTGCTGGGAATCTTCTCACTTTTACAATGCCTCAAACTGCTTGCAAATCCCTGGAACCTATGAATGTGAATGTGTCCCACCTGTGTTACTGAATGCGCCCTACCTGTGTGAATGCTCAAAATGGTGTGTGTTCTATGGGGCACTCATTTGCAAAGAAGGAAGGACCTCTATGGTGAGAAAGGCAACTCATAACACTTTTTGCCCCTCTTTTTTGGTAAGAAAATGTTTTAATGCCAGACTTGAATGAATAGTTGATTTTTACCTTGGATCAATTAGTGTATGCTGATAATTGGTTTATCTCATGTTCTTGGCTTTGGGTGTAAAATGCAATTTGTCTGTTACAACTGAATGCCAATTCTTGCAATTGAAACATTTGTTAAAATCTAGATTTTACAGTTTCAGAGTATCATTTCCTAATGGAAGCACCTACTGAGGCTAATCAGGCAAATCAACCTATGATCCATGTCTATACATTCAGTGAATACAGAGTTTCTTAAGCAAAGATGGAATAGAAACTGGACTGTCTTTACTGTCTAATCAATGTTTCTCTGTTTTAGCATCTACATCTGAGGAGTCTTCGACCTCCAATTACAAAGGATTCAGGGGAAAAAAAACCTGTTGCTTCATGTCTATTAGATGGAAGCCACAATGTCAATTAAATAAACAGACTAATTGCTGCAGTTGAGACATACTGAAGTAATACAAGAGTGGAACCAGCTGCCTAGAGAGGTGGTGGGCTTTCCCACACTAGAGATGTTCAAAAAGACCCTGAACAGCCATCTGAGTGGGATGGTGTATCATGGCGTCCTGCAACAGCAGGGGGTTGGACCTGATGGCCTTCATGGCCCCTTCCAACTCTACTAATCTGTGATTCTATTATTCGTTTTACCCTGTGTTTTGGCAATGCCCAATAGTTGCCTCTTTTTGGGAAAAGTTTATTATGTGGATGAACACGCTTTAGTATTTATTAAATGATCTTTCTGCTTCCAGGAAATTAACACACAGTCAGCACAAATGGATTCTCTGTACCATTTTGACAGCTAAAAGACTGACATAACATGGGGAAGGACAAATGCTCCCCTCTATAATCCAGTGAATTGAAGATTTAATGCCATTTTAAATATTTGAATGAATGCATTTGAAATATGCATTCACTTGCAAATGAATACATATATGGATATTTAATCTGCTTTTGTTGAAGTGTTTGCATCATACATATTTCATATGTATGCATGGAAACATATATACTGAAACCTCTCAGTGTATATCTCTTCCTCTCCATGGATTTGCTATTTAAATTTTATAATAAAAACTAATGTAAAAAGGCATTTATAGGCTTTCTGCCATTGGCTGCCAATGTTGGGTGAGGCACTGCATTTTGTTCTTGTCTAGGGAATTTTATGAGAAGGAACTTTTGTGTTTAGCTCGATCAATATGCAATCCTGCAGGACAGTCACTGCCATTGATGCCAGTCATCCTCTTCCCCCAGTGCTGGTCCCTCCCCTCATGCCACTGGGGAGGGGGGGCATAGTGCTGGCATCTGCAGGCCAGAAGAAGTTGGCCTTCCACCTTGTGGAGCCTGCTTAAGGGCCCAGCACCTAGGCCAGCAGCCTTGGGCGGCTCTGAAGGGCAGTCCTGAAGGGCATTGCCGATTTGGCACCCATTCAGCACTACTTTGGTGCAGGTTCAGGTCCCAGGCTCTGTGTTTGTGTGTGTGTGTGTGTGTGTGTGTGTGTGTAGTGGGGTGAGGATATCTGAGTTCTGTCAAGTTCTACTGTACTTGGTTTTACTGCCCTGTGTTCATCCATTTTACTGTTACATGTTTTAAACTATTTGTTCACTATCTAGAGAGCCTTGAGGGTTATGGGGCAGTATGCCAATGTAATAAATAAGTAATCAAATAAACGAATACAGATCAGGCTAATGCTGGCCTGAATACATGGTAAAACGGACCACCACCACCCATAGTTACATTGAGCTCTGTTCACTAAAGTAAGAGTTATTTCCCTAAGCTAGGAGAAGGATCCTCTGTAAGCAGCAGGTGATTGCCTATTTGCTTTGTTTACATTATTTCAAGGCAGCTAGGTGGACTTTGATGACTCTGGCTAATGCAGTTTGATGACAAGATATCATCTCAGGCAGAGGTGAAGAATAGAAAACGTCTTTGCTTTGAGTTGTCAATTTCTCATCACTGTGGCCATTTGTGCAATATATACAGAAAATGTTGGTTATCACTGTCTCATGAAAAACAAATGGCCGCCTACACAATCAGATGTAACCCTCCTTATTAACTTTTGAGTTCAAAGAGTGAAGTCTCACTGCTTATTTAACCCAAAGACCACTGGCACATTAATGAAATACGTGGTCATAGTCCCTATGTGGTCTCCATAGCTGCAAGAGCCATTCACTCACAGGTGTTCTCTCCAGTTTTTTAAACATTTCTGCCAAAAGATTCTGGCATTTGCAGCATATGGAGTATTAGAAGGCAGATTCTTTTAATACCAACCTGTACAAGACTAGGTTTCTACCAAAGCTTGGAAGCTTGGGTCTTGTCCTAAGGGTCAAGGAGATACAGTAGAATGAGATTTCAGGGGCTCAAAACAAACAAATAATTGTTGATGCACATAAGCACCACTCCAGTTCTAGACATTTCAGAATATATTTAATTTATTTGCAGTATAGTATTGTCTTGAATTAAGGGGAAGTGATGATGAGTGGCAATCATATTATGTACTTAAATCCATAAAGGAGGGAGGGAAGGAAGGAAGAGGCAATATTCTTCATTCCCTTTTCTTTTTACAAACCTTAATGATGGAAACGCTTCTGATGGACGCCTGTGACAGTGTGATTTCCTTAACCTGTGTAAATTCTTGTTGCACTGGCTAGGTTTTCATAGGCTAACATGAAAGAGATATGTTGTTTTAATTTTCTTCCCTTCTATATTATTTCATATTTGGATGGGTTCTATGTCTCATTGGGGTCATCAGGTTGATGCTTAGAGAAATGGAAATTATACCCTTTGAATTGTTTGAATGACTGGAAGAAGGGAAAGCATTACATAACTAAGTGTCCTCCAAGATTCTCTCCTGCTATTCTGAGTTGTTTCACCAAGTTGTTTCTTTTTAAGGTTTTATTTATGGTTTTCATTTATTTATAGGGGACACACACACACACAAATAAATAAATAATGTCTGATGGTTTTAATGCAATTAAATGGAATGGATGAATGGCATTCCCCAGACTGAAAGTGAGCAGTTCAGATTCCACATTGTTCCAATTAACTTAAGGCAATTGAAGGGTATGTGCTTATAATACATTGTGTTGCTTGATGTTCTCCCTAAACTTTTTGTTCCTTTGTGTCTAGTAAAAAATCCCACTAGCTGAGATTTGGGAAGCATTACTCCCTGCCTCTGTTCAAGCTAGAAAATCAGTGGAAGCAATTATCTTTCCCCTCCTTGAATTCATGTTGCAGTTACAGTGGTTCAAGTATTTTTCTTGTCCTAAACAATTACTGTTGTGCCTTGTTAAACAGATGTTCTATTCCACCCCAGAGATGACTGGTTTTCATTGGTGAATAAAGTAATCATATCCCATAGTTCCCAGAAGGAGATATTCTAAGGCTTAATTAATTTGCTGTTTAAAAACACTGAGATCCTTAGTTAAAAGTTGCTCTAAGAATGAACATTAGTTATTACTATTATCAGTATTAATTTATTATTATTCATAACATGGAAATTCTGAACAGATTTGTAAAATCTGTTCCCATTCATATTACTATGATCTCTGAACTCTTCTGAGCTCTTACATTTCCTATTTTTCCATTAAATATATTTATCAAACATGAATATTATCATATAATTTCAACAGAGCATGGCCTTTTGAATACATTATGTAAAAGAATTAATTTTAGACTCACTGACCCCCAATTCATCAGCCTATTATGCACATGGTACTCCCTTTCATTAGAACACACCCACATTCAGTTCTAAAAACACAACCCTTATGCATGTTTAGACTGAACTCCCAACATTGCAAACTAAGCATGTTGCACTCACAGTCACAAGAAAGCAGGCTGGAATCTGGTGAGCCACCGGTTCCTAGTCCAAGTTCCTTTTAAGGGCCCCAGAGCTCATCCCACACTCATCAGGAATCAAGCCCTTTGCAAATTCTGTGCAAGCAGTGCCCCCCTGGCATGCCATGTGCAGCAGCATTTGTGTGTTTTTTGTGTTCACTCACCAGAAATGAAGCCTTGAACGAACACTGGCAAGCACCATTCCTTGTCTGTACCTCACGAACAGCCTTTGTTTGTGCCACTGCGTGTGACACCGAAGAAGGTTGCCATTTGTGGACTTCGTCTTGGCTCGGCTCATTTTCCAAACAAGGGCCAAGCACAAGAAGTCTGTGAATGCTTGAGGAATGGATCTCACAGAGCTTTGACACATTCCTACTCACCCGTAAGCAGAACTGAATCATTCAGCCCACCTAAGTATGTATGTTTCAGTTCATGTTTGACCAAGATTTACTGTCTCTTCCTTTCAATTTGAACATTGACCTGAACACAGTCGGTGTTCCATACATTTGTGAGCTTTTAATGTGATTTGTGGACCAAAGAAAAGGTGTCATACTTTTGAAAAATGTGCTTGAAATAATGTTTACCTCTGAAAAATACACAGAAATGTGCTTGAATTAATGGCCCGTCACATGAAATTCAGAGAAAATCAACTTCTGGATTTGAAGCATCAACCTGGAAACCTAACTTGGCCTTCAGTATCTCACAACTACATCTCTTTGTATCATTGGTACCAATGTGAACCATGCCCACTGACTCCACCCCAGAACCATTTACAAAACCATCTCAACAGAGTGTGATATCTGCATTCTTCACACCAGACAGACAACTTGTCATGCTGTCTACATATGCTTCAAAAAGTAGCTATGTGTTTAATAATCAAAACTCTCGCTGCCGGAATCTGCCCACTTCCTGGAGACACATCGTCAGTGCAAAAGGTTATTTATGATCTTCTGAAAAATGGTAGCTGTCCAAGAAATCATTATCTTTTTCTCATAATGCTGTCCTCTTTCTCGGAGATTCCTTTTCTCTGTGGCATCATAGGAGCTGTTTTCCAGGGACTGGGAAACAAGGGATTTCTCAGGAATCTATATGTGGGTGGCAGGAATCAGCTCCCAGGTGTTCTTTTGGCTTTGTCACTGCCTGAGTTCCTGGAGAGCACCCAAAGTGCT
This sequence comes from Varanus komodoensis, assembly GCF_004798865.1. Classification (NCBI taxonomy): domain Eukaryota; kingdom Metazoa; phylum Chordata; class Lepidosauria; order Squamata; family Varanidae; genus Varanus; species Varanus komodoensis. Next base: position 6,256,767 of record NW_025335761.1, read on the forward strand.
TGTGGGGCACTTGACAGGATGAAGCCCCATGTGTTGCCCAAGCAGTGTCTCTCTTCTGCAACCTCTCTGTGCCCCTGCACCTGTTGTGCACAAGATTGCTAGTTGCACAGCCTCCATTCTGCAAGTGTTCACAGACTTCTTCTTGGCTCAGCTCATTTTCTAAGGCCAGGTCAAGCATGAGAGGAAGTCCACAAATGCTCAAAGGATGGATTCCCCTAGGCTTCACCCCAGTGCAATGGGAAATCACTTTTTGGTCTCATTCACTAACCTCCCTTAGCTTCCTAAGTCAACAGCACTGGCATCATGGGACCAAGCTTATTTCCTGGGAGGCAAAAGCTCACTCCATAAGCACACACTCACAATTTTTGTCCAGCCAGCAGGTAATCATGTGGCACTTAGTGCGACATCCTAGATAGACTCCAGAGCCCTATTTCTACAACTTTTAAAGTGATTATGGGTTTCTTTACCTGGAAAACATTGCCATTTACTAAACAAAATATATGCATACGAATTTGTTTAGAGTTATTGTTCTTTACTGACATCTACTTACAACTGTATCATTAAAGGCACACCGGTGCTTATTCTATTTGTATGCCGGTACTTTGTTGCTGAATTGCTGATACTTTGTCACAGGAAAAATGTTCATCCAAGGGAACTGGATGGCTCCTGTAATGCATGTTAGCCAACAGGCTTTGTCATAGGAAAACAGAATGTATTTTCCTCCAAGGGCGACTGTGTGAATGCTCTGATTAGCTGATTGTGAGCATTTCTAGATTTGACACTGAAGATGTAATCAGAAACTGTGACAGGGGCTTTAAAAGAAAGGAGAAGAAAAATCAGGGATGTGATTATTTTTATTGGAAATACTTTGCATGAGGGAGGTAGTTTAACCCTTTCATCCGCAGCCACAGACCCAATAAATACCGCCACGCCTTCCAGGCAGGTCTTAGCCTTAAATATTAACTCTAGAATAAAGCCTTATTGGATGGCTCATGGTTAGATCACAGCTGAGCTGAGTCCCCCTTCATGCCTGAAGAGTGTGATCTGAACTAAAATTTTATCCAGCTGTGTTTTTAAAGAAGAACAAGCCCTGACATTCTGCCTACAGGCACATACTGTGAAGCCATCTACCTAGGTTCTTTACATCTATGGTTTACTTACTCCACTGTAGTTACTTATGCTTACTTGTATCTTGGATACCAAACTTTATTTTCAATATCAGCACTCTCATATCTGATTTTACTCTTTAGGCTAACATTTTTGTTGATACTGCAGCAGCTGTACAGTCTGCTGAGAACTGCATTATAATTTATTCAGTCATGCATCAAGGAAGTCTAATCAGATTCCCTTTGATAACAGAGCTGGGCCAGAACGGAAGATCCTTTTCTTAAATTTTTCATCTTATTCTCCTAAGTAGGATGAGAATATATGATGCTATGCTAAACCTTTTTACCAAAACTTCTTGAAATTCTTACCAAAACCAACCAACCAGTCAATTACTGGCAAAACTGGGATTTATTTATCGGGGCGGCTCACAACATAAAATAAAATACAATAAAATACAAAAATAGCAATATAAAATAAATAACAATATAGAAGAAGTCGCCCTGGCCAGATAAATAAGCAAAAACTGTTAACAATTAAAATGACGCTTAAATAAAAAGGTCTTCGCCTGGCGCCGAAAAAACAAATAACGACGGCACCAGGCGGACCTCTCTGGGGAGCGCATTCCGTAGATTGGGCACCACCGCAGAGAAAGCCCTCCTTTGAGTACCTATCCTCCTAATTTCTTTCATGGAGAGTTCCCGGAGAAGGGCCTCTCCCGCAGATCTCAAGGGGCGGCCGGGCATATATGGATGCAAGCGCTCCTTCAGGTAATGAGGACCCAAGCCGTTTAGGGCTTTATAGGTGATCACCAACACCTTGAATTGGGCGGGACAGGGCGGGACCTCGGGAGGGCCCTGCGGCCTTAAAGCACCGGCGGTGGCCCGGAGAACCACCGCGCCGGACGGGGCACACCTCCCCCACGCTGCAGAAAGGACCTTCGCGTGCCACCGGCTGCATGTGCCCGCCAACTGCAGCGCCGCGCTGCACCGCCCGACGGAGGCCAGCACCACCGGCCAGGAGCACCGGCCAGGATGCAGGACCGGTTCCGGTTCGGCCCGCCCCCTCGCACGGGTGAGAGCCATGCGGGACAGGGCGGGACCTCAGGAGGGCCCTGCGGCCTTAAAGCGCCAGCAGCAGCGGGGAGAACCAGCGCGCCGGATGGAGCACACCTCCCCCGCGCTGCAGGAAGGAACTTCGCGCGCCACCGGCAGCACACTGCTGCCTCCCGGGGAACTTAGGATGTCTCAATAAATTTGTTAGCTATTTGTAGTGCTCTGCCAGATTTTAAGAAGGTGTTTTAAAAGAGCAAGCTACATACAATTTTATCTCAGCAGTGTGAGAGAAACAGACAAAGACAATTAAATTAAAATTATATAATGCAAAGCAGTTCAGAACTGCAGTTCCTTTCATTCATAAACATTCCTTTGTCCTTTCTAGCTTTTAGCGCCACTCTTTGTTAAATAATTAATCCATTAGGGACAGTGTAAAAGCTACAATTGTACCTCTATATCTTCTGGAATATCCCATCTATTACATTAAAAACTGACTTTTGGGTCAGTTTGAATTATATGGGTCAGATGTGTTGATTGCTGAAAGGACAAAGGAAAGGAATGAAACTAAGTTTTGAATAAGGCAATGAATTTTTAAACAATGTTTACATGTACTGTAAATCTTGATTCGTTGGTATTATGTGGTCAGACTGTCTGGTCCCTGTTTTAATCTGCCCTCCCACTTTGCACAATTGCAGCATCTAAATATTCTTCAAGGGCAGTCTGGAGAAAGAGCATGCTATTGATCTAGTTTAGAGATTATGCCCTCATATTCTGATTTTCTAAAGGGAATGGTTTATAATATCTTCATTTTTTGGAGAATTAAGAAAGATGTGTAGGCATAGTTACCCTTTCTGAGGGGGATCAAGGGTCACAGTTTTCAAAGGAATAGCTGCAGGGTGTTTTGTGTGTGAACAGACCTTACATTTTAAGGGGTTTTAATATAGATAATGTTTTATGTATTTACTTTTTTAAATCTATGTATTTATTGAATGGAGCTGGTCTTTGACCACAATTAATCTTATCTATCTAAAAATGGGTCACACTTTTGGACAATTCATAAAGCATGGACAATAGAAAGGTGATCCTAAGCAAGAACAACTTGAGTGGCAGAATGAGAGGTTTTGTGTTGCTGTTAAGTGCCATCAAGTCACCTCTGATTTGTGGTGATCCTTTGAATGAAAGCCCTCCAGAATGCCCTATCCATGGAACCCCTGCTCAGCATTTGTACATTTAAGGCCATGGCTTTCTTTCTGGAGTCAATCCATCCATTGTTTTGTCTTCTTTTTCTTCTTCTGCCTTTGAATTTCCCTTGTGTTATTGTCTTCTCCTGGGAGTCTTGTCTTCTCATGATGTGTTCAAAATATTACAGCCTCAGTTTTTTTCATTTTTGCTTCTAGGAAAATCTCTGACTTGATCTGAAAAAGCACCCGCTTGTTTGTCTTTCCTTTGGTCCAGAATATTTGCAATGCTTTGCTCCTGATTTCTGGTGCTTCTTCCTTTTTGGAAGCCAGCTTGAACATCAGGAATTTCTCATGCCATATAGGGTACTATCCTCTATTGCAACACTTTGTCCGACATTTTGCTTGTGTGGGAAATTAGTGCAATGGTCCTATGATTGCTGTACCCTTTTCTATTTCATTTCTTGGAGGATGGAATGCATATTTAACATTTCCAATGTCTGGGTCAGTGTTTTGTTTTCTATATTTTTTTGTAGAATGTAGAAAAAGTGAATTTCTAGTTTGGGTGGTAATGATTCTCATCTTCTTGCCGAACCCCATTTTTGGGTGACCATTTGTATGTAAATACTGTCCATCGTAAAGGTGTCTGTAGGAAAGAACCTGCAAAGTGTAGGAAGGTAGCTTCAGGGACCAGGCCATCATGATGACTGAATCTAGTTGGGGAATTTAAAAAGAGAATGTCGTGGGCTAGGTGTCCCCTCCCAAAGGAGACAAGCACTTCAGCAATTATTAAAGGAGTCTTTATTCCGTACAGCAACAAAGTATTCACAAGCTCCAAAATACGCAATCCGGGTGGAAAGTTGACCTCTTGCTCTGACCCTATTCACCCAAAGCAATGTTTATATACCCTTCAGAGCCATTCTCTGGAGGGGGGCACACTATGAAAATGGGCACACCAGTGCTCTTCCCATTGAGTTTCTAATTGGTCAAGCCAGCGAGTGCATCAACAGGCCCTCACATCTATATCTCTAGTGGTGTCAAGTTCTTCTCCCGAGAACCCCTCCCTAGCCTGTTCTCCACTGGCTTCTTTCCCACAATCAGAAGTGAGAGGAGGTTCCGTGGTTGCCCTTGAAGTGCTTTGATCAAGAGCGGGCTCTGGCTGGCTCACCAGGAGGGTTTGGGCAACTGCGGCCTTGCTAGACTCAACAACTTCAATATCAGAGTGAGAACTGCTGGGTCAGCTATCCACTATCCCTCCTCTGAGTCTGAGCTGCCATCCCCACCATGGCCCTCTATCCCTTGTGCACGCCTGGGGATTGCATCCAAGTGCACACATGCAACGCATAACCTGGGGATAGGGGATCACAAGTACAACAGTAATGGCAGAGAGATGCCTGCCAAGGAGAATGAACACAGAACCCCACACACATCCTTTTAAGACTGCATATTGAACTGATTGTGGTGATTAAAGCCTGATATAACAGAGACTGAGGAAAGCATGGAATTGAAGGAGAATGTAACTAAAATGTTTGGTATTTTTTAAAAAAAGAAATCCAAATTTAAAAAAAGAAATCCAAATCCAAAATGTATAAAATACATTTATGTTGAACTACCTGTCTGCCTCATATTTAGTTCTACACAAGAGAAACAAACAAGACATAGATTCACAAATAACGAAGTACTTGTATACTTATACCTTCAATGGATTATAAAAGCACAAAATAACTAATTATGTAGCTTAATTGTTTTTATAGTTAATGTTTATGTATTTAGTGTACATTTCTTCCATCATCTAAATAGTTTATATTTATTCATTTAAGCAAGAACCCTGATTTCATTACATGATGAGCACAAATAGGCATCTTAACAGCTTAGGAAATCAGGATGTTCATTTGAGTGCCTAAATAGAAGTGTGGCTGCCTAAATTTGATTATCTGATTGCATTTGATTGATGATGTACATTGATCTTGACAGACATGCTTGAATTTACATATAGACTAATCAATTTGAACAAATTAAAAATGTTCAGATTCACATATTTGCTTCAAACTTGCCATGAGTAAATGAAAAGGCAGAACTAGGGTGTGCAACCTTTATCTGATTTCAGTTACCAAGTGGAGTTGATAATTATTACTACCTATGAATAAACAATGACATGCCACATTTCACTCTACTCAGGTGCTATTCCAAATCATGTACAAATACTTCATCAAGAAGCCATTCCATCCGAAGAGAGCTTCTCAGGACCTCTGACTGTACATACATAGAATCTTTTTTGTGGCTGAGGTTCCCAGTCATGGGAACAAACTTAATAGCATCTTCCAGTGTAGATGGAGCAATAGAAGGGCAACCACCATTTCAATTGGCACGAAAGAACTGATAAGTGAAAGAATCTCAAAGGTCAAATAGTGGCAATAATGGGTCAATGAGAAGGGGATTTTTTGTCCATTGGTGCCAATTCCATGACAGAATGAGTTTATAAATCCAGGCAAAAATTATGATACCTTCTTTGAAAAATGCAGGCAGGAGGAATTGGTTTCTTGAGGTAAGACACTCCCACCCATCTTAAGCTTTCATAGTTCCTAGTTGCACATTTATTTACAGAGACCTTAGCAGAGCTTGGGGAATGATTACTTTGGAAAGTTTCCCTTATAAAATGCCTCTGAGTTATCAAGGTTTATGAAGAGGTTGGATAAAAGGGCAGTTAACTTCCCTCCCTCCATCCCTCCTTTTTTGATTTTGCTTAATGGAAAGGAAAATGCAGGGCGGGCAGGGAGGGAACTTACAAAGATTGTTGGCAAATAGCCTTATGGAGTGATCCAATGGATGGCATTGGCACTGCTTAGAAGTCCCTGCAGGGACCAGCAGGCCTCCATCTCTTCCTGCCCATGCTCTGATCTCAGGTTTCATTTTGTTTTTCCATTTGGTATAGCTAAATTGGCCTTACAACTCATCAAGCAAGGGGGAGTTGAGGAAAGAAAGAAGGGAGGCTGGAAAAACCTCCATATTTTTGTTCCCTCCAGTTCCCTCCCCACCAACCAGCATGCCCACATTTCTCCCTGTCTGAGGTCAATTTCATGGCTCCAGAGAGCAGCCAATGCACTTGCTTCCGCACCAGCTGGGCAGAGTCAGTGGAGGAGTGTCAGGTCACCAAGGTTAGAGTTCTCCCTTCAGCCTCTGAAGATGTCTTAGGAGCCACCCACTCATTCCTGTGTGCTCACAGGTTGGCTCTCATAGTACAGAATCCCAGAGTAGAGCAGCCGGAGGTTGAAGCTTTGTTTAATCAAGGAAGATGGGGTATGTGTAGATTCTGCAAAAGAAATTACCACTGGGGTATGACTACAATGGTCTTTTGCTGTAGTAACAGCAATATTCCATTGCTAAAAATGCCCAAGTCTTGGTTGACAGGACAGTTGTGCAGGATTGGCTAAAAAGGAAAAAAAAAGAAAAAAAGGAACTTATTTGTGCACATTCAGTCCCGGTCCTTCAAGATGCTGCTGAGAAGGTGTGTGCAGTGGCTGGCAAAGTAAAGAATTTTGGAAGTCCATTGTCAGGTTTTATAAAAAGTTAAAGGCACAAAAAGGTGGTGAACTCTAAATGACTCATGGATGTAATGGAGAGAGGGGAGGCAAATTAGTGTTGGCACACTCTTCTGTGGGATACTTGTGAGAGGACTGAGGGAAGAGAGGATGCCAACCCCTGTTGGAAACAAAAGAGGCAGTTATTCTTGGCATGCTTTCCAAGGGTGGCTTGATTCTTCAGATGAAACAAGGAGTGTGGAAATGGAAATTGAGTGCAGTGGAGGGTGAGGTTATCTCAAGGCTGCTGTCTGCAGGGGCTCAGACAGATCATGGAAACAGACAAGGTTTGGAAGTGAACAGAGAAGGCAAGGGAGACGAGGAGGAGGAACCTATTCCAGTTCCTGAGCCCATGATGTAGTGTTGGGCTAGAGGAGCTAGCATAGAGGGCATGCATAGATGCATAGTGCCATAAGGCCCACTCATAAGTTACTGAAAAGGAGCATTTTCAGAAGTAGTTTCTAGTTTGGGTTCAACAAATCACTTTGTCCATGCACACAGACTTATCTCTCAGTGGCTATAGTCTGTTGGCTGTGAACTGGAAATAAAGAGCCTTTTAGCAAAGAGGCTGTCTGTTCCTTGAAATGAATACAGGAAACCCATCTCCCAACAGCAACTAACAGTGAGCCTGATATATGATGAGAACAAAGCTGTAGTTTTGCATTGTTCATAGCTAGTAACTTTAAAAACATAAGAACATTAGAGAAGGCATGCTGGATCAGACCAAAGGTCCATCCATTTACTTGCTATGAGGGGAAGGGAAGAGCAACATGGTAAGATCAAACTTGAAAGGTACTAAACCCTTTTTATTGAAGCACCCTTAGAATGCTTGTTATGCATGAGATGTTCTAAAGGTAATGCAACTCTTCATCACAGGTAATGTAAATTTCTTGCAAGATAATTTTTTTCCTTGAACAAGAAGTGTTTCCCCCCACCTTTTTCATCCAACCAAAGAAACAGGCTTGCCTCAAGCAGAGGTGAATGGGTGAAAGTAGAGCTGAATTTTTTCAAAAGAACCTTTCCTTTAGAAGATTTCCATGAATGATATTTTCCTCAGATTCCACTCCTAGAAAAAGAAGACTACTCTGCTGAAAGTATTGCAAATATTTCCACTGTTTTTGGGGTGGTCTCTGTTAACCACTGGAATGAATCTAGCTTTGTGAGTATTCGAAGGATGAGCATTATAGTCAAGGGGCAGCAGCTGGGTGAAAGGATCCTGCCTCCAATTTGTCTGCCCAGAAATAGGGCAGAGAATTTGGTAGCACATATGCATGCAAAACTATCAAACAAATGTGACTGAAGAAGGTTTCATTTATTTGTTTCTTACTAATCAAGAAACACAAGAAAAATGGATTAATTTGGTTAGTGGACAGATGGTAGTTTTTTGTTATGTTTTTGTTTTACTATGCATATTTAGGTTGAAATTTTTTATTTAAATAAAAACATACTACAAAGGTACAAAAAGGCCCAAAAATTGCAACATTACTATACATATTTAGGGCTGTGCTGAATTGTGCAGATGATGAAGTTGTTTATAAAATGAGCACCTTATTGACCATTTCGACAGCTCAACAGATGGTGAAAATGTCCACACACTTCCAACACATCTAGGGAACTTGAATTCTTATCCAACAGGTACTGACAGAACTGCCTGGCAACAGTGACACACGCACTGGTCACTTCCTGCTTGGATTACTGTAACGTGCTCTACATGGGGCTGCCCTTGAAGACAGTCCGGATACTTCAGATAGTGCAAAATAGAGCTGCCAGGATGCTGTCGGGGACTGGTCATTTTTCTCGCATAACTCCAGTCCTCGATCAGCTCCATTGGCTTCCTATCGAAGTCTGGGCTGAATTCAAGGTGCTGGTTATTACCTATAAAGCCCTAAATGGCTTGGGACCAGGATACATAAAGGAATGCCTTTTTCCCTATTTGCCCTCCCACCCCCTAAGATCAGCAGCAGAGACCCTCCTCTTTGAAAGGGGTCAGGAGACAAAGGACTCGGAGGAGAGCTTTCTCTGCGGTGGCGCCCCGACTATGGAATGCGCTCTCTAGAGAGGTCCACCTGGTGCCATCATTATATGCTTTCTGGTGTCAGGTCAAGACCTTTTTATTGGACCAATATTTTAAAATAAATATTGTTATTTTAACACAATTAAAAAAATTAATTGTATTAGATTTATTTAATTTATTTTAAATAGTTTTAGTTTTATGCTCAGTTATGGAATTGTTTATTTTGTTTAGGATTTGAAGGAATGCTGTAAGCTGTCCAGAGATGACTGTGATGGATGGCCTACAAATTTTCTAAATAAATGATAAATAAATAAACACTCCCTCCTTGAATGAAAAGAGTCCTATAGTAGTAGAGTGATAACAACAATTTGGTGTACCCAGAAAAAAAGCACATTCTTAGTTGATTGCAACATGGGTGTCATCACCCCACCCTTGCTGTTTAGTTTTTCCTTCCTGGGAACAGGGAAGTGATGATGCCTCCAATAACGTTTAACTGTGTGGTGGTTCCACTGAGGTGAAACAAAGCTAATTCAGAGTGAAGACAATTTCTTTAAAGTTTCACTTGCCCTCAGTGAGATCACTGCATAGGTAAACATAATTGGCTATGTGATATCACTAATTCCATTGCTGTTAGTTGCAAAGTCATGCCCAACCCTTCATGATTTCCTGGACAGCATTCCTCCAGGCTCCCCTGTCCTCCACCATCCCTCGCAGTCCACCCAAGCTCACACCCACTGCCCCAGGGACTCCATCCAGCCACCTCATCCTCTGCCATCCCCTTCTCCTTTTGCCATCGATCGTTCCCAGCATCTAGACATGCACATGGTGGGCATGTCGTGAGCGGAGCCGGCTGGAGCCGGGGGTCTGAGTAGATGGCCCGGGAGGCCCCTTCTGATTCGCTCTGTTTCTATGTTTCTAATTCCATTAGGAGAAAATCTATTTGAGGAGTGTGCATGTGTGTGTTGGGGGTGGGGGGCATTCTGTCAAAACAGTGGGCAATCTGGGCTGCAAATGCCAGAGACATAGAATAAAAACAGTATGCGAAGTCTGGAGGAGGCTTTTCGCTAACCAAAAAGCTCTCCTCTGTGCTAAACAGAACCGAACAGTATCCCACTCTACTAGTATCTCCCTCTTCTTTTAAGGTCAGAAAATGTTCATTGGCAGTCTGTCAACCTCACACGTAACTTTATCAATGAACATAGAAATATGTCCCCGGACCTCTCTCTGAGTATCTACCACTGCAGTGCAGCTTAGCACTGATGATTAGTACTTCTAATCTAAAAAGAATTCTCTTGGGGGTCCTAGAAATGCATTATGAGAAAAAAAATGATTTACACTACATTGCTACCTGTTTTTCTCGTATGTTTCCCTGGTTATTGTTGAATACATTATCTTGCTTTTAAAGGAGTTTTCTTTTGTACCCAAAGTAATGGATTCTGCAATCTACATAAAAGACTTATAAGATAACAAATGTCCCCATCTACAATTTCCAGGGTTCCAAATCAGATCTTGTTTTGCTGTTTTGCAAATTCAGTTTTTTGGCTCTCCAGACAGAAATGAGTTGCACATTGAAGTAAGCTGTATCACTCAAGAGTGCTGCCTGGCTGGCTGGCAGGCTTTCTCCCTCTCTCTCTCCTTCCCCCTCCCCCCAATACATGGTTTAGTGTTTTAATCAGAGATCACAATTCTACCTCCATCCAACCTAGGCTTAAAAGTCTAGAAAAAAGGTGCTGCCAAAATCTATTACATTAGGAAAAAATGTCTTTTCAGTTGCTTCTGGTCATCTCTATTACAGAGGCCTCCTAAATATCTGGGCCTATTTGCATACTCAGGAATTAGAGTAGCTACTGTGAACACCATCACAAAATGCCTGATTGCTGCCTTGACCTCTATTGCGTCTTATAGATTGTCAGCGCATCTTACTCAGCAACAACTTTTGTATGGAGTGATGTACACACTGTTTAAAATGATTTACCTGTTTGATGAAATTAAACAGTGCAGATGGATTGCCCACATCCTTTTGACAGATAAAATAGTGATATTACAGTATTGGATATCTTCCATAAAGAAATAGATGTATGTTCTGCGTTTGTTGAAGCCTATGTATATTTGCTATGAAATTGTATGCATTTCATATGCATCCATTGCTGTGGATCTATACAAATCTATGCATGTATGAAGAGAAGAAATGAGATTCCCATTGCACATCTAGAATTTTTTTACATGAGTCATTTAATGTGCACCCAAAAGTCCTTGCTCAAGGTTGTTCATAGGCTCTTTAGACATAATTATAATCCTCCAGCTTCACTTCTATTTTTCAAAGCACCAATGTTTGTTTGTTGGTTTTTCAGAATGGGAAAATGTCTCTTAGAATGGGGTGCTGTTACACTTTGTGTACAACACAGCACTGCCTAGAAGATATGCTGTGAATAAACAGGAAAGAAAGAGTTCTTTGAGCAGAACTTGGATCACAATGCTGTTACAAAACTGAGGCAACAATCAACAGTCTTGTGTAGAAAAGATTGTAGAAGCTTGCACTAAGGTTGGATACAGTCCATTGTGCTTGTGGTGATGGTAGTCCTTACCGGTTTACTGAAACCTTATTGTTTGAAGGGGTACATTGAAATTATATTGAGTATTAATCTACCTAGAAAATAATATTTTAGAATATTTTTGTTCACTAAAGCTTGATTAAACTAAACCACACCAAATAGAGAGAATATCATAAAATTACATGCTCTTGTATCAGCAAAAGAAGTCATCTTAATCAAGCTTGTATATTCACGTGCCATCTGAAATAAAATTTAATGAATATGCTAATCTGGGTTTGGGAACTTTTTATTAGGCAGCTCAGGGCTGCAGGAGCCATCCTGCTTTTGACCACCTAGTCTAGTCTATTTTATTCTATTTTTTTCTTAACATGTATGTTATCAGACTTCTTCAAACTGTAGCAGCCAAAGGCTCCTTGTCACTGATTATGTATCTTATAAATTACAGTGGGAAATTATACTTTGATAGATGATTGCAATCAGAAGGATAATATATAATTTTGATTAATCAAAGAAGTTTGATTAATTTCAGTGTTGATCTTAGAATAATCCTGGGCTGAGATGGTGTTTACTGTCATTCACTGTTAGTAATAACACACAGTGAATTGAACTCTCTTCCTTAAACCTCCTTAAAATATGAATATGGTAGATTTCTACCCTTTTCAGGTGTTTAATTAGCCCGTTCAAAAGTAAATGGGATGTAAAGGTGCTGAGCCACAGTGCAGCATCACAGATGTATGGATGCATGATGCTGTGCTATCATGTTCCACTCTTGGAGGGTCAGATTATCACTCCATGATCCTTTATAGTCATTGTGAGTGTCCTGTATAGTCATAGGATAACAATGAAGTATGTGAATTTGTGAAAGATTTTAATACCTTGGTTCAATCATCAGTTCAAACAGACTGCAACCATCATATTAGAAAACTGAGACTTGGAAAAACAGGAGTGAAGGAACTATAACAGATCACAAAGTGTAAGGCAGTTTCACTGGTGACTTATTGGGGTTTTTTTTAATATATTTTATTAACATTTTAAACTAACACTAAAAAAATCAAACATGGCAAACATTGGATTTACTGTGTCAACCTCCTACTACATATTTTTTAACATTCTAAAGTCAAATTTCAAATCAATTTATACTAGTTTAAAAAAATCTCTAAATTTACGCCAGGTCCCGTTTCTCCAGCCAATTATAGAAAGAGTCCCAAGTTCAATAGAAATCAGTATCCTCTTTTTCCTTCAACAATAAAGTCAATCTATCCATTTCTGCACAGTCCAAGATCTTTCTTACAATCAATCCATCGGTGGGCAGCTCCTCACTTTTCCAATATTGAGCAAATGCAATCCTCGCCGCTGTAATTAGATGCAGTATCAGATACATTTCCTGTCTGTTAACGTCTTCCGGTATGATGCCTAACAAGAAAACTTTGGGTTTAAAGACAAAGGGTTTTTGTAATATTTCCTCCATCCGTCTGTGTATTTTAATCCAGTACTTTTTTGCATTATCACAAGTCCACCACATATGATAAAATGTACCCCCTTTATGTTTACATTTCCAACATCAATTTGACATATTTGGAAATATCTTAGCTAATCGACTTGGTGACAAATACCATCTATAGAACATTTTATATAAATTTTCTTTATATGAAGTTGCTAATGTTACTTTAATGTTTCTTTCCCATAGTTTTTGCCACTTTTCTAGTTCAACATTAAATCCAAAGTTTTGTGCCCATAGTTTCCCTAACCTGTTCCCTTCCATTTTCCTGTCAAGTAAAAAATCATATAGTCTTTTAATAATTTTCTCATCTGTTTTAAGCATCACTTGATCAAATTCTGTTAGATCTTTGTAGAACCCCCATGTTTTACTATCTTTAGCATATCTTGATTGCATCTACACCTTATACCACCACCAAATATTAAGTCCCTGTTCTTGCATTTCTTGCTCCAGTTTCAGGCCACCATCCTTATCCAAGATATCGCCATATCTTATGATCTTTTCAAAGTTCAATACATTTGGATATACAAAAGCTTCCATAGGTGAAAGCCATCTTGGTAATTTATTATACAGTTTTAGCTTTAGTTTATCCCACACTGACATTAAAGATCTTCTAATAAAATGACTCAGAAATGACCCATGTGACTTAGCTTTTTCATACCACATCCCATCTGTAAGTCATGACCTTCAAGATACAAAATTCTCTTATTTTGCAACGTTATCCATTCTTTTAGCCAAGCTAGAACAGACGCTTGGTAATACAAGATCTAATCAGGAAGACCAAAATCTCCATTCTTTTTAGCTTCCTGAAGCATTTTTCATTTAATCCTTGGTTTCTTTTTCTCCAGATAAATCTTGAGATATGAAAATTTAAGTCATCAAAGGATTTTTTATCAATTTTTACAGGAATCATTTGAAACAGAAACAGAAGTTTAGGTAATATATTCATTTTAACAAGTGCTATTCTTCCCATCAAAGATAATTGTAAATTGGCCCATTTTTCCAAAACATCTTTAATATCCTTCAATAATTTATTATAATTATCTTCTTTCAAAGTGGTACATTTAGCTGTAAGATAGATTCCCAAGTATTTAACCTTTAACAATCTGCAAATCTACTTGTTCCTGGAGTCTTTCTTTTTGTTCCCGCGTAAGGTTTTTAACTAACTATTTAGTTTTTTCTCTATTTATTTTCATTCCCGTAACTTCACCATATTCCTCAATCCATTGTAGAAGTTTAGGCATTGTTACAAAAGGTTCCTCCATTATAAAAACCAAATCATCCACAAAGAATTGCAATTTATAACTTTCGCCCCTAATTCTAGTTCCTTTGATGTCCTTGTCATCCCTAACACATCTATTCAGTACCTCTAAAACCAAAACAAGCAACAGGGGTGACAGCGGACATCCTTGTCTTGTGCCCTTTTGGATCTCTATAGGGTTTGAAAGTTCTCCATTAATTAAGATCCTGGCCGACCGTTTTTGATAAATACTTGATACCACATTCATAAATTTTTCACCAAACTCCATTTGAATCATCTGTTGCTTCATAAATTGCCAATTAACATTATCAAAGGCTTTTTGGGCATCCATGAACAATAAAGCCATTGGTTTTACTGGTGACTTATTGTATTCCTGATCACTGTGTATGGGTGCGAAAGCTGGATAGTGAAGAAAGCTGACAGGAAGAATCATAGACTCATAGAATAGTAGAGTTGGAAGGGGCCATGAAGGCCATCAGATCCAACCCCCTGCTGTTGCAGGACACCAAGTCACATCATCCCACTCAGATGGCTGTCCAGTTTCTCTTTTCACAGTTACAACTGAAAACCTAACTTAATGAGATGTCCTGTAATGTCTCATTAATCTGCTTATTAAATTTTAGCTTAATTAGCTTTGTGTGTGTGTGTCTAGTATGTGAGAGCCCACCACCTCTCCAGGCAGCTGGTTCCACTGTTGTATAATTCTGACTAGCGAGAAAGCTTGTCCTGAATCTGGGTTCTTGCAACTTGACTTGATTATTCCATGTCCTGCACTCTGATATCAGCGAGAAGAGATCTTGACCTTCCTCTATGTGACAGCCTTTGAGGTACTTATAGAGGGAAAACTGATGCATTTGAAATATGGTGCTGAGAGAGAACTTTGCAAATACTGGACTGGCAAGCAAAAAAGTGGTCCTAGATCAAATCAAACAGGAACTTTTCCTGGAAGCAAAAATGATAAAACTGAGGCTGCTGTTCTTAGGGCACATCATGAAAAGGCAAGCCTCACTGAAGATAACAGTCATACTAGGGAATGCTGAAGGCAGAAGAAGAAAAGGAAGACCAGCTATTGGATGAATCAATTACATAAAGGAAGTGACATCCTTGCATTGACTGGAGCTCAGTAGGACAGCCAAGGATAGGACATTTTGGAGGGCTTTCATTCACAGTTACAACTGAAAACCTAACTTAATGAGATGCCCTGTGATATCTCACAAATTAGCTTATTAAATTTTAGCTTAATTAGTTGTGTGTGTGTGTGAGTGAGAGAGAGAGAAAGAGAGAGAGACAGAGAGAGAGAGAGAGCAAGAGTATGAGTATTCCCAAGTAAGTAATAGAGTCTGAACAGCATTAAAATTGCCAATTGACTCATACACTTTGAAAAGCAGACCTGACTGGCATAAATTCTGACTTTGAGCAATTAATTAAATAACTAGACAGTTTGCCAAAAGCATTGATCAGTCAGAAGACTGAAGATAGATTTAAATATTTTACAACATAAGCATATAATGGACAAAATAGAGAAAGAACTCAATTAAGGGAGATTAATGATAAAGATGGAAGTGAAGGAAGCTTAGTATGGGACACAATGAAGGCTGTCACAAGGAGAGTAAATATTGGGAAGCTTGTAGTTTTAAAAGACAAATGGCTACATACATGGAAAATTTAGAGGGTGAAATAAAGGACTTGGAAAAGAAATATATGAATGATAGAGATATTAAAATTTTGGTGGAAATACAAGCAAAAAAGTGAGTTGTGTAATACGGAAATGGAAAGAACTCATAGAAATAATTGAATAATTTTATTGATAAATATATCAAGGTGAATCAGACTGGTTTTATAGTAGAGAGAAAGTTGCTGGATGTGACTAGAAGAGTATTAGAGGTAATAGAATTTCTATCAAAGAAAAGGTTAAAAACAGGTGTAATAACATTAGATATTTTCAAAGTTGTTGATTGTGTGGAATGGCCAAGAATAAAGATGTTGATACAGAGTATAGGATATGGCTCATGATTCAGATGGGTAATAAATCAATTATATTCAGAAGAGTTTGCAATTGTGATAGTCCATTATGGTTTAACAGAAAGAATTTGATGTTCGTCCATCGTTTTCGATGAGGACCTTGACATCTAACGGGTTGTGAGTTGTCCACGGTGTGTCCACAGGTGACTGATAAGGCCAATACGGTCACAGAATGTTCTGCCACAAGTCAGGCAGACATGTGTGGGCACCACTGTTGCAACGTTTGCAACTCTGGCTTTACGAAGTGCTCACTTCTCTTGTGCTATAGTTGTCCTTCTGGCTTCAGAAATTTGGCAGTCTGTGGATCAACGTGCGCCATGTCGATCAGTCTTGTGCCAGGGTCTCCCAGGAGGTGGTGTCGATAACCAGGGACTTGAGATAGGCTTTTAGCGTGTCTTTGTATCGCTTCTTTTGTCCCCCGTGCAATTGCTTTCCTTGAGACAGCTCACCATAGAAGAGCTGTTTGGGGATGCGGTGGTCTGGCATCCATGCAACATGACCTGCCCAGTATGTCTGGGCTTTCCTCAGCAGGGTGTGAACTGATGGCAGGCCTACTCTGGAGAGGACCTCCGCGTCTGGCAACTTGTCCTGCCACCGGATCCTCAAAAGTCTGTGGCGGCAAGTCATGTGGAAGTGGTTCAATTGCCTAGCATTCCTCCTGTATACTGTCCAAGTCTCACTAGCTTACATCAGGGTAGTTAGCACTACTGCTCGATAAACGTTAAGCTTTGTAGCAAGGCTTATTCCACGGCGGTCCCACACTTTGGTCTGCAGTCTGCCAAATGTAGAGCTTGCCTGTGCAAATTTGCAGTTGACCTCGATGTCAACTGTCACTGCACGGGAAAGAGTGCTACCAAGGTATGTAAATTGGTCAACTGCTTGCAGCTTTTGTCCCTTCACTGTGATGGTGGGCTCTTGGTATTGGGCTTTCAGAGCTGGCTGATGCATCACTTTGGTTTTCCCTGTATTGATGAGGAGGCCGAAGTTGTCGCATGCTACTGCAAATTTGTCCATGCTGGCTTGCATTTCCTGCTCTGATCCAGCATTCGGGGCACAGTCATCAGCAAAAAGGAGGACTCGTAGCACAGTCTCCTTTATCTTGGTGACAGCCTGGAGTCTTCGCAGGTTGAACAGTTTCCCATCCATCCTGTATTTCAGGCTGATTCCCAAGGAGTTGTTCTGAAAGGCGTCTGTCAGCATGGCTGAAAACATTATGCTGAACAGGGTCAGTGCCAGCACACACCCTTGCTTGACACCATTTGTGACGGGAAAGGCCTCTGAAGCTTCTCTGTCACCCAAAACACAAGCTGTCATGTCGTCGTGGAACTGACGTACCATCAGGATGAATCTGTCAGGGCACCCAAACTTCAACATGATGTGCCACAGACCTTCGTGACTCACAGTGTCAAAAGCCTTGGTGAGGTCCACGAAGGTGGTGTACAGTTCACGATTCTGCTCTTGACACTTCTCTTGGAGCTGTCGGGCTGCGAAGATCATGTCCACAGTGCCACGCTCTTTGTGGAAGCCACACTGTATCTCGGGTAGTAGATCCTGTTCTAGGTGGTCAGTCAGGCGATTCAGCAGCACATGTGCAAGGATCTTGCCTGTGATGGAGAGCAGTGATAGTCCTCTATGATAATCACAGACTTGTCAATTTCCTTTCCTCTTGTAGAGGTGTACGATGGACGCGTCTTTCAGTTCCTGAGGAATGGATCCTTGATTCCAGAAGGACTGGAACAGCTGAATGAGTTTGTTGACAAGCAGTGCACCACCTTCCTTATAGACTTCCGCTGGGATCACATCAGATCCTGGGGCCTTGCTACTGGACAGCTGGCTGATGGCCTGTAGGGTTTCAGGCTTTGATGGTGGGGCATTCAGGCTGTGGTTGATATCCGCCTGGAGCATTCTGTCAATCGCCTCATTATTGATGAAGGATGGACCGTTCAGTACTGATTGGAAGTGTTCAACCCAATGCTGTAGAATCAGAGTCTTCTCAGTAATGAGAGTTGCACCATCTGAGTCCAGTAGAGGGGAGCTCCCTGAAGGCTGAGGTCCATACAAGGACCTGAGGGCTTGTAGAACCATTTGGCATTGTTTCTATCAGCAAACTTCTGGATTTCATCTGCTTTGGCACTCAACCAGGAGTCCTGCATCTTGCGAAGCTTGCTCTGTACAGTCCTGCGAGCGTTGTTGAAGGCGTTTTTCTTAGCTGTTGACAACGGGTCATTCTGATGAGCATGGTGAAGGTGGTGCTTTTCAGCAAGTAAGGCCTTGATCTCTTCATTGTTTTCATCAAACCAGTCCTGCTGTTTCCTGTGTGAGGGTTCAAGAACCTTTAGTGCAGAAGAGTGCACAATATCCCGGAAGTGTTCCCAGTCCTTCTCAGCATTTTCCTCTAATTGCAGCTCTGAGAGTTGGTTGTCAAGATCTTCTGCTAGTGAAGTTGCTGTGTTGGGGTTCCTCAGTTTACTGACATTGATCTTTTTCATCACAGCTTTGTTTCCCTTCGGACGTCTCTTAGGCTTGATGTGAAGGCTTAATTTGGAGATGATGAGTCTGTGGTCAGTCCAACAGTCAGCACTCGGCATGGCCTTGGTCACCCTTACATCCTGTCTGTCTTTCGTCTGCAGAATGACATAATCAATGAAATGCCAGTGCTTGGAGTGTGGGTGCATCCAGGACGACTTTTTGCGAGTGAGCAGGCGGAAGATAGTATTAGTGATGATCAGATCATGAGCTGCACATGTCTTCAGTAGTAGTAGGCCATTGCTGTTACATTTGCAGATTCCATTTTTTCCAATGATGCCATCCCAGGCAGAGTGATTGGATCCTACTCTCGCGTTGAAATCGCCAAATGGAATCAGTCTGTCGGTGCGCTTCACAGATGAGAGTAGGGCATCGAGATCTTCTTAAAACTTGTCCTTTACTTCATCCGGATTCGTCATTGTGGATGCATAGGCGCTGATCAGTGTGGCTTGCTTTCCTCTTGGTAGTGGGAGATGCATTGTCATGAGTCGGTCGTTCACACCCTTGGGAAGACTGGTAAGTATGGGGACAAGATGATTCTTAACCGCAAAGCCAACTCCAGATTCACGATGTTCGTCACTGCTATGTCCACGCCAGAAGAATGTATGCCTCCTGTTTCTGTGAGCTGACCTTCGTTGGCTAGGCAAGTCTCACACAGGGCCGCAATATCGATGTTAAATCTTGCGAGCTCTTTGGCAACCAGGACTGTTCTTCTTTCTGGTCGATCTGCTGAGGGATTGTCTTGAAGCGTGCGTACATTCCATGTGCCAATATGAACATGGAAAGAATACCCTTAGGTCGAAGCACTAGGTAGGAATGCCCTTTTTCACCTATATTGTTTGCTTTAGTTATACAATTATTAGCAAACAGTAGAAGCAATGATAATTCTAGAAAAGGTATTGGACTTAAAAATAAAATTAAGATTAACCTATTTGCTGACAATATATTGTTAATATTTAATGACCCATTTAAAGCCATGGATCAGATTAAAAATCATTTGGATCAGATTAAAAATCAGCCACCTCCCATGGAGGCCCATTCCATACACTAGGGGTCTTGTCAGGAAGTACTTCCTGGCATCCAAATTGAACCTTGGTTCCTTGAGTTTGGTTCTGTTGGAGCGCATCCTGCCTTCCTCTGCAGGGGAGAACAGGTCTCTACCCACCTCCATGTGACACCCCCTCACGTACCTATATGTCACCAACAAATCCCCTTGGAGTCTCCTTCAGGCTGAAGAGACCTGGTTCCCTCAGTCTCTCCTCATATGGCTTTCCCTGCAATCTGGCCACCATCCTTGAGGCCCTAAGCTGGCTATATCCTTCCTGTAATGTGGAGCCCAGAACTGAACACAATACTCCAGCTGTGGGTGCACCAGAGTCGTATAGAATGGTAGTAATACCTCTCTCGATCTAAAAGCCACACTTCTGGTTATGCAACCAAGGGTGGCATTTGCCCTCTTGACCGCCACATCACACTTCTGACTCATGTTTCATCTGCAGTCAACCAGCACCCCGAGGTCCCTTTCACAAGTGCTGCTTTCCAGCCACTTGTGCCCTACCCTGTGCTTATGACACCCATTCCTATGCTCCAAGTGCAAGACCTTGCACTTATCCACATTGAATGCCATCCTGTTATCCTCCGCCCACTCTCACAGTCTGTCTAAATCCTTTTGGATCCGGAGTACCTGCTCCTCAGTTGTGCAAACTGCCCCCATTTAGTATTGTCTACAAATTTGATCAGCAGTCTTTTCTCCCCTTCTTCCATGTTGTTGATGAAAAGATTGAATAGGATCGATGAAAGAAAGGATTGAAGATAGAGCAAGAGAGAGAGAGAGAGAGAGAGAGAGAGAGAGGGGAAGGAAGGAAGGAAGGAAGGAAGGAAGGAAGGAAGGAAGGAAGATAGATTTGACCATGCCTCTTCTTCCCCATCTAACGTTAGTCTTCTCCATATTGGTAACTTGTTGCATTTAGTCTTTCAGTTTAGGTTTTGAAGATGAGTACCAGCATCTTCAACCTGAACCTTGCAATTAGCAAGCAACCACTGAAATGCTTTTAAAAAATGCTTTTATTCCATGTAAGTGAAAAAGACTGTGACAGTCTGTAGTCTGTATACTGTACTCTGCACTAAGAAAAGATTCTCAACAGATTAACTGCACACTACCTTTCTACAGATAGTACATGAAGAAACATCTTTTGTACTATCCAGTACTGATGTTTTGATGTGCAGGTTTTTTGGCCCTAAAAGGTACAGTCATTCTGCTAGTAGGATAATATATGGGTTATCCCTAAGACTACAAAAACAATTGCCAAAAACACTATACAATCCATAGTAAAAACTGTGATCAAACATTAATTCTGTATGCTGTTCTTCCACTAATGTTATTCTCTGAATTCTTACTGAAAACATTTTTAATTTTCTAGGTTGGTGTTATTCAGAAAAGTTGGTGTAATGTTCTTCAGGTAGACGTATTCTCAGTGGAAGCATATAGCCTATAGTTTTCAAAGGAGTGTGGAATATAGGATGTCAGATTATTTACATACTCTTAGAAACAACTTTTGAAAGGATATGTTACTCCTGAATACCAAATAGATATTTTCTTAGGTGAGAAGCTTGCATGCACATGAGCTTCACTTTAGTATTCCAGAAATTGTTTTGTACTGAACATTTAAGCAGAAATGGCAAAATCACAGTTGCTGTGAAAGTCAATAAAGAAAAAGTTCAGTCCCTATTTGTGCATGCAGGGTTGAAGGCAGGGCACTGAGCACGTGTTCTAAACCAGGGGGACGCATGGAAGCTATTATAAAAGTGCTGCTGAACTCTCTCTTCTGGCTACAGAGTTTGGTCTCTAGCATAAAGACCTTCTCATCTCCATTTTCATCACCCTGGAATACCCCAGTGAGAATCCGTCATACTAATGTCACCATTTGCAATTATGACTTAGTGAGAAATGGCTATCTAATACACACAGAGATTACACCATCATGGAAAGTTAACTCTGCCATCCAAACCATCAGCTTGGAAATGCCAATTTGGAATTTACAACTGCCAACACCAGTGCTCAAAAAGCATAACTCATATTTTGTAGAAATTGAGAGAGTGATTTTGAATGCTTAGATTTTGGCCTAGGTTTCACTATTGTAGTAAATGTGTCTGAGCTTTTAGGCTGCAGGTGATAATTTTCCTTACTGAATGATAGATGGTGGTGGTGGTGGTGGTGTGTGTGTGTGTGTGTGTGCGCGCGCGCAAACAAGCAGTAAGCTATCAGGAAGAAGGCAGATATGCCAAACATTTTTCTAACATGCTAGTGTTCCATATGCAACAATTATTTGTTTATATACTTGTTTGTTTATATAAAAATATTCAGTAATGTGAGCCCCACCTGCAGTCAGATCAAGCTTATTTGAAGGGGTTTTAACTACTATTTTTATTATTTTGGGTTCTTTCCCATGAAAGCCCGTGGTCAATGGAGGAAATTGACCATTATGATCATTTGTATTGTTATTTATTATTTCTGAAGCAGCTAAAACTATGAGACAGCATACAGCATTTACGAATGCCCTCAAAATTTCAATCAAAATGCTCCTTTCACCACAGTAACTTTAGCATGGGTGGAAGAACGCTTAAATAGAACCTCATCTTCCTTTCCTTACAATGAGAACAAAGAATACAAAGACACTGTACAAACTAGCATATACATCCCTGATCAAACCTCTTCTCTAAACCCTAATACTGTTAAAAGGATAGGCTGCATGATTTGGTGTGATGGTCAAAAGCTATGTCACCCTGAGATGTTACAAGAACACGAGGGATAAAAATGTGCTAAATAAATTAACTGTGAGTACTGAGAGGGCTCTAACAGCTATTAATTGGATTTCTTGCAAATTTGTAAAATGACAAAATGAGCTGTATTTCATTTTAGAATGCCAACAAAAACATTTAAAATGCAGAAATGCCATGGATAACACATATGCACACTTCTCTCACTCACTTTCTATTTTTTATTCTCTCTCTCTCTCTCTCTTACACACACACTTAATAGATCATGCAGGGAAAACTCAACCTCCCATTTCACTTTTTCTCCCACATAAAGAACACTGTGGCACTATCTGTACTTTTATTGCCTCCATTCTCCTGTAACAAGGAAAGCAGTTAATCAAAACAGGTACAAGGCTGACCTTAAACAAAGTGATGTGAACACAGAAATGTAGACACCAACAAATTCTGGAAAATAGTATGGAAAGCTTAAAAGCATAAAACTATGGACAGTTAGACACTAGTTACAAATATTTTGAATGTTTTTACCTTCCATAATTATTTATTTATTATGGATTGTATCAAAAGTCATATTTTATAAAACGACTACCACAATTTTAAGCATGCTTCTTTCTAACTCTTTGCCTCCTTTCTGTATCGTTATCAAGAAAGGGCATCATTCCTATCAGTCCTCACCTTATGCTGGCTAGGGCTGATGGGAACTGCAACCCAATAATTGCTGAAGTGTCACAAACTACTCATTCCTGCATTATTTGTGTGTGTGTGTGTGTGTGTGTGTGTGTGTGAAAGAGAGAGAGAGAGAGAGAGAGAGAGAGAGAGAGAGAGAGAGAGAGCGCAAAACTAAGCTACTTAATTAAAAAAGCAATAAACCAAGAAATGAATGAAACCAGGAGAGATAACACAGCAGATAAATACCTTCTTATCTCCACTTATCTTAGAATAAGTTCCAAAGTCTTGGTACCATTGTTCAAAAGACCTTTCTGAATGGAGCACCTCCCATCTATCTTAGTTCAAAAAGAATAAGGCTGCCCTTTAGGGATCTTTGACCCAAACCTTTTAGGGCTTTGAAGATTAACCCAAACGCTTTGAATTGGTTCCAAGAATCAAGTGGCAGCTGATCATAATATCCTTTCAAAGCCATCCCCTCAAAGAGTGTTTTTTCTTTATCCTGTCAGGATGTGAGTACAGCGCCTTTTGTTGATGGATCTGCTAGAACTTTAGACTACCAGAGCCATTTTCAGTCACCTACAAACCAAGGTTCCCTTTTTTCTATCACCAGATGTGTGCATTGCTTTTTAGACAAGCCATGAATATAGCATGCATTTGAGAGAATTTATATAACATTTTAAGATGACATCAGAATTATCAGAAGGATGTCAAGTCTTACCCTGGTTCACCAGAAAGGTCCCAGGTTCCCATAACTAAGGAAATTTCTGCCTTGAAAAGTAGAGAAATCAGCACAAACATTTAGAGACACCTCCCAGTGCTCTATAAAATAGTCATAGCAAGTGGGAGGTTTTGCTTCTAAGAATACTATAGTGGCTTATAAAAGAATGCATTATTTTTATGTTCTCATGTCCTATTAAATCTTTTTAAGGGAATGTTCCTTTGAATCAGTGCAGCTTTAATGTACTAAAGCAGCAGTCTGGGCTGTGATTTTTTTTTAATAAGTAGAAATCATTATTTAGATAATTTTTTTAATTCAGCAAACAGCATTAATATTCTGAGGAAAAATATGGCTATTTAGTATTAATGCAAATGGAGATTTCAAAAGCATGGTACTTTGTGGCACATAAAAGTTCTTTTTCTTGCATTTCTGACTTCTCCTACAATCTCCTCTAAAGCACTGCATTGGTTCCTCAAAGATGTTGTCACTTTGTATGCTTGAGAGGAAACAAATACTATTCAAAGCCTGTGCCCATGAAGAGTTATACTGTCTTAGTAAGTTTCTGCAAACACTGAGTAATTTTCAAAACTATTATTCTCAAAGGATACTTTCAGCATCTCAAGACAGTGCTGCCACTGCCGCCACCGCCGCCACCGCCTCCTCTTCCTCTTCCTTTTACACTATAAACAAAGCAGAAGAAGCCAAGCTCTAGTCTGGCTGCCAACTTTCACAGTTTCTGCATCTCATGGGATTACTTGTTCCTTAAAAGCAGATAAGCAGAAAAACTATACATGACTTTTCTTCCCCAAAGGCAAAAAGTACACACACATCTGGGCAGAAAGTATACTGAAGATGTGATTTTGGCTTCTATTTGGAAGCCATTAAACAAGAACTTAAGGATCTGCAGAGATATTTGAAGCTTTGGCTCATGATGCCAAGGCAAGGTTCCAGCAGCTTTATTTAAACATACAAATAATGGGAAATTGGCAGGAAGCTTGCCCTTTTAAGAGGGCATTCCTAACAGATGGGAATAGACAGCTAATCTCTACTAAAATGCCAGAATAGATGATGTGTAGGCTACTTTAAGCAATTGAGTAGCAATAGCACATTTGTGTATAAAGGGCTCTGCACAGACCAAAGGTTAGGATTGCCCCCCACCCCCGAAAATTATCACAAAAACGAGGACATTTGTTTTCATAATAGTTGCATTTGCTAATTTGTCCACCTGGAGGTATTCCTCTACCCACCATTGTCACTCCCTATAAGAAACTGGTCCTTCACTTGGCAGTCCAAGCTATCTGATTGCATTGTTATAGCAAATGCTTACACTTTTGCGCTTATGGACCTCTTTACTGCCATTTCTCAAACTTCCTTAAGCTGAGCGCTTCCTGTTGCTGCCAGTCCTGTTAGCAAACTGTCAAACTTCCTTACATGTGAGATGGGCACCAGCATTAGAGACAAGCCATCCATGAATTGTCCCTCTGAGACACAGCATCTTTTCCGTGGTAGGGTAAGATGGTCCTCCCTGTGGGAGCATTGAGAGAAGTTTAAGAGCACGAGCGTGGTATGGATCCCAGGTGTTTTACAGGTCTACCCTGTGCCTTAGATTGCATTGTTCTTTTAATATTTGTTTGTTTGTCTCATGCCATTTGTGAGCATTGCCTATTTCATGGATGACTGTAAATTACCCTGACAGCTTTGACCATTAGGCAGTACAGAGATGAGGAGAAGGAGGAGAAGGAGGAGGTGGTGGTGGTGATGTTTTACACAAATGGAATCCTAATAGTTATGCTGGGGTTTTCAAAGCAGAAAAGCTGGAAATGTACTGTTGTTATTATTTCATTTGTATACCTCCCTGCAGCCAAAGCTCTCTGGGCAGTTGACACAATCTGTAAAAGCCAATGATTTAAAAAGTAAAAGTAAAAAATACACTAAAGGTATCAGAAAAAATAATAAAATATAAAAACAGCTAAAGACAGATGATAGAAACAGACAATACAAGGAATGCCCTGAGAATAACTCTGCCAAATACCTGTTGATTCCCTTCAAGCCCCTGGATGGCTGAGTTAGTCTTAAAAAGCATCAGAAAAGAGGGTTAACTTAGCCTGGTACTGAAAAGATTACAGATCCAGCACCAGTCAGGCTGCAGTGGGGAAGTTAATGCATGAGCAGGGTGCCACCACCGAGAAAGCGCTCCCTCTTGTTGCAACCCTCTGTACTTTTCTTGAATGGGCCCTTGAAGGAAGGTCCAGAGGTTGAGTGTAGTGTCCCAGTAGATTATGGTTGGGAGAGATGCTCTGGCAGCTCCTGTATTCCTATAGAACTGAAAATAATGGAAAAGAGACCCTTCAAGTTCTACCTTCTATTTTCCTTCCTGGTAGCCAGAGATGGCACAGTGGGACCCTAGTGATTCTTAACAGGCAGAACTGGGGTGCTCGAAAAAGGATACAATTTTTCACTCTTTCAATCCGAGTTTATGTTTGCAATGAAATGTTGACATGTCGGTGATTTTACAGCAGGGTTACAGGATATTAGTTTGTCAGGGTGTTGATTAAGTATTCTAGAATAATGGGCTGTCATCTTCCGTAGGTAAGAAAGTGTTTTTCTGGATATTCATTAGATCATTGAGGGTTGCCTCAGAGTGGGGAATTAATTAGGATAAGAATATGTTGCATGGTGGGAGTAAGGTTTTGTCAGAATATCACAGTGCTATGACAGGTTTCCTCCCTCCTCCCTTCTGAAAGGCATAGGTAATTATTAAGCCATTCAGTCTTTCTCAAAGATATTTATGCTACATTATTTTACAAACCTGAATTGCAAGTAAAGTCACAACTTGTAAAACTAAATTAAACTTTCCTCAGAGCATAGGCTGGACATCTACATGGTGGCCATGTCGTGAGCGGAGCCGGCTGGTGCTGGAGGTCAGACTAGATGGCCCGGGAGACCCCTTCTGACTTGCTCTGTTTTCTATGTTTCTATGTTTCCCATTAAATCAATTTGCACTTGATGGTTATTTCATGTTATCAAATCTAACAAGCCACTGCTGTGATTCATTCCTCAAAGCTTTGCAGATGCAGCCCATATTTGCAGAGAGTTCCCTGGGCATAGAGAGGACATGGTGGCAGTATATGGCTAAGAAAGATCAAACCATGCCAGTTTCTGGCAGGAGCAGCAGGAAGAACTTGCATCCTTCTTACAGAATTTCTTAAACAGAGTTTCAGTCATGAAATAAGGATGCTATGCTGTTATAATACTCAGGAATGCATCAGGATTTTGTTGCCCAGGCCACAAATCAACACCAAACTGATCCTGGATGACCTAATCTGTACATTTATTCTTCATCTCTCACATGTGATGGAGGGCTTCCATGGGAAGTGGTTGAAGCCCCATCAATGAGGATGTTCAAGGGTAGGCTAGACATGCACATGGTAGGAGCTGGTTGAAGCAGGAGGTCAGATTAGATGGCTGGAAGGCACCTTCTGATTAGCTCAGTTTCTATGTTTCTGTCCCCACAGGTTCCAAATGCATCAAACATGCCAAAAGCAGATAAATAAATACCGTGGATACATAAAAGCCCTTTAGGACATAATGTAAGGGGAATACCCATAAACCTCCAAACCTGAAGGATTATAAGGATCCTATACAGGGCAGGGGAAACGTGGGAATGATCTTCATTAGTTGCTTCTCCTTCCTTGAAGACCAGCAAGATGAGTGAGTTCAGTTGCCTAACTGCAGTACTTCAAATGGGGAAAGGGAAGCACTGTCAGGATGCACCAATCCCTTTCCACCTGCTCCCAAAATACTCTTTTTACCCTTCTCTGAAGTCTGATGATCTTGGAGAAGCATTTGAAGCAGTTCTTTCTGTGGCAACTGTAATCAGAATGGGATCCAATAATGGGTTTCCAGGTCTGAGATTGGAGCTCTTACTTGGCCTTGGACTGGAGCATCTGAATGATACCTGGTCCTCCTCAATGCTGTCTATGACCTATAGGATTGTTCAGTCAATAATGTGCAATTTAAGAGAGAATGTATTTATCAATGTGCATTTTGTGAGAAAATGTTCTATTTGAATAAACATTTCTTTCTAACTCCAAAAATGCAGATTAATGTGTAAATGCACTGGGGTGGATTTACCAATGAACACATGCAGAACTGACGGGGATCAAAAATAGACTGATCCATTCATCCCTAGCACTGAGTCCATAAGGATTAAGCAGAGATGATTCATGCTTTAAAAAGACAAGGACAATTTGCATTGTAAATTAATGTTGGTGTAACCCACCCCCTTTAAAGCAATCCTTTTTAAATAAGGAGAAGTTCAGGCTGAAAGCCTTTCTTGCAAGTTTCCACAGAATATTTCTGATCAAATTAATTAGCTTGTCAAAACCACATGGAGATGAATTTATTAATGAGTCTGTTTCAATTCAAGAATGTCTTTGGTCCACTGATTTTCTGAGCTTTTCCCATTCTGCTTGCATTGGTAAAAAAGGCCATTCTTTCTTCACAAATAGCAAATACCCTGTCATTTTTCCTGTTGAATGCTAAGTGCTTGCATATTTACTAGAGCACTCTCTGCAGGAGAATAGAGCTGATGCAATAAATAGGAAAATATGCAGTCTTGCCATTTACTACTTGCTTTTTATTTAGATATGATGCTTTGAAATTGATTGGGATCCTCTTGCTAATTTTAAATGCACAACCAGACTGGATAAACAACAACAATGCAGATTTTAAAGCTAGCATGAAATCAGATGAAATTCTTTGGGGGAAAAACCTGATCAATGAGGAGCATTTTATTTATTCTTCTGTATTGTTTAGTTTGGATTGAAACACAAACTACTGACTGTGTGAGAATAATAATACCCTAAAAATATACAATAATCAAGCCCAACTTGCTTTAAAGTACTTGGCAGAACATATTCACTAAAGTAAAAGCTACCCGCTTCCTTAAAAGATGTTAAGAGTCAGGACCTTCTTGGTGTCAAGAGATTTGTTCAAGGATCTCTGTCTTGCTTTTTCACCTACAGTCTCACACAAACACAAATGCACACATGACTTGGTCAAGTGGGCTTCCCTTGGGAGGGTATAACAATGGTGTTGTGGCTGAAAAGGTCCTTCCTATTGTGATCACTTGCCTTACAGGTAAAGGTAGGGAAACATGGACTGAGGCCTTACCTATTTTTTAGAACACATAAATAGGCGCTGACAAGAAAAACCAGAGAGAGCAGGAACGCTGGGGGTGTACAATCAACAGAACATTTACAGTTTATTGAGACATACAGGAAATACATGCAGCATGTGGGGAGCCCCCGAAGGGACCAGCAAGATGAGGTCTGTACAAGATGCTTTTATAACAAGATGCTATCAGTTACATACACAGTTTGGGGAGGGTGGGGGATTCTGTACACAGTATGCTAGAGGCACTTTAGGGTAGAACAATAGGGTTGAACACAATACCAAAAGAAGAACCTTCAGGACAGGTAAACATTAGCATGTCTAAGGTTTGCCCCAAAGGACAGGCCCATTAGCATTTCTAAGGCATACAGGGGAAGACTTGTAACATGAATTCCTGATCAGATCAGGAATCCCATCTTAGGTCTAAAGCTGTTCTTACAGTGTCAGCCATACTATGCAAAGCTTTTGCTCATTTTGCCCTGATGGCACCCATGGGATGAGCTGGATATCTTGGTCCCAATCTATTTAAGGGTATAGCTATTATAATCATAGAACATAGAACAGCAGAGTTGGAAGGGGCCATGAAGGCCATCAAGTGCAACCCCCTGCTGTTGCAGGACACCAAGTTATTAATTTATGCTAGTCCTAAATTGATGGTTTTCAAGGTTACATCAGCACCATGAATTTGGCCCTAAACAAATTGGTAACAGGGAAAGTTGGAATGATACTGGAGTTGCCTGCAGTAATTACATGCTTGTCCACTGTGTTGGATACTGAAAGTTACACAGCTTTTCAAGGGCAGCCCACATAAAATGCATTACAGTAGGCTAGCCTGGATATTACTGGAGAGTTGGCATTATTGCAGTGACTGTAGCTAATCTGATTCGTCTGGGTAATGGTGCAGCTGGCACTACAACCTAAGCTGGTGGAAGTACCCCTTGTCATGGCTGCCACGTGGGCATTCAAAAGCAGTGCCAATCTCAGTGGAATCCTGAAACTTCAGGGGATTGCATTATCGGGCTGTATTCAGCTGATCCTCCCACCAATGGTAATTCTGCATCTTAGACAGTGCATTTGCCTGACAGGGTATGTGGACTTCCTGAAACACATTCTATGTGTGTATGCTACATTGAGAGTCAGGTTTGGACACCTTTGGCAACCTGGATTCTGGTGATGCCCTCCTTACAGCAGTAGATAGAAGAAGGCAGTGCCCTCTTTTGGACTTCAGCTTTCAGAAGTCTTTGCCAGGATGGCCAACATTTGAGGAACTACTCTGAAGAACTGGTTCCTCTGCCTTTTCCTCCTGGTTATCAAACTCAAAAAAATCCTTTGAAGTGCAATTCTTTTATTGAAACTTAACAGATGCCAGAACAGTTAACCCTAAATAGAAGTCTACCACGATTGAAGGAGAAACATCTGCCCATGCAAAGAGTTGAACCCAAACAGGAAACTGCTCCTTTTCCCCTCTCACTCAGTAAAGCTTCTGACTCTACCCTCAGGGTGGCTTTTCTGCTTAAGGGTAAGTTGTTGTGAATGTGGAGACCCTCTAACGGAGCAGCTGGTTATTCCATTGCTTTCATAGTGGGTCAAGGTTTGGGTCACACAATGCTGTCCTTCTAATTCTGAAAACACTCCCACCCTTCCAAAGAAGGCTGATTCTCACACTAAACCTGAACTCCACAAAGTAACCTTGAAACTTCAAAGTCCTCAGTGGCTCTTTTTTTCTCTGCCTTCTCTTCCTCCTCAGAATCAGTCAAATCTGTCTGAACAGTCTGTAATGAGGGAGTGGAGTCCAACTCTCTATAGCTACTTGCTATTCACCTCCAATCTAAGGCACTATCATGCTTGTTCTATCCATGCCTCAGGGGTCATCAATGAGCCATGGGTTTTCAAGAACTGCTGATCTCTAAAGAATTTGTATGTTCACAGGCTCAGGATACAATATTATGCTTTTCAAGCATTCCATATTTTCTTATTTATAACTAGTTTCAAAGAGGTTATCAGTAACAAAGCTCAAGCAGTTTCCTTTTGTGTAGAAAATACAAACAGATAAACATGGAGACAAAATACTGCCGGGGCACTGAGTCAATGATGTCCTTTCTTGCATTTTTACAATACATTGCATGAAGCAGTGCTAGACTCACTGAAGAAGAGCCAAATAATTGAATAAAGTTGGGGAGTTCAAAGCTTCATCCATTAATAAATGCCTTAATATTTGACCAGAGAAGAACACTTGCCTCTCAGAAAGTTTGATGCATCAGCAAGCTCTTACATATAGTATGTACACTTTGATTAAGAATAGATCCCTACATATTTGGTGGGCAAGACCTCAATATTTATTATGTATTATCCCTTATGTGATATTTTATTCACATTCTCAGCCTATACTTGCAGACTACAGCACATAACTAAGTCTTTTGCATCTCTTTCCATGACAGTTCAAAGAATGTGGGTGTAGATAGCCTTTAACTATCTTTCCTTCTATCCTGTCTCATAAAGTTAGGTTTATCCTTGTTCATACCTCTTCAATACTAGTGGGCCCTGGTATCCCTCGGTATGGCCCTCAGGGTCCCACATTTGATGATTTTATATAGACATAGGAGTTCTAGCATTATAGAAGTTTAAGAGGGTATAATTTAGCTTTCCTAGACATGAACGGTTACCTCTGTGGTGTTCTGTAGCCACAGAGTGTGGCCATTGTAAGGTGGAGGTAGAAACGTTTCCCATACCTTCCACAGTTAAACACTCCTATGCTAAGGTATGATCAAAATCTCTGTTTTTACAATAGTTCCTGCCAATTCCATTGCTTGTATCCATTCCTTTCTATATCACTGGCTTCTGCTCTTCTGCCATTTTGATCCCACCACAATTATTGAGAATCAAGAGAAAGAAAGCAGCATACTGTCTTAAATTCATTATTAGAGGAATGCCTCATATCCAGAACTTTTGATAAGACAAAATGCTAAACAAACACATAATAACAAGGAAGGGAGACAGTGGCTGATTGTCAAGCCATGACGTCTACATTCAGTTACAGGTTTATAGTGATGCATAAGAGGAGACTGTAAACATTCAAATTAGTTTGAGATGAACTCAGCTTGCACCTAGAATTCTACTGAAGGTTGCTGGGATAAACAGACAAACAAATACATTCATTCCCATTTTTAAAAAATTATAAAATACAAGCGATACACAGAACTGTCTATCTCCTTAGTTAAAACATAGGCGCCTTGGTAACTGGAAAGCAGTAGATGTAGAGAGAAACTGAGTGCTTTTATATTAATACAGCTAGATATAAATTTTGATGATGTCACAGGTAAAAGCTTAAGAGTTTTGGAGAATGTGAACAGTAGTATGCTATTTGATGACCTTGAGGTGGTATAATAAATGTATTGCCCTGATGTGGACTTCAGAATTTTCTTAGAGCCAGCATGACTATTTTTGCTTTTTCTCCTTAAGTATTTTGTGGATTGCATTGTACTACACTCAATTTTGTGTAAATGTATAAGAACAACCATTTATTCTATTTCTAGAATAATTTATAAAAAACAACATTTTGATATTGCCTCCCAATTACCTTCTAAAAGCTCTGGTGTTACTACTACAATATGAAGCAAGCTCTGGTGTGCTCATTTATTTACACTATTAAAGACATGCCTGCAAGCTATTACATCTGTGTTCCCTTATGAAATTTGTTAATCATGATATCTCCCACAGCCATAGCTCAGGTTGTGATTTTTTTTTCTCATATGATCTCAGCTCCTCAGATAAGAATAACAGAGCTGCCCTTTCTTATAGGTCCTCATTTTGCCCTCAAAATCTATTGAAGTGCAATAATTGCTGGGTTCTGTATCTCCTGCCTTGAAAAATTGCTTTAGGCAGCTTGCAATACTCGCCTAAAATACAGTGAGCATTATGGATCTCAAAGTTTAAGCCAGCCAAGAATGTAAGCCCTGCCTCTCTCACACTCACCTGCCTGTGTTTAACTCTCACTTCATCTCCCTTGCTGCTCCAACAGAGATAGTGGGAGATAGAAAAGGAAGGTGAAATTTCTATCCTTTCTTCCTGATTTGGAATCTAATCTGCTATAACTGCAAACAGGCACCAGCAGTGAAAAAATAAAAAATTCAAATAAAACAAACCATCACACCAGACAGTAGCAAAAGAGCTGCCTGCAAGATCCCTCAAGCAGGATGGGTACACAAGTGCCTCCTGTCCAAGCTCTCCAACAACTGGCATACAAAC
The DNA here is from genome assembly GCF_004798865.1 of Varanus komodoensis. Classification (NCBI taxonomy): domain Eukaryota; kingdom Metazoa; phylum Chordata; class Lepidosauria; order Squamata; family Varanidae; genus Varanus; species Varanus komodoensis. The sequence goes on from NW_025335761.1 coordinate 6,290,136, forward strand.
TCTGATAACAGAAGGATCACCTAGCCAACAAGAACAGGAGCAAGTGATAGCTTTCTTCTCCATTACTTTGCCCATTATTTGAAAGCCACCCAGTTTTGAACACCTCTGTCATACTTCCTTGCAATGCATGGCTGTGAAAATTGGACCATAAGGAAGGCTGAGCATTTGAGACCTTTGAATTGTGGTGCTGGAGAAGGCTCCTGAGAGTCCCTTGGACTGCAAGGCGATCAAACTGGTCAGTCCTAGAGGAGATCAACCCTGACTGCTCTTTAGAGGGCCAGATAGTGAAGATGAAACTCAAATACTTTGGCCACCTAATGAGAAGGAAGGACTCCCTGGAGAAGAGCCTAATGCTGGGAACAATAGATGGCAAAAGAAGAAGGGGATGGCAGAGGATGAGGTGGCTAGATGGAGTCACCGAGGCAGTCGGCGTGAGCTTAAGTGGACTCCGGGGGATGGTGAAGGACAGGAAGGCCTGGAGGTGTGTTGTCCATGGGGTCGCAAAGGGTCGGACACTACTTCGCAACTAGCAACAACAACAACAATCATACCTCCCCTTACCCACCCTTTTTTAAGCTGAACAATCCTTGTTGTTGGAACTGTTCTTCACAGAGGAGTTACTCCAACCACTTGATCATTTTGATTGCTCCTCCTTGTACATTTTCCAATTTAATGTCCCTTTTCAGGTGCAGTGACCAGAACTATGAACAATATTCTAAGTGCTGTCTCCTCAAAGATTTGTGTAAAGGGAATATGATCTTAGCAGTTTTATTTTCCACTTCTTTCCTAAATATGCCTGACCTGGAGTTTGCCTTTTTCACAGCAGCTGCGTACTGAGCCAATGTTTTTATTAAACTGTCCAACACAATCCTTTCTTGATCAGTCACTGCTCGCTCATACTTGAAGTTGGGATTTTTTGTCCCAACATGCATTACTTTACACTTGCTTATACTAAGCTGCATTTGCCATGTTGATGCCATTATCTCAACTTGGAGACATCCCTTTGAAGCGCCTCACAATGCCTTTTGATTTAAACCACCCTAAGCAGTTTCATGTCATCAACAAACTTGGCTCACTCCTAATTTCAGATCATTTAGGAATAGGTTGGAGAGTATTGCTCCTAATACAGGCTTCCAGGACCTTATTTTCCATGCCACTGGTACAGAAAGGACCACAACCACTGAATTCTCTCTCGTACCATCTGTAAGACTATCTAGAATGCACATGACATCTGCTACCTTTGTACCAGGAAGGCAATTTTCCATGCAATCTATGTGCCATTGCAAATCCAGGTATCCATGTGTGCAATGATCAAACTTGCTTCTGCCAGCAGCCCCCCAGCCTCCAGAGGCATATCCTTGATGCAAGATGATCAACATTCACCTTCCAAGGAATGGCTCTTTCTCTGGGATCATTTCCCCTTTCCTCAGAATGTTGTCCTCCTCCTCCAAGATCCCCATGACAGAAGATGAGCAGTCACCCAGGAATTGGGACCTTGCTATTGGGCCTTCAAGGGTTTGCCAGCCAACCTCCCTGACTCTCTTTCGTTCTCCAGGACAGCAACCTTAGCTTCAAGGGAATGAACTTGTTCCTCAGAGCCAGGAGCTCAGTACACCAAGCTCACAACTACAACCTCTGCCAGCTTTGCAGACAGTCATACATGTGGCACTCAGCGCAATACACTGCACAGTCCCCACAACCTACTGACTTTCTGCCTTCACACTGTTTAATTGGCATGGTTGTGTTTGGTTTCCCTGGAAAAAATGAGGGGGTTGTTTTGTAGCTATTTTATTTTACTGGGAAAGGTAGGTGGTGAATTTTATATGCCAGGGCGACTTATTTTATATTGTTAATTTGTTTTATATTTTTAATGTATTATATTTTAATTTAGGTTGTGAGCCGCCCCGAGGCTTTGGCGAATGGGGCGGCATAGAAATGTTTTAAATAAATAAATAAATAAATAAATAAATAAATAAATAAATAAATAAATAAATGTTCTTACAATGTACAGCTCCAGACTAGAAAAAGAGAGTGCAGTTTCCTGCCATGGTCTCTTCGCTCTGTTGCTGAATGTGCCTGTCTCTTGACTCACTGGAGAGCTGAAGCTTCCTTAGCTGGCTCCCTTCTGGGTCTATTCCGATATAGCTCTAGATAGGCCAGCCCACATGCCGTTGCATCCAATCTGATGGGAACACCTTTGTTTGAAAAGGCTGTGGCTGAACTTCTGGTCTGCTCCAGCATCCAGTGATTGGGAATGCATGCTTATTGTGAACTGGAGATATTCTGTTTAGTGGAGAGCACAAAAATCAGTAAGTCAATGGCAGGGTCAACACACAAAGAGTAGGGAATTTATGAAGCAATGCAGTTTAGAAGGCTGTGTTCTTTGTGTGCGATTCAGAACCATCAAAAACTATGACTCTCAAACTTGGCTTTCTGAGCTTTTGTTTCTATGTCTGAGTTTTAGTTTGGGAGCATCTGTATGGTGCTGGGTTGTTAGTTTAAATGTGGACACTTGCCTGAGTAAGGTTTGAAGATATAAGTTTCTGATGTCTTTCCCCCTGGGATTTAGATCCCAGCCCTATGCTGCAGTGCTTTTCTTCCTCCTTTCTAAACCTGTTTTGTTTTAAATATGAATTCAGTGTAGATATGGATTATCCTGTTAAGCAAACTCCTGAAGCTGTAAGTTCCAGCTGGGGGTGGGGGAATCCCCTCATATCCACCCCCTCAGGATTTAGCTCTCAACTCTGACTTTGCAAATGGCTATTCCTCTTGCTTTTGCAAATGATTTTGCCCCCTTGCTGTGACCTTGCTTTGGCTTTCCTTTCCTTTCCTTTCCTTGGTCTTTTGTTTGGTCATACTAGAAAAGAGTACAAAATGACAGAACTAGATATATTTCTATCAATCCCCCTTTCCCGGTCTCTCCCCACCTCTCTTCTTCATTCCCTTTCCCTTTCCCCTTTCTCTCATACACACAAAGAGAAAGAGAGAGTGAATGAAAGAGACATAACAAGAAATTGGATACCTTTAGAAATGACTTCTTGGTTCCACAACTGTAACCTCCTAATAGCCTCTTGTGTAGTATTAATCTTAGCCACAGGTCTCCCATGACACAGTGATAAGTTTCAACTCACTAGTTTAGAAGCCCAGTTTTAATGCAACACAAGTTTCCTGCAAAGCTCTATTAAATAAACATGCATTTCCATCAACTCATGTATTAGGAAAGGCATTCTTGCACTTTTTGGGGGGCTGTTGATAAAAAGTAATCTTGTCCTATAGGTTCTTGAGTTTGGACTCTGTCTCTCAGTGTCACTGTATTAACTTGCCTTTTTCCTGACAGTTTTAATAGTGTATCCATCCCATTGTCTTTCAAAGGTAACCCATATCAATCAACAACTTGCTATAAACATTCATGAATAAACATGATATATGAAGAAGCAACATAGGAAGGCCCAGAATGGACTTTACAGTTCTGCTTGTTGATTTTATTTACTCTAAATATACAATCTAAAAAATAAGGGGACCAAATAATGATGTCATTAAAAAAATATTTACACCACTCCCTGATAGTCTTGATAGGCAATGAATAGTTTGAGGCAGCAATTAGTTTCTAAAGAAGCAAGATTTTAAGAATTAGATGGACTTCATTAAAGGTGGGCACTTACAAATCACCAAAAAGAGGTAAGGATAAAAGTAGTGGGCACCATGGACACTCAATAGGCACAAATGATTTCTGAGATTAGCATTGATGTGATCTCCCAACCCTATGTAGTGGGTATTTGACCACAGTCTACATGGATTAGATAAAATGCTCCAAATGTGCTACTGTTTTGTGCTCTGCTTTAGTATTCTATGCAATTCAACTTGGGAGGAGAGTCTGCCACCATGAATCAGCATCCTGCGTACATTTATTCAGTGCACAGATTAACATCTACCAAATTATAGCTGTACAACTGGAAAGAAGCTTGTCCAAGTTTATATAATGATTTTCTATTTGATACTGAATCATAAAAATTGGAATGCAGCTTTAACTTAACATGATTGGTCCTCAAATAATGGGTTGGAACTTACTAGCACCCAAATACAGATGAATCATATTGCTGAATTTCCTTTATTTCTTCTCTTTCCTTAATACTGTTCCGTTCTTCTGTGTGAAGCCAACAGAGAGTTTTGCGAGGGTAAAATCTGGAAGTTGTATAAATAAATAAGTGAAGATCCAAAGTCAACCTACATAAGATTAGCCAAACTGATTTTCTGATTATGCATTGACCTCACTGAACTCTGATAAATAAACATAGATAAATAAAAGATTGGAAACTCAGACAAAAATTCCCATTTGGACATAAATGTCCAAATATGCAAATTGTGGAAAGTAGTGACAGTGTCCATTTCTGCCAATACATACCCAGGACCCCCTACTGCTTTCATTGCACACACGGTTGGCATCACCGTGCACCCACCACTGCTAGTGCAACAGCAACTTGGCACTTCCTGGGGTCAAACTTCAAAAGCAGCTTTTCTGCTTGTTTCTGGTCAGCTGAGGTCCCTTATATGAGGTCCCTTATATGACCTGCCTCATTCCAAAAACTGGTATTTTCATTTGTTTTTGTCAAAACAAAAGCACTACGTTACCTTTCCACATGATGAAGGGTTGCAGAACAGAATCAGCAGGACTTGTAGCGCATGGCTGCTCACAATTGAATATTTCCTTCAGTAACAGGTCCTTCTTTGCTTGGAGAAAGAGGAAACAAGTGTTCTGCATCATGAAAGAGAAAGTAACATATGACACACAACACTTCTTTTATTTAAATCAATGGATAACCTTGCTAGAATGCTTAGGTACATTTTTGCACACCATGAATACTGTAATTTATGGTACATGTAATACCAGACTGCAGCTCTTAGCACTTATCTATCATCCTCCTGTTTTGTAAAATTTCCACTCAAAACAGGAGACAACAGACACTCTGCAGATAACAAAATGGAGATGTACAATAAAGAAGAGAGAAACCCTTCTGTTGAAGTTCACATTGATTTGGATGAATGAAACCGGTATTACTTTAGATTGCGGGGAGGGGAGGCTCCGCATCAGCCATGTCAAGAGCCAAAATTGGATGGCATTCCAGATATGATGCTCACATTTGGTTAATATCTAATGTGGGAGAAAAAGGACATTTATATCCAGAAATATTACTTTAGCAAATTGTATTAAATGCACTCTATCAGCTGTATATCTCAGCTGAGATGGCAAGAAGCAAGGCTTTGAGTTGGACCTGACCTGGAGCAGAATTCTGGAGAGTACCCTTCCAGAGACCAGTGGCTTGATTTCATCACAGCCAGCCACCCAGTATCCAAGTCCCAGTCTACACACAACTTCCACCGCCCCCCTCCCCCCCACTCTTGAAATGTAAGTGCAAGTACTCCCAATCTGCACTGAACACTAACATGCGGGAAAGAGGACATTAACCTTTGTCTCACACTGGACCGAGCTGGCTACTGCCATAATTTTCTCTACAAAGAAACCAACAAAATTAAAGCCAACAAAAATTGAACATATAAATGACAGGCATCCCTCCATTTTGATCTAAAGCACAATCCAGATATTCATATCTTCTATTCCAGTCTTCCCCATGCTAGTGATTCTGGGCCTCTCTCTCTCTCTGTGTGTGTCTGTGTGTGTGTGTGTGTGAGAGAGAGAGAGAGAGAGAGAGCTGATAGTTACATTTTCAAAGAAAAATGTAGCTTGACTCTAAGGCAAGAGGACAAGAAACCTCAGCACTATGGTAGATCAACGGCCATGGTTTGGTAGACCTGTTCAAAAAAATGACTAAAAATAAAAAAATAAATTCTCCCCTGAGTGCAGCATGCAGCTCTTCCTCTTTTACAGTCTTTGCTGCCTTCTAGAAGATGAGGTTGACCTGGTGAGAACTTAATTGGCAATGCTTCTTAGGTCTTTCTTGCTCTTCCTTGGAGCATGAGGACCTTATCTCATAGCCTGATGGCAGTGGTGGTTCCCTGGGTGCAGTGAGCAGGATGCAGCCTCTAAGGAGGGCATCTAGTCAGGAAGGAACTGTCTTCTTCAGAGGTGCTATTGCTAAGGTCCTTGCATGCGAAGGTTTTGATCAGGGCCATGACAAAGTGCTGTCTGAGACTACAGCTTTAATCATTGTTGATTTCCTCCACTAAGCAGACTGTTAAGTGTGAAACTCACTTTCAAGTAAATGCATTAAAACTCCAATAGTATTACCATATCGCTCCATAAACCATTGTTCAAAAGAACGTTTATAGGATTTTAGAATCCCAAAGGCCAATATGTAACTAATATGGAAAAATGGCTCCTATTAGCAGATATTTTTTTTCAGATCCACTCATATTTTGTATTATGGCACTGACCTTTCCCTCTTAGTTCCCCAACCACTGGATAAAGTGAAAATCCATAAAGTCTCTGTAGAATTGCTCAGAGTTTTAAATGGTATTTTCAAGTGATTCTAGTAATTCTTCCATTTCTCTAATGATTTTCTCCACTGCCTTCAGCAAATTGGCCTTTACTGTTTTTTGGAAAAATAATCAGTGGTTTTCACATTTACTATATAGTGTTGTGTATGATTAATAGGCATTCCTTTGAAAGATTCACTTGTTAGCTTCTGAATTAAATATAAACAGTATCATTCATTTTGTAAACCAACAGAGTTGGTATTTCATTTTTCATGGCATCTCATGTTGAAGGACATGCCAATTAACTAACAGAACATATGGGTGTCTAAAATACTCAAATTAAACATAGTTCTATGTTGAACTATGATTGACTGTTACAATCAAACCTCAGGACAGAATGGAATTCTCCATATCATTTGAAATTTGGTATTTCTATGAATCTATGTGTGCTAAGAAATAGATTTATGAAGATCAAGAAAATACTGAGGTACCACTTGAGGGTTTTAGAAATATTTCTCACTAGGGTAGTTTAAAGATAATACTTCCCTATTCCCAAAACTCTTTTTTCCCCTTCCTTGGAAACTTTTTAGGGAACTCACCTAATGTAGAACCACTCCTCACCAAAAATTAATGTCAAATTTTCTGTTCTGAGAAAGTTTATTAGCAGCAATTCAGCCAGAAAAAGAAAGTAAATGAAACGTCAACTGAAGTCAACGAAAGTGCAGTCCAAATGATTTTTGGAAATCATCATTTCCTGTAAGAGTGAATGTGGGCAGCTATCTGCTCTCAGTCTGAAAGATGCAATCAGACAAAAATAAAGTCACAGCTTTTATGCATAGATGTATTAAAGGTTGTAAACTACAAGGAAAAACAGAGTTCCTGTAAACCTGCAATATATACCAACTTACATGACCTACATAATGTTGTGGACATAAAGCTTTCTGTTGCTGTTGTTTTGAAGCAGAGTATGTTATCTATTGGGGGGACTTTCAAGTTCACACTGAATGCCAAAGACTGGAACCCTAAATTCTTGGACCTCTCCACTCCATCCACTTGAGGGAGTGAGAAAAGGGTCTGAGGGAATGGGAATTTAGGCAGACTGAGGTCCTTTTCGGAAGATATCTTCATCCACATGATAAATACCCCTGACATCCATGTGATTAACATCACATGAACAGTTTGATACGTACTCATAAAACTGTACTAGCACATAACACATCATGAGAAGGTCTGAGGTTCACAATTCATTGCAGAACACAATTTATTGCTGTTCTACACTTATATTTGTCTAAGTATATTAACTTGGGGACGAAACATCACATAAATTGCAAAGAAATATGGGCTGCAAATAGGCTGGCTTCAGCACAAGTATACGTAACTGAAGTGGGGATGTGAAGACTTCTTTCCCATGCTTGGCTCAGCCAGGAAGTGAGCCTGCTGAGATCAAGTCCATGAATGATCAGGAATACTAGCAGATTGCCAGTGCAAAAATGTGCACATCTTTGTGCAAAATAGACAAAACCTCCAAGTCTCATGTATCGAAGCTGAATTCTCCTTGAACTCACTTCCTGCAGTATGCCAAGATTTAACAAGCGAGAAGAAAGCAGGCAAGAGTGTGGATAGCTGACCTGATAAAATCCAGTGGACTTCCCACTATCTCTAAGCAGATTTTGAATTCTTGAATTAGAGTGTGGACAAGGCTGTAGTGGAGGAAAGACTTCAATACTATTTAAAACATTTCAGTTCAGCACTTGCTTTCTCTTCTTTTTATAAGAAAATAGCATTCTGGAAAACAATTGCTTAATAAAATCAATATTAGGTGAACTACATGTTAAGGATAGGGTTAGCAATTTTTCTTAATGTACCATGAGCAACGAAATACCTTGAGCCAGCCCTGTACATACCTATAGAACAAATACTCCTGGCATCCCATTCTTCTTTGTTTCCTACCCAAAACAGTTAAAGCTTTTGTAATTAAAAATAATCACTTGTGTCAGACCCTAATGAATGAAGCTACAATTAACTACAGGCAGTTCTAATCAATCATCTTTTCTTGGAGTAATTAAAGTTCTTTTCATTTATGTCAAGCAATTGCCAGGTGGGAATGTCAGACCTTTCTTTAACAATGTAGTTTGAGAAATAAAGAATGGGAAAGGATGTTGAAAGCTACTGCTTGAACTCAAGATATTGCAGTTGTAATCCTTTGCACACTTACCTGAGAGTAACACCTGTTGAACTTAGTGGGACTTTCCTCTAAGTAGATGTGTATCCACCGCTCCGTGTCTTTCTTAAAGCAAATATCTGTGATATATTTTCCTCTACACATATACCTATGTCTTCAGGTTGATACCAAAAAGAACACTGCAGAAGACTTCCATTCCAGAATTACTTTATTTTGTGAAATAACTGCAGTTTGTGTGTGTGTGTGAGCATGTGTGTGTGGTAGCAGTGCAATATCTGCCCAGTACAATAGTCAATTCAACACAAAAATTAGGACATGTGTCATGTGATGTACCTGAAGTTGAAATTGAAGCATGAACAGGCATATCTTAATCTGCAAAATGGGTATTTTGTTTGTTAGAGAAAACAAACTAAGCATTGCATGTATGCCTTTGAATCTGCAGGTATTTCTATCTAGAGCAATCTTAATATAGTTTTACATTTCCCCCTCCCCTTTTACACAGAGTGGATTGGAATCAGGTTTGGGGTTGTATCTGAACTGGTGAGTTAAGTTCTAAATGTATCTTATTTTGTATTTTGATTTTCTGAAGTGATAGTAAGTAAAGAGATGGGAATATTTGAGTTAAATTACCAAGTATGGGGATATTTGTATTCTACTTCACTCATCCAATAATGCCGCTATACGAATCTATGATACATCAATATTTAGAATACAGTTGTCTTTTCTAGGGGATCATACAGAGAACATGCATGAAAGGCATGTTTCCTTAAAGTCCTTTAAGACATGTTTCTTTAAAGTCCATTTTTAATATTTCATTGCTATTGTTTACATTGTTCCCCTAGCTGTTCCTGTTGCTTTGGCTCCATTTTTCATTCATTATTTACATTTTCTTTTCCACTCTGCAGTGATTACAGCCAACCAGGCTGGGCACAGAGCCATACAGTCTGCCAGAATCACCATAGGGAACAAGCCAGTTCAGAGTGAGAGCAATGCTAGCAGCGTGTATTTGCCTTTATTCTAAATCAGTCTGTTGGAAAGGACATGGTTGATGCCTGTGTCTCATCCAGGCTCAGGATCTGCAAACAAGGGCAGCAACTAAGAGATCCTTCGATTACTTTCTCACCTCCCCTTGCCTTATCCCATCCACCTTTCCTCAGGCTTTATGACTTGCAAATACTCACTTCCCTTTGAAAAATATAAAGACTGTCTTTTCCTGCCTCCCCACTTGTATTCTTTGTCCTCTTGCAAAAACAAACACAAAAAACTAGCTGAAAGACATGTCTACCAAGAAATAAATCACATTATCTTCAGTGGCCTTCCTTGCAACTAAATCCCATTGAGTTCAACAGAGTTAATTCATGGGGAAGTCTGTACAGAAGGGATCTGTACTTGCTTGTTTGGGTGGAGGTGAAGAGTGTTTTGATCTTTCTGGCTTTACTTGTGGGGACTGAAGCAAGCAGGTACCGATCTTTTTCTTTCTTCATGATTTGGGAACAGTTGGATCGGTAATCACACCCTCATTTTTATCTTTTGCATCTCCATATAACCAATTGAACTGAACATAAACAAGGGAGCCTTAAAGGCTCAGTTCTCTGCATACATTTCCTTTCTAACTCCTCCTGACACATTCTCAAATCAGGGCAAAAATTATCAAGCTAGCGATGCCCACAGAAAATCATAGAATGGGTCCAACCATTTGCTCAATGCAGGACTCAAGTCTCCCATCCAGATTCTAACCAGGCCTGACCTGCTTGGCTTCCGAGATTAGGCAGAATCAGGTACTTCAGGCTATACAGAAACTCACATGTGACAGAGGAAAATAGCAAGAAAACTTTGGATACCCTGAAGTAAGTTTCCCCCTGTGTGTTAGGTGTAATGAATGTTGCATGTGCATATAACAGAACTAGGGTTAGGATGAACCCTTCTAGAAGCAGTCCTTTCAGAATCTGTGGACTTCTTCTCATGCTCAGTCTGGTCCTCCAAAGTAGCCAAGCAAAGATGGCTCTTGGCCCTCTGGCAACCTTCCCCATTAGGTTTGGATGCGGGATGCAAAAGAGGGGGCTGAGGGTGACACCAGCATTCATTCCCAGGGACCAACCTTCCTTCCTACTCTCAGTGCCCAGTGGAAGTGATGGATGTTGAAGAATGGTGCTGCTTGAGCAGTGTATGGGTGTGAATTCTGGGGGTACTCACCGGGAACTTAGACTCTGGGATGCTGCAAAGTGGACCTGAGTCCAGGAAGCTGAAACTAGGGAATCCAAGAAATGGTCTGCCCAAAATCGATTGCTTGTACATCCCTAAGCAGTGCCATGATGAGATCTTAAAGATATTAGATTAGATGGAAATTAGGGCACTAATCACTTTCTGGGCAGGCAGAAGTCATAACTATCAACTGTGCTGAACGGTGCTGATAAATACGATGCATTTCCACCCATCCTTTGATCACCTGCGTTGTCCCAGTTCCTGTCCTTGTGAGTGCTTCACTCTTGAATTTTTTTTCCTAACCTGTCTACTTACTTTATCACCTTTGGTGATCTTCTCTGATGTCATAATATTCTTACGCTGGAAATAACAACAATCCCTCTTGCTGCCTTTGGCTTATCTACACAGATGTCCCTCAGAGGGAACTACAATGATAGAAACTCTGAAATTAGTGTGTTCAATTTAGCATTTGGGACTGACAAGTAGTGTGAAATGTGACTCACTGAAATGACCATTTTCTGGTCTCAATTAATGGAGAGACAGATGGTAAAATGGCATTGAATTAAGATGGAGAAATGAACTTGTATGAGCATTGGCATACAATAAAAAAGAGGTCCTGTGAAAGGCACAAGATGGTGGTAGCCCTGAAATGCAAATTTATGTATAATAAATAATGCATTTACCTTAATTACAAATGAATTCATTATGTTTAATGATTTTATGATGGAAAGCTACAGCACTAATAGTGATTAACCCATTGATTGCAGAGTGTTGCTGACTGGAAGTAATATTGGCAAAGGAACAATGCGTCTGCCTTTGCTATTTGTGTGAACACAGATGCAGAATATTTGAATGCTGCCATTGCTGTGGCTCTCAAAAGAGTAGGCTGGATGGACTGAGTTCCATTGCTCCTCAGTTTAGATCCATACAAGTCTAAACTTCACTAGAAATTCTGTATAAGCAAAGTCTTTTTCTTCTCCCAAATAGTACCCCTGGAAAACTTTACTGGGTTGTATATTACACTGTGAATGTAAAAAGCAATAAGGAACCATAAAAAGAGTAAATTGCTCTAAATAGGACTATCCTATGCAAAATGGAGCAAGTTTACTGTAGTAACATTCTTGCATTGGTTTATTTATTTATTATTTATTTTATTTATTTGGAGAACTTATATGCCGCCCCATTCGCATAAGCCTCGGGGCTTTATGGTAAGACACAATGAGTATTTGTGCCTGCCCTGCTTATAGTAATACGCAGTAGAAAATCCAAGTCTGTGTCAAGTCTGACACAGGTTCCCAGAAATTCCTTCACAGGAATACATTCTAAGAAGGCATTCTTAGAACCATAGAAACATAAAGAGTCCGAAGGGGTCTCCTGAGCCATCTAGTCTGACTCCTGGTTCCAGCCGGCTCCACTTATGACATGCTTACCATGTGAGTATCATGTACATTCTTGTAACATATAAAGACATTCTTCTGATATATATTTGTACGGATACTTAGATGTGTGGAATTTAACACATGATTTTGTAGTGAAGAACAGTGTTTGTATTTGAATAGGATTGATAGTATTTTTTTCTGATTCTGCTTGTGAAATTGGACTTTTAGGGGCGGTAATATCAGAAAAATGTGAATGTTAATGTTTTAAACAAAGCCTTCTGGGCAATGGGTCCTGCATTCCTCCAACTGCTTCATACTGACACCATTATGGTATGTTCCCTGCTGTCACTGGATGTTCAAAATCATCCAAGAGGCAACTGGGGACATGTGGCATATTAACTTATCTGTATCTGCAGCACTGAATCCATTTGCAAGTGCAGCAACCCAAAATATGGGCAAAGATGGAGGGAGCAGAAAGAAACGTACCAGATTCAGGGATGCAATGGGGAGGATGTTGCAAAGGATTTCAGGGTGGGGGTTACCTCATTGAACTTTACAGAGAAGGGCATCAAGGGAAGATTTTGAAAAAGAAGCCTCAGCAGCTGTGATCAATGACTAGCAAGTCTTTCTGTATCTGCAGCCAGTTTTCCAGAAACATCTTCCTCATCTCAATCTTTGGGAGTTGTCTCCATGGTGAGTCTTGTTTCCATGGTGTCTGTGTCTGATGGTTAATGTTTCCATGGTGATCTGGCTTGATTTGGTTTCCATGAAGGAACATGGCTGGGACAAAGTTAGGAGGGGTTATCAGATGTTTACCAGTTATCATGGCCGACTAGTCCTTCTTCCTCCTCCTCTATCTTTGTATTTTTTTTAATATAGGAGAAAGAGAGAATGAGAAAGAGAGAGGGGGAAAACCCTCCACTGCTCCATCTATAAAGTAAGGTACTTCAACCTCCAGGTGTCAATAATGCTTCAGAATTTACCTATTTCGTATAAAAATAGGAGAAAACCCTCTCTCTCTCCATCTTTTGCAGAGGGAGAATAGTTCTACAAAAATTGAGAGAAAAATTTTCCCAGCAATCATTTGATAACGGCACACACACACACACACACATGCACACACAGCAGCAGGGAAAAAGGAAAGAGCAATGGGAGTTTATGAGACTCCGGTTCTGCTTCAGTATGGAATTGTATTCCCTTTTCTTCCTTATTTTAAAAAGTGCTACATTATCATCATGAGAGCCAGTGTGGTGTCGTGGTTAAGAGCATGGGCCTGGGACTCAGACGACCTGGGTTCTAGTCCCTGCTCAGCCATGGAGCCTCCTGGGTAACTTTGGGCCAGTCACAGACTCTCAGCCCAACCTACCTCACAGGGTTGTTGTTGTGGGGATAAGATGGAGCAGAAGATGTAAGCTGCGTTGAGCCCTCTGTAGGAAAAAGACAGGATATAAATTGAAAAATAAATAAATGAATAAACTTTATATTGCCTGGCATTGTCACTGTTGTGACAGCTGTCATTTGTGCTCCCACAGTTCATTAGTTAGTTATTAAGGAAGCTTCATTCTGAGGGGAATGTCCTAAGTCTCCAAACTTGGAGGATTGCAGACAACTCATGCAGAGTGGGAAAAGGTGATCCCCCTCTGCAAGGCAGGTAAATAGCTGGTCTCAGCCATCCAGCTGAAATGCTTGTGAAAGGGATGGAAAGATGCTGAAGCCCTGCTAGGGAGAGATCATATCCTGGCAGATCTAGTCTCCCTCCATTCTCCCTGGCCCATGAAATATCATCTCTACCCCTTTTCTGCATCTACTATTCTAGCCTTTTTTCCACACTGGTTGTAGGACTTGATGATATTCCAAGCATGAATCTCAAGTAAAAGCTCTTTCCCAACCTTGATTCTGGAAATATGAAACAACCTAGGAACCCTGGATGTTGTCCAGAAGGCTATAGGATTAGGGATGGGGTTAAGGTTGTATGTTCATTTTACAAGTTTATGTAGCACCCTTCCCCCTATTTGGGCTTCAGGGTCACAGAATCATAGATTTGTTGAATTGTAGAGCTGGAAGAGGCCAAGAAAGCCATAGTGTCCAAGCCCCTGCTCAGTGCAGGACTCCAAGTTAAACTCCAAGTCTCCTCTCAGATGGTTGTTCAGCTTTATCTTGAAGGACTCAAGTGTGGGAGAGTCCCCAGCCTCCCTAGGTAGTTGGTTCCATTGTTGTACTGCTCTCACAGTCAGGAAGTTCTTCCTGATGTCCAGCCAGATCCTGTCCTCCTGTAACTTGATCATTATTTGCCCTGAACTCTGGGAAGATCAAGAAGAGATTTTGATCTTCTTTGTGACAACCTTTCCAGATGTCATCATATTTTATTTATTTATTTATTAGAACATTTCTATATCCCCCCACCCCCACCCCCAGTCTTCTCTTCCTGAGGCCCAGTTCTTTCAGTCTCTTATAAGGGTTTGTTTCCAGTCCTTAGATCATCCTTGTTTCCCTTCTCTGAGTCATTTCCAGTTTGCCTGCATCTTCTGAAACTTTGGTGCCCAGAATTGGACACAGTAATCTGGATGAGGCCTAACCAGTGCAGAATAGAAGGGAACTGGTATTTAATGTGATTTGGAAGTGATACTTCTATTAATGCAGCCCAAAATAGCGTTTTCCCTTTTTGCAGCCACATCACACTGTTGACTCATATTCAGTTTATGATCTACCACAGTTTCAAGATCCTTCTCACTTGCAGTATTGTTGAGCCAAGATGTAACATTGCATCTGGTTTCATTTTTCTTGGTGGGGAACGTGCCATTTGTCCCTTGTAAATTCTGTTCTGTTATTTCTAGCTCAGTGCTCTAACCTATCAAGAGCATTTTGAATTTTGTGTGTTGGGTACTTTAAGGCTGAACTTCAGAAATTAATGCAGTCAGAAAGATCAGTGTGAGGAGGTGCTAGGGTGGGGTGATGCAGGTTCTGTATTTACTTCTGAGAAAGCTTTTGGTGGCTAGCTCTGGGAAACCCTGAAAATTTCTCAGCTGGCTCTCTCTTCTGTTTTTGGCAGGCTAGCACCAAGGTCAGAATGATCCAGCAGGAGGTTTCTGAAGAAGATGCCTCTCCTTGAGATGGGAGGGTTGAGGATGGCTTTGCCTCTGATTGGTAGAAGCTGATCTATTATTATTATTATTATTATTAATATTATTATTATTATAACATTTCTATGCCGCCCCTTGCCGAAACCTCGGGGCGGCTTACAACACAATAAAATACAATGAAATACAATAGAACATAATAAATTACCATTAAATACAAAAATACAAAAAATACACTGAGTTACAAATATACGATTAAAATTATCAGTATAAGATAAGTAAATAAAAATATAGGAGGAGAAAAGAGAAGGAAGAAGAAGTTGCCCTGGCCAGATCATATGTTTTAACAATTAAAATGATGTTTAAATAAAAAGGTCTTTACCTGGTGCCGAAAAACCAGTAACGACGGTGCCAGGCGGACCTCTTTGGGGAGTGAATTCCATAGGTTGGGCGCCACCGCAGAGAAAGCCCTCCTCCGGGTACTTACTCTCCTAATTTCTTCCATGGAGGGTTCCCGGAGAAGGGACTCTCCCGCAGATCTCAAAGGGCGGTCGGGCATCTACTGAAAGTGACCCCGAGAAGAAGGGTGAAGACAGCAGGGAAGTTTGGAAGCAGGGCTGTTGTCACTCTTCCTTGATATCATTTGGATCCTTTGTGGATTCTGGCTGAAATGTGCCTTATAGGAGACTCAATGCCATGGTAATGCATAGGTCAGAGTAAGTGCCTTCCATTGGTTTGTTTTAAAGGTTATTATATTGTCTTTCATTGTGAAATGGTTTCTTTGCTGTTTCTTTTGTTTCTGGTTTTGTTCCTGATATTTTCCCAATTTAAGCCATCCTGAGATGCCATGCATAAGGGATGGCATACGACAGTTTTAATAAATAAATAAATAAATTCTTTGCAAATATCACCTTTCATACACGTTCCTTTTCTGTGTTTCTGCTTGGTAAATGCTATTTCCAGAGCCTTGGACAATTTGATTGTGCTATTGATCATTGTTCCAGGCTCCAGAGACTGGAATAGAGGATGGTCATCTGCACTCCTTTTTTCCAGTTATCCCCAGGTTCATCCAATGCATAAGGGCTCCCTCGGATTGGATTGGATGGTTTGGAGAAAAATTTGTCCCTGCCCACCTAACTGGAAGATTGAATGGATCCGTTTCCCTTCACTGTTGTCTATGACTTCCATTTATTTAATAAACCATATTTGAATAAATGTACCAAAAAAATCTCCATCAAGAAACAGATAAATGAATATGGGTTGGTGTTAAGAAGTGATTCGTTTTTATACCTACAAAGAAAATGTAAGAATATACAAGAAAAGATAACAGTGTAGATAAAAATGCACAATGCTTTTTTAATAGCTCAAGAAAATAATAAGCTTGTGGCCCTTTTAGATATATTAACGTCCAACACAATTCTAAGAACTGTATTTATACTTGAATGGGCTCCGTACTAACTGCACATTAAAAAAACTGATACTTATATTACTATGTTAACATCTTATTAGGTTTTCATGATTAAGATATGCCATTTCTTGACTGTTGCATTCTAAAAGTGGGGTAATACACCCTTTCCTCAGTCAGAAGATGACTCTAATACTAAATCCTTTCCAGTATGGGAGTCCAGATTGTAAGAGTTCCATGAAGATCTCAGGAAATCTGATCTCATTCCTGTGTACATGACAATTCCAAACTGATTTGGATCGGGAGAAGAGATCTGAGACTAGCCCTAGGTATGGGCACTAATCAGAGAGATGCTGAGCCAATAGCTTGCTTACATTCCAGTCACTTTTTCCTTTGATTTGTACCTTAGTAAGACTACTAAACGTGCATTGAGTGATGATGCAGTTGCTATCCAACAAGCCGAAAGTGGAAGCAGTGTCATAAAATGAACTTACAGCTGCTTCAAGGTGTGCCAAATAGCACACAGATCAATTGAATTCACCTTTAGAAATGTTCTATTATGTGAACATGGCCTGCAGAGAAAAGCCATTCTCCAATGAGAGATTGAGTTTTGGTTTATTTCCCCTGCTATGATTTAGACAGACTTAGAAATCTCATAGATGCTAACATTTCTACTGGTCAGGGTCCAGCTCTGCCATTAGGCAGACTGAGGCAGCCACCTTTACAGAAGATATTCGATGCCCTGACAGGTCAGCAAATTGCCACTTATTTACTGAGCAATCCTATGCTCCCTGGACAGTGTTCGGTAAACCGTAAGATTTTTTGGAGGCCCAGCATCAAGACTGGAAAACAATTCTGACCTTGGAGCTGAGAGAGTGCGCAGATTGCTTTGCTTCCACTTTGCAGTAAAAGCCATGTTGGTTGCTTTCCTGAGGTCATGCAAGTAGGTCTAAAGAAGGGATGAGAGGGTGTTCCAGGAGACAGGGAAAGAAGACAGGAACAGCTAGGATATGAGGTATACTGCCAGGGCTCCAGCCTCCTTCGCTTTCTGAAACACCTCTGCTAGAGAGCTATAACTGGCCATCAAGCTGATCTGCAGGATGGAGAAGAGTGGAGGCACCCCTACCTTTCATAAGATGCCAACAATCCTCTGAGTCTGGAGGTTTATGGGCACCCCCATTGGATTATTATTAATTTATTAATTGTAATTAATGTATTACATCTTTATTAATGTAAACTGTTACACATATTTGTATTTTTGCTAGGGAATGGGAGGATGCTTGTGGATGCCAAAATAATTTAAATACCCCTGAGTGCTATGCAACTGAACTTGCAGGATGGCCCCATTTGTTCTTCTGGTGGCAAAACATATTCATATAGTCTTTCAAATAGCTACCCCATGCTCTAAATATCACACCTGTACTTTGTCAGGGCCTGCCCCCTCCCTAGTTGCCCAATTAAAGATATATGGGACTTTAGCCATCTTTCTATGCTTTTGATACAATCTAATTGCTGAAATAGTTTAACATCACCAACTTCATTCCAACATCATTAGCCTAATTTGATATTGAGCATAACAGTCACCAGCATGTTTCCTAACCTTGCAAGAACCTGATGAGATCATGAAGTAGTTGGATATTGGTAAATGGTATTTACTACTCAGCTTGTACACATCTTCCATGAAACACTCTTGGATATGTGCACGTGGAAGAGAGAAGATTTTTCCCCCTGTAAGAAATGTTTAATGTGGAAATTGAATACAGTGAGGTTGGCAGCCCCTCAAATGATGCAGGACAATATGCTAAATAAGCTCTTTTGAAAGACTAAAGGACACTTGGAAGGTAACCAAGAACAAGTTTTTAGAGACATACAAAAAGAAAAGGCTATCCTTAGGGTGTTAAATACTAAAAAAGGAAAGTTTCTAACCAAAGGAGTATTCTACACTATTACAAGCAGAAGTTCCTTCTAGGCTCCTTCATCAAAACCATTGTAAGTATGTTGAATTGCTTTTCTAATATCAGAATACATTTCCATTAAATTCTCCCTTTGTAAAGCCGTTTGTCACTCTGGTTTTAATACGAATTAATCCCAAATTAATAGACTTGGGGTGCAATGCTAGCAATATGACTGTGCTCTAGGCATCCAATGCAATGAAAGAGGATTGGAAAGAAAACCATAAATATATCAGTAAGTATCCCATCCATTGCAATTTCTATTAACTTTCAGAGGCATTTTTGTGTGAGCTAAGTAGGAAAGAATGGAAAGGAGTCCTTGTGATTTTACTCTGCTAGACAAACAGGGAGTGGTGATCATCTCCATTTCTAAGGCCATGAGTCAGCACTGTCTGATGAAGTTCCCATGGATCTGTGACCAACATAACTTCACGGAATGATGTTTCCTTCCCACCAAAGTGCTACCCATTTAGAGATGTCAGAAAATTCTGCTACAAATTCAAATGGCTTTCGATTCCTATGAATCCAGACTGTGGATTCTACTGTTACGGGCATTTTCCCTAGTCACACAGATTCCACAGACTTGCAGGCCAGCTTGTGGAAATTTTCTGCTATGGTGTGCAATAGCACAAATATGTCTTGACTCAAGCGGGAAAAGATATCCTCTTATATGCCTGTTGGTAAGAGCAGCGAGGTTTACTAATTCCTACCCACTGCCCATGAGTCACACATGGTTGGTGTTCCCTGCATGCAGCCAGTTCCCCAGGCCTGTGCAGATAGTAAAGACAGAGAAGCTGTGATGGAAAATCCTCAAACTGGTCACCTCACCAGCTTGCAGGATGCTCCATCAGCCAAAATGAAGAGCAGCTCATGTGGGTTGGTGGGGCAGAGCAAGAGAGAAAGGTGTGGAGGGAAGGATAAAAAGAAAATATGGGAAAAAGCAGTGGGGCTGAGGGCAGAGAGAGAGTGTCCAGGAGAAATGTTGGAAGTAGAAGGCACAGAAAGGGGAACAGAGGAGAACAGAAATTTGGGGTGGGAGAGCAATCAGGAAAAGTGAGACTTTCTGGTAAGGAAAGGACCTGAGGTCAAGTGACAAGATATATACCTTTTAAGAACTTGCTAGCCAGCAATCCTGCTTCCCTTTGGAGAAGAGAGACTTTCTACCTCTCCCTGCTTCATTAGACCTAACCTGGCTAGATGGATGGAGCAACCTAGTAGCTCTAAACTGAGAAGTGAGAAAAAGTGGAGGTTTTGACAGAAATGCTTATTAAAGACAAAGCAGCAATGGGAATGGTTTGCAAAACAGCTGGCCAGCCTGGGCTTAGTGCAGATTGCTTCCTCAGATAGTGCTGTGAGCAAAGACTGTTTTCCAGGAAGAAGCAACTAATCCCTCTTGCATGATACACTAAACAAATTGCTAGTAAATATAATTAGGAAAGTATACTTCACCTACCTTAAAACATTGTCTTGACTGTGGCCAAGCTGATATAATCAAATGGACAAAGGGGACATGTGCCTCCTCTTGAAGAGCCATGAACAATCCCTAAAGGCCATTCTGATTCCATCAATGAGCAGATTGACGGAAGGAAAGACACCTGACAATCCATGAAACATAGAAAGAATTTAGCAAAAATCTGTACACCTCTAATGAGCAGCCACATGTACCAATGAGCCAAGCAAATTCTGTTTGCCTTCCTGATCCATCAGCTGGAGCTCTGTGTTCAGAGACATCCTTGAAAAGCTCAAAGCTCAGTAAATGGCTGTTTGGAGAACAGAACCAAATTTGCTACTCCCTACTTTCCACACCTTGCCAAGCAATTAATTGGTACGGGTTTGGCTTTCTCTCTGTGTCTCTCTCTTGCTCCCTCCCTCCCTTTAATTTTTAGAATGGTGGGATCTATGTACAAAAGCCTCACTTTTCTGTGTTGGCTCTGCTCGACTGCAACATAGGTTTGAAGTTTCTTTCTGCACTTAAGAGATATCCTTCAATCTTTTTACACATGTGCATTTATGAAAAATAATAGCATGGTATGTTTTATTTTGTCTTCATTTATTTTTGGCAAGCCATCTGCTCAGTGCACCAACTGGTAAACGCCAAATGCATGCACCGTGCCAGCGCAGCTTATGTATTCCTGTCAATTTCTGTCTGCTGAAAAGCACGTCGTCTTTGCAACAGCCAGCAACTAAGGTGAGAGGAGCCAAGAACCAGTGTTCTGATCTTTCTTTCCAAGTTGTGTCATGTGGCACATTTAGAACAAAACAGAGCAGGCTCCCCCATAACCCCCACGCCTTCCACTTATTTGCTTTCTGGTACACTCATTGGAGGTTAACAGAAGATGAAGATAATGGGAAGATAACAATCTCATTTCTATTTAAGATTAGAGAGTATTGTAACATTTTTTCATAGTGTGTTGCTATGCAAAGGTGGTGTTGCTTTTGTCTGGTATCATCTCATCCACACAGGTAATTCATGACTTGGAGCTTGTAACAGTGGCTGGCTCCCA
The DNA here is from genome assembly GCF_004798865.1 of Varanus komodoensis. NCBI lineage: Eukaryota > Metazoa > Chordata > Lepidosauria > Squamata > Varanidae > Varanus > Varanus komodoensis. Next base: position 6,311,269 of record NW_025335761.1, read on the forward strand.
GTAACTGGATTTTGAAGAGATATATGCTATGCAAAAGGTTTTTCAATGGCTTCTTTTCTTTCTTGTTATCTTCTGAGGAACTAGAAGATAAAGTTACATTAAAAAATGGGATGAAAGCTTCAGATCTGTTCCCTGCTTCCCCAGATAGGAGGGATTCATCTTATGGTAGAAGACATCATTCTGTACCGGCAGAGGGTACATAGCAGCTTTGCTTCTCATCATCTTTTGAAACTTGGTAATTCAACTATTAGATTTCAAAGTTTCTCAGGCCAGTTAAACATTTTAAACCAAGCAAGTCAGATCTTTAGGTTCACCAACACGACCAATATGACTCAACTTCCTGTTCAGCATTGGCATTGGGAGGATAGTTCTGGCCAAGCTATCAGGACATGCATAACAGAGGAAAAAAACAGGGCAGTCATGAAAATAGTCACACTCAGTAATATTTTCTTTTTACAAACCCTTGCCACTGTGAATATCTCCCATTTCTCATCTCCATTTTCTTTCATTGGGTGTGGCCCAATGAGACATGATCAGACTTCTGCTTGTGCAGCGGAGTTTCACAGTTTTCACCTTCCCCTTGCACCTCCTACACAGCACACTTCTTCTCCAGAAGGTCCCATAACCCTCTGGGACAGATCTGGAGTGAGGTATTGGTGGAGAAGGGAAGCTGTTCCACTGATAGGTGTCATTCAGTTTGTAAATGGACACAATGGGATACAACCCATTGTTAACTTAATCTGTTGCTGTTTCTGCACTTTTTTCCCATTGTTTAAGGTTATTTGAGAGTCAGATGGTAAAATGAGTTACTTTTCTTTGGTTGAGTCCTTTTGGTCAGTCACAGAACACATTGTGAACATTGTTATGACTTTGGATAGCTAATCATATCTGGCTACATGTTGATGCCACTGACGCAAACAATGTGGATTTAGCCTGATGCAGTGCTTCCTAGACTGATCACATGGATGGTTCCAGTATACCAGAAATGTAAGGACAAATTAACACTTTAACCTCTGTCACCATGAGCCCAGAAAAGTCACCAACATCCTAGATTTCAATGTTTAGAAAAGCATTCCAAAAATTCTACCATCCCTTCTGCTTCTATTTAGTCTCTCATTCATCAACACATACATTAAGCTGTTTATCATTTAAAGCAGAGGGGAAAAAGATAGTTGTTCAGAGCAAGTAGTCAGGCATATTTCAAAGACAATTAACTGACCCAATTGCCTTTTCTTTGTTGCTTCAGATTCACAGGGATGACATTGAATCACTTCATTAGGATTAATTTATTTAACAAGAGAAGTCATGTACATAAAACATCGCTTTCCTTTTTTCAGCAGTTTTACATTGGTTATAATTATCCTTCATTACCTTTAACTTTATGAAAGTTTTCTGCTGTACTTTTCTTTATAGTTATAAGAGCTGTTAAAACACACGTACATCCCAAACTTACACAACCGAAATTTATGTCTGTACCAAAGTTCAAATCAGGTTGTATATATTTTCCCATGAATGGATGGTGTGAAGGATCAGCAAGGCTTGCCATCTCCTACCTGGTGCCAAGGGGGGTGCACCATGAGGAGTGGAGAGACAATGAAGATGGCTCCTGGGCCATCAGGACCTTCAGCAAGGGGGCGTTGGGCAGGGGAGGCATGCATGCAGCCAAACAATGAGCACCCAGGTGTGCAGGTGCTTTCCCCAGAGAGGGAACACCTGGATGAAAGGGTGGAGGCAGGATGGCATCAGAGGGATAAAGGGGAGACAGAGGGAAGCAAGGGAAAGGAAGATGTGGAGCTGGGCATGAAAGAGGTAGAGAGAGGACAGTGACAGCAAGAAGACAAAGGTGGTACCAGAATGGGACTCCGTGGGAAGGAAAGGAGCTTAACCCTTGCAGACTCAGGCAGTGGCAGGGGTCTAAGGGTGGACACAAATCACCTTTCCACACTGGGAAGAGGAGTGCCTGTGTAGAAAAGGGATAGCCCATTGAGAGTTGGTAAGGTGAAGAGAAATTGTTCTGCTGTGTGTTTACATGGAAGGAGCTCAGCAGAGAAGGGGATTACCAGTGCAAAAGCCTGGGCTCTGGAGAAGCTGACTGTGGCCCCTGGCTTGGCAGGAGGTGGGGAAGACACTGGGACAGATCCTTTTTTCAGCTAAGCCTTTGTAAGAAGCAGCCAGGTGGCCCTGCTGTTTATAAACCAAGGATTCCATTAAAGACATTGCATGACTGCCTAAGACTGTTTGTGGTGATGGAAGCAAAGGAGGGGGGGTTGGCATTGCCCTCCCCCTGACACAATCACAGATTGGATAAGATTAAAATGGAAAATGTGACTCTGTCAGAATCAGTGGTGACAACAGTAGAGTGAACAAACAGATATCATTATTCACCAGAGAGAAGCATGTGATTTGTTTTTGCTTTGTTATTTATTTATTTTTAAATTTTGGGGTGCCATATCATATCATGCCATATGCGACAGCAATACTCTTTCCCATGGATGTCTCTTTATTCCTCACTGAGTTCCGTTATCTTGCAAATGTATTGATTTCAAAGGAAATGTGCCAAGAGCATAACACCTAAGCATCTGGCTGAGATACTCTGGGCTAAATTTGCATTTTTGATCTGGTCCAGGAAATGCTGGAACCAAAATTATTATTATTACTATTTAGCTTGGCCATAAATAATATTGGTCAGCATCTCAGATTTAATTTACTCTAATTTTTTATTAGTGTTTATTTCCATATACTAGAAAACAATGAAGATGGACAGGATAAACCAACAGTAATGGAAGCAAATATAACCTGGTTGCAAGGGCCTTATGGCTCAAAAGAGCTAGTCTTATGAAAAACAAGAAACAAAATATTTTCTTAAACCCTTCTAACAGCAAGAACCTTATAAATGATGTGCCCTTATTTATGAGATGGTTGGTATACAGTTGTCAAAGGCCCTGTGATCTATAGTCAATTGACTTTGGAAATTTTCTATCAGAGTTCAATGGAAAAATGGTGCACAAATCTAGGAGCAACATCAATCTTGGCATCTTTCATTAACTGAGCTATAGTAGTGGTTTCCCAGCTAGTGACTAGCTCTGAATGACACACTAAGCCATGGGCAGTAGGGGTAGCTTTTCATGTCCTCTGAACTGGCCCAACTAACCATGGTTTGTACTGAGGAAATTCCCCATGGCTTAAGAGGTTTTTTTTTTTTAACTCTGCAATGCAAAAACAACCAAACCATACCATAATAAAGAAACAAAAATATAAGCAAAGAAATGTTGTCAGCCATTCAGAAAAGTCTGACCCTTGATCACTCCATGATCATTGGTCTCCATAGCCCTCTGTCTTGCACTGCTTTCTTCAAGACTCTCATGTCTATCCCAGTGTCTTTCTTTGGGGTGTCCAGCCAATGGGTGCTGGGATGGTCCCTTCTCCTTTTTCTGCTGATCAATCCCAGTATGATTGACTTTTTGAGTGAGTGAGCTCTCATGACATGGCCAAAGTATGACAGTCTTTGTTTGGCAATCTTAGCTTCAAGTGATAGTTTTGAAGGTTCAGCCTAGGACTTATTTGTTTGTGATTTTTGTAGCCCTAAGAATGGTAAATAGTCATCTCCAGTACCACAATTCATCCACCTCTGCCTTTTTCAGAGTTCAGGTCTCACAGCCATATGTAGCAATTGGAAAAATTATTGTGTTGACTAATCTACATTTGGTAGGGAGGCTAATATCTTTTCTCTTCCAGATGTTATTAATTCTGGTCATTGCATTTCTTCCAAGTGCTATGAGTCTTCTGATTTCAGGACTATGGTCACCATGCTGGGAAATTTTAGATCCCAGGAAGTTGAATTCCTTTACTGTTTCAATGTTCTCATTGTCAATCTGCATTCTGACCTGTATGTTCTCAGCAATTGCCATTATCTTTAAGGTGCAATCCAAATATTTCATGTTCATCTTTGACTCTGAGGATTAGCCACTCCAGATTTCTTTGCTTTCTGAGAGCAAAATTGTACCCTCTGCATATCAGAGCTTGTTGATATTCCTTCAGCAGATTTTGACCTCAATGGTAGTTTCTTCCAAATGTGCTTTTCTCATAAATATTTCTGTGTATATGCTGAATAATATAGGTGACAGGATGAATAATATTAATTATTAATTATATTAAATATTAATATAGATTTGAATAATATTACAGAATAAAAGAGCTCTGGTTGCATATATTATATATCTCTATTAGCATATAACAGAACATACTATTCTTGTGAATAATAATTATGAAAAAACCTTGACAAAGCACCCTAACTATCCATATATTTATTCATTTGTAGATTATACATAAAGACCACCAAGAATTAGAAGTTGCATTCAATCCTGCACCTTTTGTGTTATTAGAAGTGGATGTTCATCCTTCCATTGTTGTAGAATTAGTCTTCTAGCTATCAAAAGAGCATGGCTAATCCATTTACATTGACCTTGCATTAGTTGCCAAGAAATGAGCAGGTAATTCAAAGAACATATTATGTACCTTTATCCAAATTGTTAACTCCTTCAAAAGGAAGCTATCACTGGGCAATGCCAAAACATATGGAGAAAGGAAGTGAATGGGACGGCATAGAAGCTTCCTAAATAAATAAATAAAGCAGGATGATTGGCTAAGTAAATTAAAGGAGTATTGTGGCACTCAATATACTTGAAACATGTAGTCATTACTGAATCAAGTATAACTCATAATCCAGAGAAACAGATAATGATGAAGCTCTCCCATTGGTTGAGCAGCATTTGATGTTCCTATTCATTATTCCATTCGTGATCTAGACACTGTGGATCATATTTATTCACTGATATTAAATATTTATAAACATAAATTGCAGCCTGCTGGGAAACCCTGGGAAACCCAACCGCTAGGTCTGATGGTAAAAGTGGAACCCCAAAGGCCTGCCTGAAAAAACCTTGAGTCAATAAGAGTAGGCTAGACTAGATGCTGAAGAGTGAACTGCCAGCAGCACCATTTGGAGTATTAAGTTCTGGGATGGAGCAGGAGGCAGAAATGTGGGGAAGAGGAGTTGGAAGGAACTGAGGAAAATGTTGCATGCCTTGGCAGAACAAGGAAGACAATCCCTTTTACAGCCGCCTACCTTGGCTTCCTTTGTCAAGGAATCTGGAAGAACCCATCAGGAAGGACTACATGTATATCCAACAAAGACTTAACACACTGCATGGAAGCCATGAAGAAGCCTGAAGTGGTGGAGCCTCTCCTGTAGCAACTGACAAGCTTCACTACAAGGAGGAGTGCTACCAGAAGGCCAAGCACTTCAAACCAAGGATGTTATGCCAGGAAAAGGGGAAGAGTGACGTGCTTCAGCAAGAGTCTCTAACCAGGCTGGGTTTCAGTGTAGCAGTTACAGACAAAAACTTACAAATAAAGATAGTTTATACTTATCTTTAGAGTCTGGTGAATATGGAGGCTATGGAAGAGGGTGTATTCAATGTACCCCTTCCTGAAGAGGGATGCTACAAGAGCAATGCAATTGTTTGTCCTCTAGATTCTAGAGGCCCAGTATCTAGAATCTACAAATCTAGATTCTAACCAAAGTTTCAAATTCATCTATTAGCATGTAGCCATAGCTGACCACTTATATTTAGTCTGAAAGGCAGAGACTGGCATCAAGAAAAACATCAAGACCAATTAAACATAAATATACCAACCTGCCCTTTTTGTGGCACCAGCAGGTGATGCAGCTGGTGAGAAACCAGCCAGAGAATGGGTGCTTGTCCCTGTTGATGTTTCTTTTCCCCGTCAGTGCCAAGCAGCTCATCAAGCACAGGGCAGACAACCTCTGTGGCACCACATGGCTGAAAATGCCCACCTGGGGCAACCTGGGCTTAAAGTATCCTCTGGTGTGTGATTGACTTCTTCTCTAGTGCTACACTTCACTTCCCTGATGTAAGTCATTTCCTTGTGGAATGTAAGTCCCACAGGGAAGTGAAAAATAATTGAAAGGCCATAGGAATGACATTGCATATACAAAACAGTGCTGTGCAGCATTACTGGCTTCTCAGATGTATTCCCAGATGTCTCTATGTATGCACCAATATTTAAGGAAGACTTTAAAGTGGAGAAAACTATTCTTGGTTAAAGAGACTGCAGAAGTGAGGTCAGATTGAAGGATAGGATATTGAGAACAATCAATTTCTGATTGGAAATATAAGTTGCATCTGAGTGGCAATATACTATAACATATATATTTCATAAGGGAAGAAGGCTTCAATTACTTACACATCTCCAGTTTTCCCTTAAAAATTCTACATTTTATTAATAGTTTATAAATCTTAAAATTTAGAAACTTACTCATACTCACAAATATATATTCCACATAGAGCAGGAAGAAGGAACAGAAACATAAAGACCCACTAACAAAACAAAATAAATACTGAATGCAGTTTTCATTGTTAAATTGAATTAAATAATGGGGTAGGCACTGAAATTAGCCAGTGTGACATAGCTGCTTGCAGATGTTAGGAGAGAGCAGTGAAAGCCATCCAGTTGTTTTTTCTGAGCTTCTGGCTTTTCCCCTCCTCTAGGGCACAGACCCATATGTTTTGATGGGCTATCCTGGCTCCCAGAACTGGCCTGTGGAACCATATAAAAAGAATGCTCCACTTGAAATGAATCCATATTACTTTTCAACTAATACATATAATGACTTACTAATTCATATTACTAAGTGTTTTTTCCAGTGAGCTGCTTATTTCTTATCATAAATAACGTGTATTTTACTAATAGGCTTTTAATGAGTAATAATAATTGCTCCATTAATATAAACTACTCTAATTTGTTCTACTTATGGACTCATTTCTCTCTAGTTTATAAACCACAGATTACAATATTATAGATGCCCGTATTATTTTATAAGGTATGATAATATTCACAATTATAAAGAGATTAGCAGATATAAAAATAAGGTTATTTATATCTGTGGAGATGGATTTCTTTTTTACATTGTTTGCAATACTTTTCAATGAGAAAGTTACTTCCTGTCAGCTTTCTTCACTGTCTAGCTTTCACACACATTGTGAATGGAGATATGATAGTGTGGATGATCTTGATCTTGATCTCCAGTGAAACCTCCTTATATTTGGCATCATTAGTGGGGTACCACAGGGCTCAGTCTTGGAACCACACTCAACTTCATCATAAATCATCTTGAGGGGGAAGTCCAAGGAATGTTAATTAAATTTGTAGATGATATTACACTAACTGGAACAGCTAACACCCTGAAAGGCAAAAAGAAGATCCAGAGAGACCTAGACAAGCTTGAAAACTATGTAGAAAAAGACAGTTTTTTCTACCCAGAAAAATTTTCACAATGCCAAGTTCTCTACCTGGGTGGTGGTGGTGGTGATGATGATTCCAACTGCATCAATATAAGATGGGGAATACTTGGCTCAACAGTAATGAAAAATTAAAAGACTGTGGAGTTGTAGACAACAAGTGAAATATGAGCCAGCAGTGTGATGCAGCTGCAAAAAAGTCAAACAATATTTTGGAATGCATAAATAGAGGTATCAGAAATAGAGAAGTACTCATTCCCCCTCTACTCTGCATTAGACAGACCTCACCTGAAGTAGAGTGTTCAGTTTTGGGGACCCAGGTATAAAAAGGATGCTGATAATCTGGAAGAGCAACCAAGATGATAGAGGACCTGGAAAATAAGTCTTAAGATGAGAGGCTGGAAGAATTGGGCCTGTTCAGCCTTGAGAAAAGATGACTATAAGGTTACATGATAGCAAATGATGTTACAAAGAAGAAGGATAAGACCTATTATCATTCATAAGGCCTGGAACAATGAACTTAAGCTATAGCGCACCAGGTGCTGGCTAAACTGAAACAAGAATTTCCTGACTGTGTGAGCAGTATGACAGTGGAACCAGCTACCAAGAAAGTTTGTGTGCTCTTCCACACTAGATGTATTCAAGAAGCAATAGGACAGTTATATGATTAGGATGATGTAATTGTAATCATGCACTAGCAGGGGGTTGGACTCAATGGACTTCCTGTCCCTTCTGACCCAGCTGTTCTGTGAAGCTGTTCTGTGAAAGCGCCGTCGAGAGGAGAGCCAGCAGGAACAACCGCGCCCGGCAGCGAATGCCAGCAGTGAACGCCCGTGAACAATCGTGCCCGCGCCGCCGATTCCACCACCTACCTGACTGCCCTGCCACGCCCCTGCACGCATGAGAGGCATGCCCCGGATGAGCTGGAGTGTCGGGGGCCTGGCGCCTTGAAAGCGCCGGCGGCAGCCAGGGCTGGCGGCCGAAGGGCGGTCGCCGCCATTTGGAGGACATTCGGGGGGCTGGGCTGGCCAGGGGGCTTTCACTTGGCTGTGTTAATTGGCCTTCCTGCTGGGCTGTGAGTTTTTAACTGTTTTTTTTAATTTTATTGTGTTTTAAGCTGTTTTATGGAGTCGCCCCTGGCCACGTTGCCGCTTGTGTTTCCTGGGGAGCGCAGGGGCGCCGCCACTGGGGTGGTTATGGGCAATGGACGTAACAGCGGTGGGAGCTTAATGTGTCTGAATAGAAGAAGGAGGGACAGATGGCTGACACCTGTCCCTACTTCTGGTTTTGCCCCCAGCCAGAGGGTGCCAGGGAGTCTTGTCAGTTGTCCCTCGGGCCTGATGGTGCTGTTGCTTAATGCCAGGTCGGTCAATAACAAATCTTCCCTCATCCATGACTTGATTGTGGATGAGGGGGCCGACATGGCCTGCATAATGGAGACCTGGGCAGGAGAGGGGGGGGATGTGGCCCTCTCCCAACTGTGCCCGCCCGGGTATTTGGTTCAGCACTGTTCACGCCCGGAGTGGAGGGGAGGGGGGTCGCTTTGGTTTACTGAGCCTCCATCTCTCTCACGGGACTTCCTGTCCCTTCGAGGCCAGGACTGGAGTGCCTCTACTTGGTGTTGGGCGACTGAGACAGATTGGGGATTCTGTTGGTGTACCGTGCACCCTTCTGCCCAACAGTCTCCCTGCCTGAGCTGACGGAGACCATCTCAGACCTGATGTTGAGGACCCCCAGGATGTTGGTCCTGAGGGACTTCGATCTCTATGCTGAGACTGGTCTGACCGGGGCGGCTCAGGACTTCATGGCCTCCATGACGGCCATGGGGCTGTCTCAACATGTCACCGGCCCGACCGATGAATGTGGACATACTCTGGACCTGGTTTTCTCGACGGGGCAGGAAGAGGGTGGTCTGAGGGTGAGGAATTTATGCTTGACTCCCCTGTCATGGTCAGATCACTTCCTGGTGAGGTTTGTGCTCGAGAGCGACCTCTCCCTCTGTAAGGGTGCAGACCCAATTGTGTGGGTCCGCCCCTGGAGCTGGATGGATCCAGAAGGATTCCTGAAGGCCTTGGGGGAGTTTCCGGCTGACAAGACGGGTGCTCCTGTCAAGGCTCTGGTCGAACTGTGGAACGGGAAGATGACCAGGGCTGTAGACACGATCGCTCCTAAGCGTCCTCTCCCACCTGGAAGAGCCCACTCTTCCCCTTGGTATACACCTGAATTGAAGGCGATGAAGCAGGTTGGGAGACAGCTAGAGCGTAGGTGGAGGAAATCACGGGATGAATCTGACCAAACACACTTGAGAGCCCACTATCAGGCCTATGCTGTGGTGGTGAGGGCGGCAAAAAAGAAATTTTTTTCTGCTTCCATTGCCTCCTCACAATGCCGTCCAGTGGAGCTCTTTCGAGTGGTGCAAGGCCTGGTTTGTCCAGGTCTGAAAGAAGACCTGGTTCCACCCTCAAAGGCCCGCTGTGATGACTTTGCCAGGCATTTAGGGGAGAAAATCGCTCAGATTCGTCACGAGCTGGATTCCATTATTGATTCAGAGGTTTTAAGGGAGACATCAGCGCCGCCGTCTGGTCCAGAATTATTGGATGAATTTCAGTTACTGCGGCCCGATGATGTGGACAAGGTGCTTGGACGAGTATGTCCCACCACTTGCCTTTTGGACCCTTGCCCGTCTTGGTTAATAAATAATTCCAAGCACGGGATTGGGACGTGGATCTTGGAAGTGGTTAACACTTCTCTGAGGGAGGGTCGGATGCCTGCCCCTTTAAAGGAGGCGGTAGTCCGACCTGTCCTGAAGAAGGCATCACTGGATCCAGAGATGGCCACTAATTTTAGACCAGTGGCCAACATCCCATTTCTGGGCAAGGTGTTAGAGCAGGTGGTGTCGGGACAACTCCAAGCACTCTTGGATGAAACTGATTATCTGGACCCATTTCAGTCCGGCTTCAGACCTGGGTACGGTACTGAATCTGCCTTGGTCGCCCTGTACGATGACCTGTGCAGGGAGAAGGACAGGGGGAGTGAGTCCCTGTTGGTTCTCCTGGACCTCTCAGTGGCTTTCGATACCATCGACCATGGTATCCTTCTGGATAGGCTTGCGGGATTGGGGTTTGGAGGCACTGCTTTGCAGTGGTTCCGCTCCTATCTCAATGGCCGGTTCCAGAAGGTGGTGCTGGGGGACTATGGCTCTGCGCCATCGCAGTTATGCCATGGAGTACTGCAGGGGTCCATTTTCTCCCCTTTGCTGTTCAACATCTACATGAAACCACTGGGAGAGGTCATCAGGAGGTGTGGGCTGCGGAACCATTAGTACGCTGATGATACCCAGCTCTACCTCTCATTTTCTACCAATCCAGGTGAGGCAGTGGCTGTACTGAACCGGTGCCTGGCCAAGGTAATGGGCTGGATGAGGGCCAATAAACTGAAGCTCAATCCAGACAAGATGGAGGTCCTGTTGGTTGGCGGATCGGGCTTCGGAGAGGGTGAATTGAACCTTGTCCTGAACGGGGTTGCACTCCCTCTTAGGGACAAGGTCCGCAGCTTGGGAGTGCTCCTTGACCTGGAGCTTTCACTGGAAGCTCAGGTAACAGCAGCGGCAAGGAGCGCTTTCCTCCAGCTTCGGCTGATTCATCAGCTGCGCCCCTACCTGGAGTACGACTGCCTTGCAACAGTGACACATGCGCTGGTGACTTCCCGCCTTGACTTCCGTAATGCGCTCTATGTGGGGCTACCCTTGAAGACGGTCCGGATACTTCAATTGGTTCAAAATAGAGCTGCCAGGCTGCTGACGGGGACTGGGCGTTATGTTCACATGACTCCAGTTCTCTGTCAGCTTCACTGGCTTCCCATTGAAGTCTGGGCCCAATTCAAGGTGTTGGTGATGACCTATAGCCCTAAACGGCTTGGGTCCTGGTTACCTGAAGGAGCGCTTACATCCATATATGCCCAGCTGCCCCCTGAGATCGGCGGGAGAGGCCCTTCTCCGGGAACCCTCCGTGAAAGAAATTAGGAGGGTGGGTACTCGGAGGAGGGCTTTCTCTGCGGTGGCGCCTAAGTTATGGAATGTGCTCCCCAGGGAGGTCCGCCTGGCGCCGTCGTTATTTGTTTTTCGGTGCCAGGCGAAGACCTTTTTATTTAAGCGGCATTTTAAATGTTAAAATTATTGAATTTTATCTGGCCAGGGCGGCTTATTTTATATTGTATGTTTGTATTTTATTCTAATGTTTACATTTTAATTTATGATTATAATTATTTAATTTATTGTTGTAAGCCGCCCCGAGGCTTCGGCGAATGGGGCGGCATAAAAACGCGTAAATAAATAAATAAATAAATAAATCTGTGTATCTGTGTGCATTGGTGATTTTTTTCTTGTTTTTGGTTATCTTTTCATGGCGCCCTTCCAAATCTCACTCTTATTTGAATTTCTTGACTGCAGTCTTCATTTCAGTCGGTGACTGAGCTAAGATGTGCAAAACTTCAGTCTCTTCATTGTTTATATTCACATTCTGTAATTCTTCAGTAGTCATGGCTTTGTTTTCTTAATGTTCAAGTCAGTTCTGCTTTTCAAGTCATTGCTTCTGTTTGCCAGCAATATGGTATCATTTGCATATGTGAAATTATTGATGCATCTTCCACTAATATTCACTTATTTCTCTGATTCTAATCCCACTTTTCTTATGACATTTTTTGACAGATTGAACAGATAAGGAGACAAAATACACACTCGTCTGACATTTTTGCCTATAGGTAACCATTTTGTTTGTCCGTACCCTGTTCTGACAGTAGCTTCTTGTCCACAGTACAGGCTATGTATCAAAACAATAATTTCTTTCAGAACAACCCATCTTTTCTCAAGATCCATGCAGGCAGAGGATATGCTGTAGTATACAGAACAGAGAGTGAGCTTCTTCTGAAATGCTTTGCTGTCTTCCAGTAACTAATACCTTCTCCTTTGAAAATTCAGTTTGAATGTCAGGAAATTCTTGATCCATGTATGGTAAAACACTTTCTTATAACACTTTTGCTTCCATGGGAAATACAAGAGTGCAGTGGTCTTGTAGCTGATTTACTCTTTTGCCCCTTCTGGGTATTGGGATGTCAATTGAACAATTGCTATCTGTGGAACACTGTTTGGTTTCCCATTAGTTGGCATATTCTTGTTAGAATTTGAACTGATGCAGTCTTTGCAACTTGGAATAATTCTATTGCTACCTTATCTAGTCTGTGTGCTTTGTTCCTTCAAAGTGCTTTCTGAGCGACTTCTGTTTCTAATATTGCAGACTGTTTCTCATAGGATTCCTCTTCAAAGGAGTCTCTCATCTTTTTTGACTTTCCTGTATAATTCTTCCAAATATTGTCTCCACTTTCACTTTATTCTATCCAGGTCTGGTAGTATGTTCCCCTATTGGATCTACTGAAAGAGATTGCTTGATTTTTCCTTTTTAGGTGTTCTTATATGCTTCTTGGCACTGCCCATTGTAACAATTCTTTTTGTCTCTCTGTGATAGTCTCTGAAAAGTTGCATTCAGGATTCCAGCCATATTTGTGTCACTTTTTGCTTTTGTTTCTCACCTATCCTTTGCAACTGTTTCTTCTGTCATTCATCTGGGCTTTTTCTTCCTTGTAGCTACAGGAATTATTCTTTTGCATTCATCCCTAATAATGTCTGGTTCATGGCAAATTGACTTCAGTAATGCTTTTTGTCCCTCCATGTGGACTTCAACATCCTCAGGAATGTTATCGGAGTTTTGTTTTGGCAATATGCTTGTGTTAGAGATATTTATCAACCTCACGCTATGTTTAGCGTTCATGGTCACTACCACAGTCTGTTCCTGGTCTTGTTTTCTCCATCTCTCACTTTCAATAACATTTGGAAGTGTGTCTGTCATTTGGAAGTCTATCTGATTTTTATATTGACTTCCTTAGTATAGCCATGTATTCAGTCATCCAATCAGTCGCCTGGAATGAATGGATTGTGGGCTTCATGGAATTCAATGAGTTGTTTTCCTGCTTTGTTTCTGACCCCTAGACACAACATTTGATTCTGCATTGTTTACTATTTTTGTATTCCAGTCACCTGTGATGATCAGCATGTCTTGTTTTGGTGTGTTACCCATTTACTCTTGAATGCCTGCGTCGTCGTCGTCGTCGTCGTCGTCATCATCATCATGGTTTTTCTTCTTCAGCATGTTGTTGTACCACACTTGAATGATGGTTATGTTGATAGTTTTACTGAGAATTCTGATTGATATTATTTGATCATGCTTGGCTTTACAGATCATGCTTTCTCACTGTCTGTGCTGTACCTTGCTTCAGTATTAGAATGTCTCTGTTTTTTCTTAGCTTGTCATCTCCAGAGTAAAACGTTTTGTGTTTATCTGATTGAAAATGTCCTTTTGCAGTCCACTTTACTTCTCTCACACCAAACACTGTGATATTTAAACAGACCATTTCTTGCTTTATGGTTTCCAGTTTGCCTTGACTCATTCTTCTCTTCAGTTGTTTGTGTTGTACAGCATCAGACTTCCTTTTCACTTCCAGACATATTAGCCATTAGACCTCCCTTTGGCTTTGATCCAATTATGCATTAGCAGCAGCACTAATCATACTTGCTCTTTCCAAGTGGCTGTTCAACTGCTTTCCAAAATGGAGGTCTCATCTTCTGGTATCATCCCTTGCTTTATTTTGATTTGTTTCATCATAGGGTTTTCAAGGCAAGACAATTCAGAAATGGTTCCCCATTGCTTTCTTCTGTGCAGGAATAACCGGAGTTAGCTTGAGCATTACTGCCATTGTCCCTGAAAGGCCCGCTACCAGTGCCACCTTCAACTAATGCTGCTGCCAAATAGCTGAGCTTCAATAATTTCTCTGCTCTCATCACTATTAGATGCCCGCTTTCTTCTGCTGATGTAATCTGTATTCCTGGACAGGGTGGGTCTATCTTAGTCTTGTGTCTAAGCTCTGATGCTCCATCTTGGGTCACCTAATGAGGAAACCAATCTAGCAGGAGGGTCTGGCCTTCTGGCAGTATTACTCTTGGCTTCTTTGACACTCTCAGACTCACCACATTGAAGTGTGAGTTCAAGAGGGTGATCATGACAACTATACTTCATGGATTTGTATAATCCAGGTTGGCAAATAGCATTTCTATGCTTGGCCAGGATCTTGCTTATTCAGGCATCACTGACAATAGAACCTAAACTAGGAAGGATATGTATATGAATTTAAATTTTAATAAGTTTTATTAATGTTAATTATTTTAATTGACTTTTATACACATTTGGATATGGATCAAATGAAAATATATAGAGATGTGGTATGATAATACTATTGGATTTCACACATATTCATAGGTCTGTGGGCATGAATGTATACTTTTGAAGAGCTATACTTAGTTTCAGTATAATGAAGCTGAATACACCAAGGCATACAGTTCAGTGTTGTGTAAGTGCCTTGTTATGAAATTGTTAACTCTGCTCATCAATTCAGAATAATGACATGCACAATTTTTCCCCCTCATTCATTTTCCTGATGAGACTTTGTGCTCCCTGTGGGGCTTTGATTTTGATGTTGTTTTCCTTCCTGTTGACCAAATTATTTTCTTTCTACATAACTATCCCCTATGCCATTTTTATCAATTTAGAACACTGTTTTTATGCTTGCAAACACAAATATATTCTTGTTTAATGAATATTTGGCTTTTCTTTAAGAAGATCTTGGATTCTCCCTGTGCACATATTTGTGAATGAATTATCTGTATTTAATTTCTAATAGTATACATGGTGAATGCATAAATAATGCATCTGGTTGAATGTCCTTGTAGAGTTTATTGTATCATCATGGTCTTCATCCACATTTGAAATATGCTGATGATGTCATATGCATACTAATATAAAGACCCAAATATTTTGCATGATGTTATAATTCATATAGAACAGGAAGTTTTGTGGTGAGAGTTCGCTTTGACTAAAATCTGTGTAAAGTTCTAATAGTTTCAATGATGCATGAGGTTGCTCAGACCAAGAGATGCAATTCCAATGCCTTTCAAACGAACAAACAAACAAACTCATACCTAGAGTACAATAACATCAGAGTTTCAAATGGAAGCAAAGCTGGCTGAAATACTATACTCTATTCTCCCTTTAAAAAACTATTCCATCATATGTTTCAGATTAGGTGCATGTGTGTTTAATGAGCACATTTTCCAAAATCAGCAGCTGCTGATTTTGATTTCTAACCAGACTCTTCTAGAATTTCACTTTTTAAAAGCTAAAGTATTAGGAAAGATCAGTAGAACATGAAGAAAATGGCAGTATTAGTTTCAAAGGATCTGTTTAAACTGGATAATTCTTTTGCATTATTCATTATAAACATAGAAACATAGAAACAGAGCGAGTCAGAAGGGGTCTCCCATGCCATCTAGTCTGACCCCCGGCTCCAGCTGGCTCCGCTCATGACATGCCCACCATGTGCACGGCCAGCCTATCTTTGAACACCCTCACTGATGGGGCCTCAACCACCTCCTGTGGAAGCCCATTCCATACTCTCGGGGTCCTAACTGTCAGGAAGTGCTTCCTGGCATCTAAATGGAACCTTGGTTCCCTGAGCTTTGCTCCATTGGAGCACGTCCTGCCTTCCTCTGCAGGGAGAACAGGTCTCTACCCATCTCCATGTGACATCCCCTCACATACCTGTATGTCACCAACATATTTTATTTATTTATTTATTTATTTATTTATTTATTAAAACATTTTTATGCCGCCCCATTCACCAAAGCCTCGGGGCGGCTTACAACAAATAAGTTAAATCATCATCACATTTTAAAATATATACATTAAAATAAATTACAAATATACAATATAAAATAAGCCACCTTGGCCAGAAAAATTCAATAATATTAATATTAACATTTAAAATGCTGCTTGAATAAAAAGGTCTTCGCCTGGCACTGAAAAACAAATAACGACGGCGCCGGGCAGACCTCTCTGGGGAGCGCATTCCATAGATTGGGCGCCACCGCTGAGGAAGCCCTCCTCCGAGTAACCACCCTCCTAATTTCTTTCACGGAGTGCTCCCGGAGAAGGGCCTCTCCTGCCGATCTCAGGGGGCAGCTGGGCATATATGGATGTAAGCGCTCCTTCAGATAACCAGGACCCAAGCCGTTTAGGGCTTTATAGGTCATCACCAACACCTTGAATTGGGCCCGGACTTCAATGGGAAGCCAGTGAAGCTGACGGAGAACTGGAGTCATGTGGGCATAACGTCCAGTCCCCGTCAGCACCCTGGCAGCTCTATTTTGAACCAATTGAAGTATCTGGACCATCTTCAAGGGTAGCCCCACGTAGAGCGCGTTACAGAAGTCAAGATGGGAAGTCACCAGTGCATGTGTCACTGTCGTGAGGCAGTCGTACTCCAGGTAGGGGCGCAGCTGATGAATCAGCCAAAGCTGGAGGAAAGCGCTCCTCGCCGCTGCTGTTACTTGAGCTTCCAGTGAAAGCTCAGGGTTGAGGAGCAATCCCAAGCTGCGGACCTTGTCCCTAAGAGGGAGTGCAACCCCGTTCAGGACAAGGTTCAATTCACCCTCTCCGAAGCCCGATCCGCCAACCAACAGGACCTCCGTCTTGTCTGGATTGAAACATATCCCCTCTGAGTCTTCTCTTCTCCAGGCTGAAAAGACCCAGTTCCCTCAATCTTGCCTCATACAGCATCCCCTGCACTAAACTACTTTTAATAGTAGTGAAAAAGTGGGATTATAAATCAAATTGATTGAGTGAATGATAAGAAAAGATGGAAGGAGAGGAGGAATAGATAAAAAAGAGAGTTTCTGATACAGACTTTCTAATTCACATATTAAAATGTATTGAGAACCCTCATTAGGATAAATCTGGATTCCACAAGCTTGTCTTTTCATATGCTCATCTCATTCTTAAGTGAGATTGTTTATATTTTGGATGTTAAGATGAAGACGATGGTCTTTTGTTCTTAGTCTTTTTCCAAAACAAGGAAGTAATGTCTGTACATTGGCTGCCTGGATGCTTCCTGGCATAATTCAAGGTGCTGGTTTTAACCTATAAATCCCTACATGGCTTGGGACCACATTACCTGACAAAGCATCTCTCCCAACCCCAATTTACCCAGACACTATGGTCAAGCTCTGGGTCCTTTCTCCCTTCAAAAGGCTAAGAGGTGGCAACAAGTGGAAGGGCCTTTTATGTGGTACTGCCTTCTTGTAACAAACTCCCTGCTGCAGCTCCTGGCACCAAATTTGCCATATTTTTGGTACCAGGTTAGTGTTAGCAAATTTTAAAGTTCTCTTTGGTCATCTAGGGGCCTTTAGAGAATTATCCAGGTGCGTTTTCTTATTGCTGGGTCTTATTGTTGTTTTTTTAATGTATTCCAAGCTATTTAAAATTTATTTTGACATATTGTTTTATGTTATATGTATTCTATTTTAGTATTTTGTTTTAGAATTCGCTCTAAACTGCCCATACAAATAAATAAATAACACATCGACTCTATTTAAAAGTTGAAAATTGTGGTCCCACACCACCTCCTGAAAGCAGCAGATGTAGCAGAATCTGAGGAAGTCAGATAAAAAAAGAAGAAGGAAGTGGGAGAGAGTGGGTGAGGGGTAGTCACAAAGGAGATGGTTGTGCATATGGTTGTAAAGGATACTGGTCGTGATGACTACCTATCACATCCAGTCCCAAAGTCAGTGTGCTTTTGTATACCACAAGGGCAAGTAACTGTATATTCCTTTCAGCACCAGGTGAAAACCTTTTTATTTACCCACAATTTTAAGGATTAGGAATTTTAATTGGCTTTTAATACTCACAGTCACATTTTGTTTTTGTTGGTATTATGTATGTTGTAATTTATTATTATTTATTGCTTTGTTTATTATGGTTATAATTCTTGTAAGCCATCCTGGGACAATTTACATATAGGACAGGGTAGAAATATTTTAAATAAGTAAGGAAATAAATAAGACCCAGAGCAATCATTCTGCCCTATAGAACTTTCACTTTTCAAAATTGTAACAAGCAACTTGTAGGGAGAAAATGGCAACTAGAGCACCCATTTTTAGACCCCCCTTTATCCATTTAAAAGCTAATATAGTTGTAGAGTGTTACTTAGAGTGTGGGACTGGGAACCTGAGAGATCCAGATTCTAATACTCTCAACCATGAAGCTCACTGGGTGATTTTGGCACCCCTCAGATTTTTACTCCCCTCACCCCTGGGATTTTTACTCCCTCTCAACCCAAAGCAGGTTTGCTGGTTTTAGGATAACACAATGTGAACATTCTTGGGTTCCTCACAAGAGGAAAAAAGCAGGGTATAACTGAAATGGACTAATAAATTATTTGGTGCTCCATAGCCATTTTGCAATTTCATCATCATCATCATCATCATCATCATCATCATCATCACCGTTTTATAGCCATGGGAGGGAAGTGAAGCTTTGGGATGTTGGGGTGAACATGGTTCAAGGACCTCACCAAGTGCCCGTCCATGATGTATCAGTTGTTGGACAACACAAGAAAGAGGTTGCCACTGCTCCACTGTCCTCTTATTGACTGTCCAGGAGCATCTGATTGCTTCTGATGGCGTTCACTGTTGGCAAGAAATTTATTATTTTTTTATTAGTATTATTATTAGTATTATTATTATTATTATTATTATTATTATTATTATTATTAGAACATTTCTATGCCGCTCCTTGCTGAAGCCAAGTTTATATCTAATTCGTATGCCTTGATGCTCCAGTGCGTGATTAATATCAGGCAACTGTATAAGAATTCAGAAGAGTGTAAAGCATGATGTTATGGTAATGCCATATGCATATATGTTTCAAGTAGAGGTGCCAGTCTCACAAGCAATATGTCCAACATGTATGAAATGGCTTACAAATAAAATGCAATGATGATGTAAATGAAATAATGCTGTAAGCTGTATCTTTATTTATTGATTTGTTTTGAAATCTATAGACCTCTAAGAGCTCTTTAAGCAGCTAACATTAAAAACAGGGCAGCAGTAGAATTATAAGTACAGGGGGAAGGAGAGACGGGGCAGGTGGAGTTGGTAGCAGAATATGCTCCTACACTCAGATGTTAAAATCCATTTTTGAAATACCTTCAGAAGAGGACAGTTTTTGCCTGGCACCAAAAAAGAAAGTATGACAGAACCAGGAAGACCCTTTTAGAAAGCCCATTTCCAAAGTTGGAGGCCACCACTGAGAAGGCTCTTCTCCTAATTGCCATCCTTTTTACTTTCTTTCAGTAAACCTCATTCCCAGATCTCAATGGTTGGGTAGGGTTATATGGGAAAAGGCAGTCCTTCAAGTTATTGAGTCCCAAGCCATTTATGGCTTTGTATGTTAAAACAAGCACTTTAAAATGGGCCTGAGCTTCAACTGGCAATCAGTGTAATTTATAAAGAATACACACGTCTAACTGTGTATCCACATTTAAGCATTACAAATTGCAGCTAGGCCTTTGCCTCTGATAGCATGGTAGGCATGCAAATATGTCTGTGAGAAGGGTTGATGACTATCCCTTGAGCAGAGGCACGCAGTGCTATTCTTGTATTCCTTCATTCCCTTACCTAGTTCTCTAAACAGTGGTCTTGGGCTATTACTCTTAGTACTCCTGGTCAGAATGGTTGGAGCTGATGGCTTCAGGAGAACTCCAGGGAAGGATGTCCTAGGCATCCTATAAGGAGGGACATTTCATGGGCTCTGACCATAGTGAAACTTTCCAACTTCTTAAAACAGAAAGAGATAGAAAAAAATATATTGATGCTGGACAGTATTCTCAAGCTAAGTACACACTGATTATAAAATAGTTCAAGCAGCCATTACAGGCTGTATTAATATCAGGGAAGTGTGAGGTATTCAGTTCCAATATGGAGCTGATCTACACTTTCTTCCACAATGGGTGGATCAGAATTTAGTTATCCATCAGAATGTGAGATGTGGCAAAACTTGCAACCTATTTTTCAGCTCAAGAAGTTTAAAATACATTTCTTGAGGTAAAACGAATTTTGCGTATTTTTAGAAACATGTAGAAAGGAATGGGCTGCACAGATGAGTGGATACTTGTCAAAGTGACATGGACCGGAAATAGAATGATCCATCTATCTATATTAAGCAGCTTTTCAACATCCATCTGCTCTCATTGGGATCACATATCTGGAATAATAGAAGGGCAGGATGCCAGGGTGCAGAGCTGTCAATAGGATAACAGCTGTGAAAAATATGTAGCCTAATACGATATATAAACCTATAAATATTGGGCACTCAGCTTAGTGAACTGTCACTAAATCTGCACAAAAGCAAAGTCCTTTTCACCTACATGGGTAATATAGCAGATTGTTAAAGAAATTAGTC
The DNA here is from genome assembly GCF_004798865.1 of Varanus komodoensis. Taxonomy (NCBI): domain Eukaryota; kingdom Metazoa; phylum Chordata; class Lepidosauria; order Squamata; family Varanidae; genus Varanus; species Varanus komodoensis. The sequence goes on from NW_025335761.1 coordinate 6,331,991, forward strand.
AAAGTGATTTCAGCAACAAAATAATCCACAGCTAATAACATAGTCCTTCCATTGAGAACATGAACTTTTCCATGTTTAGTCCAAATGTCCTTTCCTGATCTTGGGAACAGTGGAGCAAAGCAGCTCAGGGGTCTCTGATCTGACAAGCTCTGGCACAGGCCTGATTGTGCCATTGGGACCTGGGTTGGGTTCCAGAAGCTCTGCCTCTGGTGCTGCTGGTCCAAAAGACCCCGCCAGGCCCTCCTGTTCTAGGTCAGAGAGACCATCTGCTGCTCAGGACACAGGTCCTGACATGGGGGGTGGTGAGGATGTTCTCACCAGTGTGAATAGCACACACTATATCACTTTACTATACATGTGTAATGGATTCCTGGTCCTTGGTAGATGGAGACTGGAGGAGAAATAGGTGGCACTCTTCTCTCTTCAATTGTCCATGTAGCTGTTTCTTTGCTTTCAGTCTAGGCAAGCGGGAGGCACAGATGACAATTCACCTGGCAAAATTAAACACAATCTGGATTGCAGCAGTCCGGGTGACTGATGCTAGTTAAGCATTTGAGGATGGGTGTCAGCTTTCACTGAGGTGAGCAGCTTCTTGAATATGTAGAGAGAACATGCACTCAGAGCTAAGACAGACATAGGTTCTGTCCATAAGATCTTATTGATTCATGGAAGTTTGGAGCAGGACTGATGGACAGTATATGCATATCTGCCCTGCCTTTATTATGTCAATTTTAATGTTATAAGATTGTGTGATCATGGAAAACCCATTCCAGTCCAGCAGAAATCTGCAATAACTTTTGTCTGACCATTGGAAACAGATCAGGTCAGTTTATTGTTCTTTTATTTTTAAAGGTTCTGTATATGTGTGTGATTTGCACATGTTGAGAACCAAGATCTGTGCATTTGTCCCACTTTTCTGCAGATACTGATTTAAAACTAAGTGTGTCTTTTGCACATAAATGGGGTCTGAAACTTAAAACTGCAATTTTAAACTGACGTAAATGGGATTATGCCATTTTTAATCTATTTTTCAGATCATTATAAAACCCTGCAAATAGCACATTCCCTTGATAAATATTCTTGTCAGTTTTATCCTTGCACTACTTCCTTGTTAACTTGCTATGTTCTCTTTTTCTCAAAGAACTTGTCATTGTCAATTTCATCTAGCACTACAGTTTTTTGCTAGTGTTATTTGATTTTAGCAAATTAACTTAGATGCATTCAGTAATTATTTGTTTTTAGTTACTTTTCAGCTCCCATTATTTTTGAAAATGAAAATCACAGGTGTTTGGTCTCTTCCCAGTATGCCTTGTTCCTCTCACTAATACTTTTAAAACAGGCTGTGATTTGCCTGTGTTTTTTTGTTTTGATTTTGCATTTGTTTGTAAAGCTCAGGAATTTACACAAATGATGCCTGATATTTCTGCAATTTTCACAATTTCCTGAGCTGAAAAAAGAAGAAGAATACATGTGTAAATAGTGGTCATTTTGAAAAATGGAAAACCATGGGCTGGCTCAAATAATATCAGCTCGTGTCCATGCAGGTATGGATTTTCATCACGCTCATAGATTCTTTACATATCCCTATGATAGTCTTTCAGTATTTCTGTTCTTCTCTGCATTCTAAGATGATTGTACTGAGAAAACGTGTACAATCATCAGGAGGTGTTGTGAGACCACTTTGCCACTCTTTATATCAAAATCATTACAGAACATGTATAATATTTGTGTCAAACAGCTGGTCTAGACTGCACTGGCCACAGGAATACTCATCAAGTGTTCTCCCTTATCAGTACCACTTGATACAAATCACCACATCAGTAGGGCCAATTACAAGTTTCATAGCATATGACCCAAATCAATGGCATTAAGCTCCAGGACTATGAAAACTCCTAGTGCATGTATCAGCATCTGTGTAACTCCTGGGATCCATCTACTGGGCAAGCACAAGAATAACAACCATGGTGGTTTCAGGATTAGTCCCAGACTCTGCTCCAGCTTCCAGGACCTTGATGAGCACCACCAGAGAGCCTCAGGAAGAAATGGCTCTTCCCTCCAGAAGCTGCCTCAGTACAAGTGGCGCTTACTTCTGAATAATCATCCTCGCCTCGCCTCGCCTCGCCCTTATAGTCATGGAATTGCGCTGTATGGCCTTTGGGTGCTGTAGCCTGTTCCTTTGCTTAGATCTCATTTGGTTCTGTGCCTGATTCTGCTCCTACCTTACCTTGTGGTACCTGGCCTGTGGTGCCTTATGGTATTTATGTGTTGTTGTTCCTGAACTCTGGTTATCCTTTTCCAAAGTACTTACTGCTAGTTCTAAAGGCTTGCTGATTTTTGACCTCTTGCCTTTTCTGACTATGCCTTGTCTTGATCCATGATGTACTCCCTCTTCCTGACCTTGGCCTTCCTTGTGACCATAACTTGGACTTGTTAGTGGACTTGGACTCCGTATCTCCTTGGGCCTTGTTGTCAGGGTCCTGGTGCTTCTACCTTGTAACCTGCTGCCCATACAAGTAGGTGAGCTTGTACCTATCACCATGGTTAACAGTTGTTCTCCTGGCCTTTCTTTTATTCCAGCATTACACTTCTAAAATGTTGTTTTACTGGGACCTTTGTGAATATAACACCAGGTTATTAAGGTGCCACCCTCACACTCCATAGCCATATGTTTGAGACCATGGATCTTAGACTCTTCCTTTCATCAGTAGGAAACAACTACTGCAATATTAAGGTTACTTATGCAGAAGCTAATAATAAGTCATGTTAAAATCAATGCCCATTCAGCACATTCGCTTATAAACATCAGTACCATTTCCAGTTTATTCTTTTAGTTACAGTATATAGATTGTAGACCTTGTAGTTGTCACATTTACCTGACATCCTTATCAAAATTCCAAATGTGAGAGATTCCTTAAACATTGATTCAAACCTGCCTAATTAGAATGTTCTCATTAAAATAATTAGTCCCTCTCCTGAAGGGCTAATCCATTGATCTGTAATATTTTCATGTTAAGCCTTACACTAATGCCCTTCCCAAGATGAAGTTCTGTCAATATGAAAGGATCTTGTATGAAATAATGATTAAAGAGATTTCTGCTTTTGTTTGTAATTTTCATTATGAATAGATTGGAATAACAATCATGTTACTTTCTAACATGTCACCTTTCATCTTTGTAAAGGGCCTTACAAATTTACAAATGCAGTTATCTTTTTTTTTACCAATGCCAATAATCGCATTATCTTCTGAATTTCATTTCATTTGCATTCATTCTGGGTTGATAAGAATCGTATTTAAAGTTAAATTTCTGATACATGTTCAGAAGTGTGTACTGGGCTCAGAAGAGAGTGGAAAGAGAGGAAGACAGCCAGGTAAAGTTCCTTGATTCATCTGTCTTCTAGGGGGTTTTCTTTTTTGAGGGGGGTGTTATGTACACACCAGATGGTTATATATCTTTGTGATAAAGAGATGAGTGGAATGAAAAATTGACTGCACAGATAAATGGCTCAGGATATTTCAGCTGAAGCGTTAGATGCCAAGTCATGAGCATCGTCCAAGTAGTTGGTGTGTGTGTTCACCTGTGCTTGGGGGAGTGTTATTCCCATTTTCAGTCTCTGATCTGTACAGAACTTGTACAAGTTGAATATATATTAGCCTTCCTTGCATCATTCCTAATTTGCACTGTGCACATGTACATACGCACATCTGTACACCAGTTCTCTTCTTCATTGCGAACAGCAAAAGACATTATGACAGTATTTTCTTTCAAACCAAATGTTTCTTATGTTTCAGGTTTTTTCCTGATGTCCATCATATTTTCACTCTGTCCACATTTCAGTGCTTCTGGAAGAGTGAGAGAGCAGGTACCACTTCTTGATTTGCACTTAAAGCCAGCCTGGGATGGCCATGCAGGGTGACTTCCCCCATGCCTGGTGTACAGGAACAAACCCTGAAAGCAATTGAAGAGAGCAGGGTCTACATGCCCGTTACTCCTTCCAATCTCTAACTACTGAGGCAACACATACCCTGTCTCAAATGGGTGTCAGGTCTTTCCTATAGGAGCTAAAACGGATGGACCTCTTGAGCATTTCTGGGATCATTGCAGTAAAGATCAGTGCTTATAATTGTACCTTTGGTACTTTATTACAACTGAAGGATATGGCATTAGTACAATTTATACAAAAATGAGCTGGACTAGATCCAATCAGGTGATTAAAGCTGAAGGTCTGATTCCTAGAATATATGGTCTGAAAAGCATTAGTCAACTCAAGCTGTTCCGTTACCTTATACCTTCTGTAAATATGGCCCGGAATATGCACATTCCTTTTTCCTTTTCACTTAAGATGGCTTCTTCAGACATTTTGGGTGTAGGCTTTACTGAATTTTTGCCATCAGTGACATCCCCATATTTGCTTACTTGCATCATTCTAGTCTATCAAGCAGAGGCAAGGCAGTTAACACAGAGACCTGAATGCTGGGTCAATACACAGCATACACAAATCAGCACAAATGCTTTTGTGCATGCCATTCTCCCCTCGCTTATTAATTGGAGCAGCAAAATGGTGCACTGAGTCATCTTTAAGCTATGCCAGAAAGCCACTCTCTTTTTGAAATCAAACAGGATTGCCAGGTGGATTTGTACAGTATTTCTGCAGACGATGTATTCTAGGATTGATTCCTCTTTATTTTACGATAAACATTTCCACTCCCAACATCCTAGTCCTAGGAAGAACTGAAGGAAGGAAGAACACAAGAAGAAAAGCACAGAAATTATGTTAAGGTACCTGCCTTACGTTTTGTGCTAAGTATGTGTTACCCATTTTCAGTACTCTCAAATATCATAGAATATTACCAAGGATGGATAACACCATTAAACTCAGTGTGGCATGTCAATACTATTCAGTAAATAGAGTGTATTTTAAAATATTGAAAGTATGTGGCACATACTCCAGTCACTGAAAATATTGATTAAAATCTTAATTTAAACAGAGATGATCAACCCTGTAAGGCAGGCCATTTTTATTCCTGCTTCTGCTATTTTCATAGCTTGTTCAGTAGTTCAGAAAATGTAGGAGGTATACATTATGGTTCACTTTTTAGTTTTTTGACATAGATGTGTGGGTAACACTGAGGTAGTCACTTATGACTGCTCTTAATATACTCTAATGTACACATGGGAGACCTCAAAATGGATATAGAATAGGTTCTAGAGGAAGTGGACTAATCTAGAGACAGCAAATAAGCACAGGGCAATGAACATCAGGGCCAAAGTCCACATCCTCAGCTTGCCCACACTTCCACCCTCAGAGAGATGCAGGTGATGAGCTAGTGGCAAACAGTTGATGCTGATATTTCTATACAACCTAATTGCACCTGAATACAATTCTCATTGATACTCTTCCCCAACTACTTCAACTCCAACATGAGCATGGCAAGGTCCATCAATGCAGATGTTGCTTGCCATGGCTTCCTCTCCTCTCCTCTCCTCTCCTCTCCTCTCCTCTCCTCCACCCCCCGCCTCAATGTTACTGTCAGGAGACAACCAGTTGCGGTTGTGTGTGATTGTTTTGTTATTACTTCACAATAGATTGTTTCCTACAACAAAATGATACTTCTGCCTAAGCAAATGTGTCCAACATCAGGACAAGTAAGAATATATATCATTTTATTCCCACAGTCACGGCAGTGGTATCAATTAAGGGAATATAAAATATGAAAGTGCACATGCTTAGAATACTTGTTCTTAGCATGGCTGGCAAACAGTTTTATGTTTGTGTGTTGTGGTGTTTTCTCTAACATGTTCAAGCATATGGAATATAATAGTGGGAAGGATAGGAGGCTAAATGTCCTTCAGAACTTAACTATGTGGCCTTCTAAAGCCATTAGTCCTCAAATCAATTTACCTTGCTGCACCACTAAACATATATACAAGCAAATAACAAACTTCTCAGAACCATGTTAAATGTGAATACATGCCAGGATAACATAAGAGCACAGCAACATAATGTACCATACTTGGTCATCATGCTCCTTTTCTTGCTGCACTGGTAGTTTCAATTGTCCCAGTTCATCTCCAGGCCACCTGACTATTTGGGGACCAGAAGATGTTACATCCAATCTACAATCTGCCCCAACTAATTGAACACATCTGTGTGACAGGCATGGAGCTAGTTTGTTGATCAATGAAAGCACATATCATCATTTGGGCAACTAGATTTGCATCCTTTGTCCAAAGCAGTCTAACAGGGGCAAAAATGTTAGCTATTGGCCTTTCCACCCTTTTCCCTTTTGTCTCAGTAAGTTTGATGCTTTATTTTTTGACAATCTGGACATTATGGAAATGCTGACCTGGGACATTGTTTCTGTAATGCATAGCACTAGTAATTTAAGACTCATCCAGGCAATGCATCTTCATTAATGAAGGAACAATCTTTGTCTGTCAGACTTGCATTTGGATCTCCTGGGGTTCCTCCCACTGATTTTCTAAATTTACTTTTCATGGCTCGTTCTTTCCTTTCTTTGGTCTGTTGTATTTTGGACTTAAATCTTCGTGCGCCTGTACGATCAGTTTTAACGTGACTGCAATATGAATGCTTTAAAACTCAAATATTTCCAAATCACAAATAGATTGCCATGTATATAACCCCACATTGTATTTGTGGCCCTACTTTTCATGCATAACATTTCACTTAATTTGGTGTATTTCCTAATGGAAATCAGTATCTCTCTGGATTTAGCCAAGAAAGCAAATGGTGTTGAAGTTCTAGGGTGCTATCTAAGGAGGTGTCCAGAGCCCTGCACTTCTCCCTCAGCTGAACAGTCAATTTTGACCATCCAACAGAGGCACTTTGAAGAGGGAGGCTGAGGTCCTGTAAGGGTTCATTGTGACTTGGGGGCCTCAGTCTCCTCCACTTCCAGCCCTCTGGAAAGTGCTCTAAACTTAACATACTCTGAGATAGCTCATATGACCCTGGATAAGCCATGGCTGTGGTTCTTTCCATGTCAGCTCCAAGGAGAGAAGTGCAGATTCGTAGCTCTGAGATCTGTAGTAATAATGTAAGGTAATAATGATAATAATGCTTTTTTAATATGATCATATATTAGTTTTTCTTATTCTTGATTTTATTCTGGTTGTAAAACCAAAATTAAAAAAAATCAGAAAGCTAGACTATAAATGTTTCCAATAAAAATATAAATACTCTATTTTATTATTTAAACATCACTTTGTTATTGCAAAGACTTAAAATTTTAAAATGGCTTTTTTAAAAAGCTCATGGAACACAAGAGTTAAAAGTAGCAACAGGAACACATAAGTAAAAATACACTTAGTTCCAGAAGATTAAACATAGAATAATAATATTAAAATTATATTTCAACAGTCTCCTGATCTCACCTACAACGTCGTACCATTTAAGACAGGTTTTAGGACACTGTTCTTATGTGTCTATGAAGAAAGGGTTTTAGATAACCCTCACACAAACACCTACCCCCACCTCCACTATTAGGTATAATTCTTTACTGGTTCAGTCCCTTTCAATTGTGTTGCTATGATTTTTTCTTGCCCATTTGCTAGTAATCAATAATGCCTTTTAACAAAAATTTTCAGGGGGCTTTACTTTCATTGCAATAACGGATTTTTTAAATAGGATGCTCATGATAGAAGTCACTATCCATCAAACTATTTCTGTCTTCTTCCTCTGGGGTACCATCAGTAAATAGCTATTACTGAGGTTCCTAATATCCAAAAGAGAAAGTCACATGGCATTAGTTTAGAACAACTCCTTTAACTGTTTCAGTATTGCTTTGGATGGATAAAACTTCATACCTGAAAGGTTCAATTCTATGCCTGTTCAGACAGCAGCAGACTGAAGTATGCCCCTACTTCCCAGCATGCCCCAGTCAAATACCTGTGCTGGGAGGTGAGACTCTTTTTTCTCTAATAATGCGTAGGATCGCATCTTTAAGGATCAGGCACTTTGAAAATGGATACCAACTGCTTGTTACTCAAATACACTGTCATATGGGAAAAGTCTATGTAATTAATCAACTACACTTCTAAAGAGACTTCCAGAAATCTCCAGTTGAAATAAAATGCATCTGTCCATAGACAGGTACATAGTGTAATGGCTTGCTGCAAATATAATTGTATTAAAAGACAGATATTGAGATCATACTGGCACAGTCTGAATCTGACACTAAGATTTGACAGGATAGGGCAAGGCATTCCTACTTAGAAGTTCCAATCAGGCATCTTGGTAGGTGGCAGGGATGGGTCTGAGCTACCAAGATCAAGGAGAACCGACTTAACATCCACTAAGCTGGAATGCTTTATTGCAGCATGTACAATCTGTTTCTTTGCAGCTTTGCAGTGCTGAAGGTGGATCCAGATATTAGCAAGGGTCCTTTAAAAATCAGTCAGGCACTGGCATAGAAGTTATTTGACTAGTGTAAAGGGTTGCTTAGGATTCTATTTTCCAAATGTAGTGCGTACAATTATCAAAAAATAAATGGCTGCAATAAAAATACGGCAGGGTCAGTTTATAATGGATATAAGTGCATCTCAGCCATAAAGGGGTAATACCAAGTTCTAACCAAAGGTGGTGCAGAGGGCACAACTCACTGTCTTCTTTATTGCTGTATGAATAATTGATCATTCCCACTTCCTAAGTATTGATTCTCATCATTTGCAACAGGAAAAATATGGCAAAATATTTGCTTTTGTGTTCATAATTCATAATTCCTGCATAAGCCTGAAGCAAAGGATGTTGCTCTCCTTTTCACAGAAGCCTTATTTGCCTCCAGTCCATTGCAACTGTTTCGTTTGCCATTTTCTCCTAACCAATGGGATGCCATAAGCAAGGGAAATATTTTTGATTTTTATGTAGTCTTGAACCCTCCTGTGTGGTACAACTTGATTTTTAAAACATCTCAGGGATGACTTTGTCTGATAAAAAACCAAAACCCTCCAAAGCCACAAGAACTCCTTCCGGGGTGAAGTGGCAAAGAGAGACCCTGGAGATGTGTGACCATGAACCTTACCCCAGCTCACTCTCTGAGGTCACAGAAGGGGGGAATTGTGCAGTGACACCACAAAGATGGGTCCAACGGGCTTGCTAAACCGCAGAATAAAAGCAAAGGACATATGCCCAGACTTGTGAGAGCCAAGGTTAGGTTTATACTAGAAAATGTTTGTCAATCCAGGTGCATGACTAGTAATGCTAGTTTGTTCATTGCTAGATCTCTCTGCTGATTGTCTCCACGCAGTAAGATTGGCAGAAAAATATAGCATTGTTTACACATGTAAAAACTGAGGGTTGTAATGACCTTTGGGTTCTCAGAAAAGATTTTTAAAAGGGATTGTTTGCCTTCCCTTTTCCAAATCAGGTACAAGATGTTGCTAATGGGCTGTGGAATCCTATGGCCAATAGGCTGTGCCTAGGTGACCATAGGATTTTTCAGATTCCCAGCTATGAAATCAGGAACTCCTCTGATCTTGTAGCTGGGAATCTGTGCTCTGATCTCCACGTCCCCAACCTTGAAAGAAGGACTCATGCCAGATCCATTTCTGAGATCATAATAATAACATCAAAAGAAGCCTTTGGTGGAGGCATTCCAGTGGACAGGAAGGGGAGGAGGCTGGTGCCAACACCATTTGGAGGTGCTGCAACCTTCTTCCCTCTCCCTCTGAAGCACCATCTTTGGCAGCCAACATCAGTTAACTAAGTGCTTAGAGAGTGAAAGAAGTGTGGAGACAACCTTTAGCTCAGCAAATCCCCTTGAGAGGATGCCTCTCATCCTCCAAAGTCAGATGGTTACAGTTATTCCCATGGGTTTGCACTCTAAAGTACTGATTAATCTCTTGTGTCTATATGCTGTTTACCTTTCTTTCCCTTATGAAATTATAGCTTCTCAGCCAGGTTGTCCCTGGCTTCTTCTGTCTGCAAGCTTTTAGTGCAGTTTTCTCCAACCTGGTGTCCTCCAGAAAGACTTCATCATTCATCATTTTCTACCAGTGTGGCCATGCAAACCTAGCAAGCTCAAGTCAAACACTGATAATGACCCTGCCTTGCATGTTTTCCATTTGATTTCTCTGTGATATTAGAATATAGCTGCAGTCTTTGATTCTTCCTATTTTACCAGTGGAGGTGATGTCATTCAGGAAAACAAAATGGTTCTTAACCATTAGAGCCTGGAGAGGCTAACAGTAGTGCCCATCATCACAGCTGTATCATTTTGTTTATTTTAATATAATATTTGTGACTTGCCGAGGAAAAAAGAAGGGATATGAAACTTCCTTGAATATGAATTGTCTTGTCTTTGTCAGCTTATATACAGCTGGGAGAAAGAAAAAATGCTTATAGAATTTCTGTTTACTTTCAAGGAAAGAAGGAAAGGAGCTTTCTGATAAAATATATTTATGAAAATGTGATTCAAATGACTGCATTGCCACACTTATCTACATAAACAAATAGATTCAAGGGCAGGATGAACATACAATCAAATAAAAGTTTCTCAAGAATGGCCATCACTTTTAAAGCCCAGATTTTTATATTCATTTAAATAGACTCAGTTATTACCGTAAATGCAGGTAGAGTGGGAAATGAGGTCAGAGCTTTTGGTAAACATTTTTGTTTCACAGAGGAGGGAAATTCAATGATGCAGCATTTCTTTCCCTGCATATTGCTTTACAGACCTATGGAGTCTCATTTTGTTTGTTGCATATTGAACCATGTCATACTGAAAACATGGAACACTGAACTTTGAGTTAGTGAGCCTTCCCCCGTGACATGTCAGATTATTCTTATTAAGCAGAACCTTTCCTCTATCAATGTGCCTCACTCAAAAATAACCAGAGGTCCAATATTTATGTGGTACTTGCCACAAGTTCAACAGGGCCATGCCACAGAGCAGCTGAAAAGTGAAGAGCAAACTGAAGGATGCAAAAGCCATGCACCCAAGACAGAAAAGGTCCAACCCAGGCAGGAAGACCCTCCATCCACAAAGCAAACAACAACCTAGGCTAGAGAGTAGAAATTCAGACCTGAGGACCAGCTCCAGCCATTTAGCAGTGCCAATGAGGGCCTATAGCACAGGAACCAACTGAATTTAAATGTACCAATTGTGCTGTGGTGCTGAAGCCCATCTTCCACTAATTCCACAATCATTTCATTACCAGGTAAAGACAGGTCTCTTTGCTGAAGCATTTAAAGTCATTCAAGGATATTTAATGGCTTACTAGGAGCACCCATGCCAGGTGTTTTTAAAAGGTCTACCTTTTTTTAAAGGGTAAAGATAAATCAGGTGTAAGAACATTTCAGTGCAGACCAAGGACATGATCATCCACACTATTGCATTCCTGATCACTGTCTATGGGTGATAAAGCTGGACAGTGAAGAAAGCTGACAGGAAGAAAATGGATGCATTTGAAACATGCTGCTGGAGAAGAGCTTTGCAAATATCCTGGACTGACAAAAAGATGAGCAAATGGGTCCTAAATCAAATCAAGTGGGAGCTTCCCTTAGAAGCAAAAATAACAAAACTGAACCTGTCATACTTTGGATACATCATGAGAAGGCAAAATTCCCTGGAGAAGATGATCATGCCAGGGAAAGTTGAAGGCAAAAGAAGAAAAGGAAAACCAAATATGAAAAGGATTGACTTCCTAAAGAAAGCCATAGCCATGAATTTCCAAGAACTGAGCAGGACAGTCATGGATAGGACCATAGCAGGCTTCCATTAGGGAACTTACTCCCATCCGGGGTGGGATTCTACTGGACTCCCTGGGCTCACTCCCTAGACTCCAATCTATTTTGCAGCACTCCAGAGTCTGAGTTCCTGGTGATTGTGTCCAGCATTCAAAGGGCATTGAGAAAGAATCAAGCTCCACTTGCAACGAATAAAGCAATGCTTTCATGAACATGGGGCCATCACTGCTGATCCTGGGACTGAAGAAGAAATCCCTGGAGTTAATGAAGAACAGATTAAGTACAGAAGAGAAGCCATGCTGGATGAGACCATCTAGCCCAGCATTTTGTTCACCTAATAGCATATCAACTAACCACAGGATTCCACCAGCAGTGCAACAGCATCCTCCTGTCCAAATTCTCCAGCAAGTGGTGCATACTGCTTCTGATGCTGGAGGTAGCACATAGCCTTCAGGACTCAGAACCATTGATAGCTTTCTCATCCATAAATTTCTTCGATCCTATTTTAAGGCCATCAGAACAATGAATTCCATAGTTCAACTATTCCCTATTTGAAGAAATATGTGCTTATATTTGTCCTGAATCTTCCACCAGGCAACATCATGTGATGACCCTGAATTCTAGTATTACAGGAGAGGGAGAAAATATCTCCTTTTTCATGTTCTCCACACCATATATCGTTCTGTACACATCCATCATGTCTCTCCTTACACACCTTTTTTATATACTAAACCTTCTCGGCTGTTGTAAGTGTTCCTCATAGGAGGGTTGTTCCAACCTCCATTTTTTCCAAATGCTACAATACCCTTGCTTACATGAGGTGACCAGAACTGTAAACAGTATTCTAAATGCAGCTGAACCATAGATTTGTGCAAGATTCAATCTTGGTAGTTGTATCTTAAATTCCTTTCCTATGTGGGTTCGCCATTTCACAGCAGCTGTGCATTGGTTCAACATTTCCATGAAGCTGTCCACCACAAACCCCACAATCACTTTCTTGACTAGTCACTCCTAGCTCAGATCCCACCAGCCAATACTTGAAGATGCATTATTTTGCACTATCACTTTACATTTGCTTATGCTGAATGACATTTGCCCTTTTGATGCCCATTCTCCCAGCTTGGAGAGATCTCTTTGGAGATTAATAAATATGAATGAAACAGGCATAGTACCCCATGAATCTGAGCCATTCATCTCTGATATCATATCATCAGAACTTTGGCAGGTAAAAAAATGAAAGTTCCATAGAAGGTGAAATTATACATTTGTCCCCAAGACTCTGTGCAGGGACGAATAACCAGGGCTTTACCAGGGCTAATAACTAGCCATTCAGTGGGCCGTGTAGGGACCACCCAGCAGAATTTAGACAGGGACTGTTGATGAGACTTTCCCTTTGCCTAACCTTATACCACAACAAATGTAGACAGAAGCTCAGCCATGAGCAGAACACCTGAGGTACAAAGCCAAGATCAGACTCAGACCAGCTGTTCTGGTGGTTGAGCTGAAAGAGGAGAGGGGTTCTTCCCTTCCCATGACATATTTTATGATTTAGAGATAGGAAGCAGAACTACTGCCCCAGTAGCAGATGCACATGAATTTGTAAACTCTGAGGGTTATGAGCAGTCAGTGGCACTAAGGGGCAAGCTTTAATGCCACAGCACCTCACACCCCACATTTTCTCTAGATAGCCTTTTTAAAATCTAGATTTAGCAGCTGGGAGGGGAAGGGAAGAAGGCTGGAGCACTGAGTTTGCTATAAATTCCATGACCCTGGCCTCCTTCCTTCATGCCCCAGCCCACCCCCTCTTGCCCCCTTTGTGGCTCAGATGCAACCTCAGGCAGGGGCAGCTGACACAGTCATTTCCAAGTCCACATGAGTCTGTTTCTTAGGTCGCCGGCCTTTGGTTTCCCAGCTCAGAGATCGTAGGATGCTAGATCTGGAAATCTGAAGAATCTTATGGCCTCCCAGGTAATGTCAGAAAACATTAGGATTGCTCCCTTAATGCATGTAATTGTCAAATACAGCTATGGAAAAACTTTAATCCACCTCTTTCTTCCTGATTGCACTTTAGGGCAATAGTTTCTAAATGGGTGGATATTTCCTTCCTTTTGCAGTGATGCCCAACAAATAATATTTTAATTGCTTCTGTCCCTTTTCAGCTTAGTTTTCCCTATGAAAAAAAAGAATATAATTTTGAACAACTACAGCGAAATGAGTGGCATTTTCTGGTGCTTAGACAGTACAATTTGTGTTTTCTTGCTGCCTTGCAATTTACAAGTGATTGCTAACCCCTAGTGGCAGCTTTACAGGGAAGTAGTTGCTCCTTCTGGCTCTAGCCAGCGTTTTGACAAACAGCTAATGGGTTGCAAAGAGAATTAGTGGCATATAAAAGCCCACAGTTCTCCTTGTTGGAAGGAATTTGTGTGTGTGCCTGCATGCATGAATGTGTGGGTCCTGCTGCTTGGCTTGATTATCTTTCAAATGCTTACAGCAAGAAGGAAAATGCAAGGCTTGTTTGGTACACAAGGTAGTTTTCCTCTTACAGATCTATTTTAAAGAACCCCTTAAACTTTAAATAGCATGCACAGATCCTTATGTAATTCAGGCTAAGTGCAGAAAGAAGAGTAAACACAATTTAATTGCTTACTTTCATTTATGTAGGCAAAAAAGAAGTCATGGGCGATTATGAAAGCTTCATACTTTCATGAACTTAAAAGGATCAGTGCACACGTGCGTGTGTGCACACACACAAACACACAAAAGTGTGTATACGGAACTAAAAACCTGAATATTCTGAATGTCTTAGGGAACAATCTTATCCCCAGACATCGTCTTAGGGCTAAAGGATTCTTTGGATTTCTAGATCCCAGGTCAATAATAGAGCTTGGATTCCATGCTGCTGTTTCTCCTTCTCCTCTCCTTTAATGCAGTATGGAAAGAACCATTCTGACTGCTTCTCTGAGGGCAGAGATCTGGTGGGGTGTTTTGGTGGGCAGGGAGGGGAAGAAACTGTGGAGGGCAGGTTAAGGGTTGGTGTTAGGGCATCTGTACCCCACCTCCTTTCCTCTCCATCAAAAGGGCCTCCGCAGATTGTCTCTGTTCCTCCTCCCACTCTGTGTTGGATGCCCAGAACCTCAGAGTTTGGAGTTTTACAAGCATCTCCCAAATGGACTGATCCCATGCATGTTTACTGACTCAAAAGTAAGTCCTGTGGTATAGACTTTAGACATACTATGGAGTAAGCCCCTTTGAACACAGTGAGACTATGAATAAACATACAAAGGGTTGCACTATCAAAGCTGTAGTCTTTTACTCTCAGTCCTGATGTTTGTTGATTCAGATCTACTCTCTGTATCCAAAAGTGGTTTAATTCAAATTACTCCATATACTCAAGTATCCAGAAATAGAAAACAGGGGAGGCAATATTTTCACTAGTCTGTATGGGGAGAGGCCAGCTACATTCCCAGTTTCTTCTTTTACTCTCACTCGTAGCATCCAAACCAGTATGCAAATAGCCTCTTGACATTCTCCACCCTTTCTGTGGGCAGGGTAATCTAGGGAGTGATTTTACCAAATTTATCTAATGGGAGGAGAAATTCTCAAATGTTTCTCACTGGTCAAGCTCACCATTGCCAGGGGGTTGCAGCATAGCCTTTCCCCCCTCTTCATAAAGGGTATTAATAATAATAATAATAATAATAATAATATTTTTGTAATACCACTGTAAGTGGAACAGCATCAGCTGAGCTGCCCAGAAGGCATGCAAGAGTAGGACAATGTTGTTCTTCCTTGAAACAGGCTTCAGTCTTCTAACCTCATTGTCTCATTCACTTAATCTGTGTTGTTTGTGAGTTCTCTAATCCTTGGGATTAGTACAATGTGTGTGTTTTCCCTCTGTGGCACTTCTCCCCATTGCTCTGCGGCCTCCCAGGCTGCCTGCTCTGTGATCAGAAAAAGCCTATGGGAGGCTTTACTTATGGAGTCTTCACTTGGAATGTAACCAAAGTGAAGGAAGCCAGGGGGACTGCTGGTTACCAGGCAGCCATCTCAGCTGTAACCCCACCATCACAAAAACAAACTACCTCACAGAGTTGTTGTTGCAAGGATAAATTTGTGAGAAAGAGAATTATGGAAGCCCATGTGAGTTCACTGAAGGGAAAAAGGTGGCATATAAATACAATAATAAATCAGAAAGACAAACACAAGAAACCCCAAACCATGAGGATTTATCCAGAATTCTCTGCATTCTTAAATTTGTTTTTGAAGAAAAATTATTTCCTATCAAATGGAAAGAGAATGGCAAAAATGTGGGAGAAGCTTCTGGAAAAACACTAGTTAACATTGACAGTGGGAGGTATTATTATATTTATTTATTGTGATTCTGCAAACAGAAACAAATTATCCCCAGTTTGGATTCTGCCTGTGGAAGGTGTTTCCTTCTAGTTCTCATTTTTCTTTAAATGTGTTTTACTGAAGGAAACATGGCCAATGGGCTTCTAATGGTGTGGAGCAGTGGTTAGAGGGGTGGACTGAGTCTAAGGAGAACTAAGTTCTAAGCCCTGCTTAGTCATGACTCACATTGGGTGATGTGAGGCCAGTCATGGGCACTCAGAGTCACCTACCTCACACCAAGTTGTCTCTGATTTGCTCACACAATAGACAGAGATGGCCATTGATAGACATATCATTTATGGCTTTGTCTAATTCTTTATCAGAATTTATTCATTTTCCTGAAAAACAGCAATCTCTGGTTTGGCCAGTGAAGTATGGGACTTGGGTTCAAGCTGCAGGGGAGTAAGGGAGAAGAATGTCATGCCCCCCCTCAAATAGTGTGCTGTGTCTCCCCCCCACCCCCCACACACACACATTCTGCATCTCTAGAATATTTTTCCTGAAAGTTTTTACAGGAGAATCAGTGGTAGCTTGGCTGAACAGGAAAATAACAAATAGAATGTATTGGGGAAAGAAGGGAGAAAACAAGAGGCACAAATCAAATAGATGCTCCATGTAAGGTACAGCTCAAATCACATAGTTAGGCACAGATGAGCAATTAGTCTCTCAGGGCGGTCTCTAGCTACACTGCCATGCAGGGATGCAGCTGCAGGCCTCGGGCTCTGTCACTCCTTGGATGGATAAACACTGCGTGAGAATAGAAAGCGGCTGTTCTTTCCTCTGCTGTCTTCCCCGGGTGGTTCTTTTTATTTACTCTCTCTATGTGTAAACTTCCCAGTCTCTTTACACTCTGCCTCAGCATCCCATTGCAAAAAAAGATTCCTAGAATTTTTACAATCTCTGCAGAAAACCCTTCCCTCACCTGTGGCAGCTCTTGAGTCTCAAAAGTGCTTTATTCCAGGGAAACTTTATGACATGCACTTCACAGTTTTCTAGGAAAAAAATATGGAAAGACATAAGGATACTGAGCTTCAGGGTCTTGAACTGGGACTTGGGAGATCTGGGTTCTAGCCTCTGCTCTGCCATGAAGCTTACTGGGTAACTCTGGGGCAGTCATGGACTCTACACCTAACCAACCTCACAGGGTCGTTGTTGTGAGGTGAAGAACCTTGTAAACTACTTTGGGTTACCTGCAGCAGGAAGAAAGGTGGAGCGTAAATGTAAAGCAATAGTAATGCAATAAGAAGAAGATTGGTTGTGATTGTTTACATGAAGGCAAAACATAGCAACCCATTCTAAGCCATGTGCTTGTATCAGCGTTGTGACAATAGAAGCAGAAACAGAGCAAGTCAGAAGGGACTTCCTGTGCTATCTAGTTGAGCCCCTGCTCCAGATGGCTCTGCTTATGACATGCCTACCATGTGCATGTCCAATGCAATGTGCTAATTCACTGAAGTGGGTGGTGGGGGTAGGTCAGGTTCAGTATCTTGTATTCAAGGTAGCCCCACCACCTCAAGTCCATGGACAGCTGCAGATGATCACCTGCTCAGCCATGAAACCTGTGAACTGTGTATGTCCTGAAAGTCTCTCACAGGTTCCTTTCTTCGTACATTGATGGGACAACAAACAATGCAGAATAGTAGGGGAACTCCTGCCCTCCACCATAAGATGCAAAACATATTTCTATGATTTGCTGCTCCAGGGATTCATGTGGAGTTGGGCTCTATCAGAATCCAGCTTCTTTGTTCTTTTTTAGTAAATGTGGAGGACTGTTGGGAGATGGGAATCCCTGTCAGTTTTGTTATATATGCATACTAAGACCTCAGTGATTTTGTTTTTCTCCAGAAAGGTGTTCTTCCCTTTCTGACACAAATTATAACAGGTTTGGTTTCCCTTAGAGGTTGCTTTGCTTGGTGTTCCTGCTCACAGCCAGCAAAGGTCAGGGTGCAGTGGCTCACATTTTCAGAGACACACAAATGCTAACACACCTCATTCAGCCGAGTAACCAAGATTCAGCTAGTCAGGTTCATAGATCACAAAGCATTGGTGCCATGTTCTTGCTGTGACAATTGTATTTAACAAGCAAGCTGCTGTCTTTTGAGTTAGCATCCTTCTTCCAGCTAATTTGAGGAACAACCCATCAGAGCACACTCCACTGTCCTAAACCTTTTGACTTGCACACCTTGTAGTTTTCCCCACTTTCCTCCTAAGTACACCTCTTCAATTACATTATTCACATTACCTTTTGGGAGAACCAAGCTCAAAATCTGCAGCTATCTATAAATATATGTTTGTAGAATGTGATGTCGGAATAGCTGAGCCAGAGGAAAATATGCATACTTTGACTGTACAAAATGTTAGCCAAAAAAAAAGCACAAGCAAGAGATCAATACATTATATGCAACAAAAGGTTATTTATAGGGTGAGTTTTTGCTGAGCTTTAGTATATTCTGCATGGCATTAAAGCCATCTTCACCACCACAGCCCTCATCTAATAAAGCCAGATGTTTTCAGAGGCTTTTCTTCAGATGTTTCACTATCATTTTTTTTTTTTAATCCATCTCTGAGAAAACACAGCTGAATGGGTATTTGAACTTCACATGGAAAACTTGATGATACCAAGCTCTACTTGTCCTTCTCATCAAATGTAGGTGAGCCAAGGACTATCATTGACCGATGTTTGGACTTGGGTAATGGGCTGGATGAATGTAAATGAATTGACAAGACAGAGATGCTCCTGGTAGGTGGCACATCCATCTGTGTAACATTCAAAGTGCTCCAAATGGGGTTTCACTTCCCCAGATGAAGCAAGCCTATAGACTATGTCCTGTCACCTGAGCCTCAGGTGGCTTCTGCAATGTGGAATTCCTGCTACCAGCTTAAGCCAGTGACCCATACATCCTCTCTGAGGGTGATTCCTTGACCTTCAGACAGCAGCTGCTGCAGTTCTTCTTGTGCTAGCTGCCATGGGATGGGAAAGAGGGTACTGCATTATATTATACCTGATCTTACAACTGGGAATCCAAACTATCCTACAACCCATCAGATGCTATCTCAGAGGTATAGGGTTATTCCCTTTTTAACTGGATTATTTTTGTCAGTGAAATCCATGTGAAAGTAAGAAACCAAACATTGTTTTGAAAATGAAACAAGTTTGTGTTTACATGCAGCACACAAGCTCATCAAGGTCCTTCAGAGTTGCTCTGTTTTGTCAGGTTGCAATCCCTGTTGTTGATTTTATTTTCCTCCCCCATCTCCCCAGCATGAAAATTCATGGCTATTTGAATGCATATTTCCCCCCAAATATAGGTATCATTTGTGTGCATCTTTGAAATGCCTGTATTCTTCTGCCATGGATTCAGCATATTTGTGCATGTTTTCCAAAGGTGTGCATGCTACTGAACACTGTTGTTTTGGCCCATGAATAGCACTGCAGGCTCAGAAATGATTTGTCTGCAGATTGCATTTGAGCCCTTTACAATGAACTGAAACAAATTCCTCATGCATCTTTAAATAAAACTGAGGTTGGTCAAGTTCAATTTTCTGTTTCCATCAACTGTGAGAAAATGCTTCTGGAAGCTCACAAGCATAGCATGCTGTAATAGGCTACACTGTTTTGTTTTGTTTTGTTTTGTTTCCCTAGAAGAAAGTTTTCAGAAACATACAATGTCTGAATGTGGAGGTTTCATGAGACTTATTTACAGATCTAACTCTTTCATCATTTCTTAGGATCCCCTAACTTCAGGGCCAGGGCTGGATTGAATCACCATGATCAAGGTGCCCTGAGTTCCCCCTGGTGAGACTCTCGCAACACTATGGTTGGCTCAGACCAACTGTGGTGTAGCTGCCTTCCATTTCTTTTTGGTTCTAGAGAAGTGAAGATGGAGAGTGGTGGTAGTTTTTGACTATTTTTCATTCCAAAGCATGCCTATTGCTCTAATAAATACATACTAGGAGAAGGAGGAGGAGGGATGATAATGTCAGGAAATCTTGATTGGCAGGATCGGGAGAATGTATGTTCAGATTCACATAGAAGAAGCTACATTCAATTTCAGCAGTTTATTGGCAGGACACCCCAGGCAGCCTTTCTGACAGAGAAAAACTGCAGTGCTACAGGGTAGCCAGTATACTGAATTGGCCATGAGCTTCCAGAATACATGGAGAGTTTTTAAAAGTTGTGGGTCATCTAAAGTTTCAGGGAAGTGATGAGATTCTCAATGGTTGAGAACACAAGGACAATGGGGAAGCACAAAAATGCAATACAGAAACACTGAAAAATCATTGTTGACATTAGGAAAAACATGATGACCCACTTAGGGCTTAAGTAACAGATAACAAATAAAACAATCAGGAGTTACAGAATTCTAACAGGTTTCAATGATTTGGTTTTTACAATCAGAGATACAAAATTCCTTAAGACAAAGCATAAGCTGGCTAGTATTTTTACATTGTAAAGGAAGTAAAGCTGCCTGGATCAGCTTGTAACATTGTTTCAATTAGGTTTCAGTTGGACAATCAGGAGCTGGCTAAGGGAGGGTGGATCATTAGCATAGGTTGGGGCTGTTTTTTTCCTTTTCCTTAGAGAGGAAATTGAAGGGAAAAACCCTGGAGATGGGGTGGGGAGAGAAAGGACAGGTGAGGCTCTCCATATTTTAACAGCCTCTTTGGGGAATGGCCTGTGGCATTTGTCCTTCTGTGCCTGGTACTGGTACCAGGTGTGTCTAAGTTAATGCATTACTGTGTATAGACAAAGTTTCTTTTATCATTCCTAAATTTGCTGTCAATCCATTTAATGAGTGGTCTGAATTCTAGTATTACGTGAAGAAAAGAGGATCTCAAAATATACTCATAAGTATATAAAAATCTATCCTGTCCAATACCTGCTTGTTCATAATTTCTCATAAACCAAAAAGTCAAAAACACTTTGGACTTTCAGCATAGTAAGGTACATAGTGAGTACTTAAATCATTTTAGTCTGTATTCCTATGCATTCTTGCTTGAAATGTCTTCCTGGAATAAAAGTAGGCCTAATCCTAAGTAAACATGCTTAGGATATTACTGCAAGTTTCATTCTGGCCTTCTTTGAGTTCTAAGTTGCATCTCTCTCTCTCCCCCTACCCCCCTTCCTCTTTCTCCTTTAAATAAGGTGATTGGATCTATACACTATATTCCAGCTACAGCTGTATTCAAGATTTATAGAGTGGCATTTATATTTACTGTTTTTTCACACTGTTTGGAGAGGCAAAATATAGCAATAACTGAAATGAACCAAAATTATGTTTTCCCTTCCTGCTATGCAAGTTGACACAGAAAAAAAAACATTTGGAGATTGAAAATCATTCTGTCCACTCTGTTGTCACATATGACTTACAGAGTTTTGTAAGATGTGGAGTTAGGGCATGCAAATGGCACATTTAAAATATATTTTCTTCAAATTAAATATTTATTTAATATTCATTTTATAAGTGAATATATGGCAGATCTATTGGTCTATTGCAGCAGAACAAGAAAGATCCCCATGGCACCTTAAAGAAGAAATGATTTGCATAAAACTTTTTTGGGACTGAAACCCATACTAGAACGCAATATTTATGCCACAATAAGCCAGTGGACTCAGGAAACCCAAGTTCAAAACCCCACTCAGCCATGAAACTCACTGAATCACTTTTGAGCAGTTACTTTCCTTCTGCCCTACCTCTCTGGGTAGTTATGCAGTCACATATTTTGAGGGAGAGGGTAATTTTTACACTAGCTCCATTTGCCTTCAGCCCAACCTACCATGGAAGGTGCCCTGGAGAGCTTCTCAAAAGTCGGACTCATCCTGGGGTTGAAATCAATTGCTACCCTGCCCTGTTGCTTTATATGTGCATTCATGTAAAGCTCAAAGGGGGTCACTTCTCATCCCCATGAGTACCACCACTGCCCCGAGGAGCCATTAAAAGAATCTCTTATCATCAAAGTGTTGTCCTCCAGTTCATATCTTCCCCATCCTTATCTGCATTATATACATATATCCCTTAGCTAAGTATTCCCCTGAATACAATAACCACCTCCCAAGGATAACTGAGGAGTAGGTGGAAAAAAACTACTATCAGACCAGCTGAAGTTCCTACTCTATTCCAAAGAGAGAGCAAAGTTTGCACTAATAGGGTGGGTGAGTGTCAGAACAGAAAGAGGTCACTTGATACTGAATATAGCTTCTGCAGCCTTCCCTTCACCAAGGTAGTTAGCCTGTAGCCTCACAGACGATGCTGGCAGTGACTTAAGTCCCTGCATCTCACCCACATTCTTATCCCCACACTAAGGCAAGTACCAGAATAAGGATTCTTCTGCCTTTGTGGCAGATAACAAGCTGTCCTGCTTGGTTTAGACCTGATACTGTGATGTCTTTTTTTCAGCAGGTATCCTGCCTCTGCAATGATATTTTAGCATCTGTTTTCTTCCAGTGAAGGTAATAAGCAATGCCCATATTGAATTAAGCCTTTTATAAAGAAAGGTGTGATAGTCTGGATTCAATAAATATAGATTTTAAACCAAGCATTGGTCTGATCATACAATTCTGCACAATTGGATTCTATTCTCAAATAGATAAGGAATGTGAACTACAGAAGATTTCAGTAATGAGCTGAAAGCAGCTTTTTATACCATACCACTGAACTCATGAAACTGCCCTTGAAATCTTTCTTTCTATGAACAATTCAAGTCAGAAGACCCTGTCCAAGTACCAGAATGGATATCCAGATTTTCCCCCTAAGCAATGTCAATTTCTGCTACTGCTAAAATTTTGCAAACTGAAAATTTGCTATATTACTTCATCTGAAGGTGTCAAACTTGATTTGAAATTGCATCTCTTCCTTTGTACCCAACTACTTTCATTTCTAGAATTTCAAACATTCTTGGATATTGGTTTTTGTCTTGGATATTGGTATTTTTAATGGAATGTACATTTCTAGGCAAAAATCAGAATGTTTATGGGTCTAATCAGCAGAGAATTATGATTTAGACTAGGAGTCAGCAACCTGGCACCCAGGAGTGCCTTGTCACTTGCCAATACCCCACCCCATTGTCATCTGCATCTCCACCCACCAGTATCTCCTCTGAGACCTTTTCTGACTGGCTCAGCATCTAAGAAGCAAGTGGCCAGCAGACAGGTAGACCTATCATCTGATCTGCTCACTTCTTCACTGCCAAGATGAGCACAGCAGAAGACAGATGTGGGAGGCACAACAAAGCTTCGAAGGGAGGGGAAGAGTTGTGAGCTGGGCATCCCCTCAAGCAAGACAGTCATATCTCATCTATTTGCTTATGCTTTGGATATTATGGGAAGAAGAAAGGCCTGTTCATTGGCACCTACAGTCGGATAGAAGTGATGCTCTGACTTACCGTATTTTTCGCTCTATAAGACGCACCTGACCATAAGACGCACCTAGTTTTTAGAGGAGGAAAACAAGAAAAAAATATTCTGAATCAAATGGTTTACTAAACTATTTAATAAATTATAACAGAATACAGTAATACCATATTTCAACCTTGTAAAGTGAACAGCAGTCAACAGTGGCATTAAGAACCATCATCACTGTCATTAACAAAAGAGAGACTTTAAAGTTCGAGTACTCTTCTAGTTTTTGTTGAACTCATCATCGCTAGAGTCAGAATTTATGAAACTCTGTTGCTCACAATCACTGACATAACTTTCTTAGTCAGTAGTGGAATTATTGAAGGAATCCACAATCTACACCAGTTATACAAGAGCTGCTGCAGACAATTCAATAACAAATCTAAAAAAGCCAGTAATGTCCACGCTGCCCTAGTAGTAAATAATAGAAAAAAAACTTCTGACAAAAAATGAGATATTGTACGGTAAATCAAACACACAGTGGACTAAGTAGCCTTTGAAGAATAAACTTCATACACGAAGGTAATGCTGTTCAAATATCCACTGATCCTAAAAAAAAAGTGTCTGATCAACTAACAGATAACTGCTTCCTGATAATCACAGGCACATTCCTCATCACTTCCCCATGGGCTTCATTAAAAGATGGGTTGCCATTTGAAAACACACACCAACCTGTGATTAACAGCTTTCACCTGCGCCGGAGGAAGGGGGCAGAGCAGGGAGCACCGAGTGCATGCCGGCCAGGTGGTGCCACGTGAGGCTGGCAGCGTGCTGGCGGTGGTCTTCTGGGCGGCGCAGTGGTGGTGGTGGCAGGTCTTCCCGGGCGGTTGGGGTGAGCAGTCCGTCTCTCCGTGCAGCCGGCGGGTTAAAGCCCGCGGCTCCTCCTCCTCCGCACCTCTCCCCCTGAGCGGCACAGCTCTCACCTGCACCGGAGGGGGGGGGGCGGAGCAGGGCGTGCCGAGTGCATGCCGGCCAGGTGGTGCCACATGGTGCAGGCGGGCCGGGAGCGTCCCGGGCATCGGGCACACACACATTCACTCTATAAGACGCACAGACATTTCCCCTTACTTTTGAGGGGGGAAAAAGTGTGTCTTATAGAGCGAAAAATATGGTACTCTATATAGTTGTGTGTGTTTTATTATATCCTGAACTGTGTTTCTCTTGGCAGGTTTCCAAGGACATTGATCACAAAAGCCTGAAACTTGCTGAAAGCCCAAGGAGAGGCAAACGGCATTTACTAGGTGGGTAGTGAATTTTCATGATCTAATCAGATTTAAAAACAAAAACAAAAACCCTATAGCCAAAGTTCAAAGGCACAGTGTCTTTTTTCTCTATCATACATTCAGTGAAAAAGCTCCAAAGATTTTTCCCCCCAGCCAGATCTGATGGGGGAATATATGCCCATGGATGTCAGGTTTGATAAACTGCTCTTTTTTCTCTTTTTCTTGACCCTGTGTTAGCACAGCGTTTACTGATGTGCTTGATCCTGCAGTCAGCAGTGTATTTTTTCAGTATTTATTAAGGTAAGATTTCCCCTTGATATCTGTGACTGGTAAGAACATCCTTTGAGCATGATTTTGTAAGCCCAACTGGGGGCTTACACAAATCAAGTGCAAGACAAGAACCTCTTGCCAGTATTTGAGCACCAATCCTGAAACTATATACAGTAGAAAGTGTCCATGCAACACTTTGGCCCTACTTAAAACATATGAACCCTGTAAGGAATCATCTGTTTTCTCTTACTGAACAATCAAAGGGAAACATATCTCAAAACACTGAAAGCTCCCAAGGAAAGCTTGCCTGGTTGAGGCAAGAAAGAAGTGATAACAGTGTTTTATATAGAATGGTGATTTATAAAAGTATGCATGGATGGGGAGTTTTTCTACTTCCCTTATAAAAGAAGAAGCCAGGGGCAAACAGTGAAAGTGAATGGTAGAAGATTCAAGAGATTTTCAGAGGACTTCTTCAGACAGTACGTAGTAGAACTATGGAATTTGCTCCTACTCTATGAAGTAAACCCCACCAATTGGATAGCTTTAACAGAGAATTAGACAAATTCATAGAGAAAAAACTGTCCTGAACTGTCACTCATGAATTGTGACTACATTCTTTCCAACATCAGAGGTATTATGAACCTGTATGCTAACTTTTGGGGAGAATATAATTGCATTCATATCCTGCTGTAGTCTTCCCACGGGAATCTGGTTGGCACTGCGGGAACAGAGACTGGATTAGGTAGGCCTTTAATCTGGTCCAGTAAAGGTCATTTTATGCACTGAGATTTCAGAACAGCACCTTGGAAATGGCCTAGCAACCTCATTATGGTATCCCCACAGTTGCTTCTTGGAAACACATGATAATCCATATAGCCAATAAGAGAGATTTCCAGTTCTAAGAGGAAACTTATAATGGAAGGTGAGCCTGGATAATGATAGCTCTCCACTGCTGTGCTTGTGATTGTTGTAGTAGATTACATGAAAGAAAGAGCAATCCTGGGCTTTCCAACTTTATGTCTACTTTTAATTGCTTGATTTAACTTCCCATTCCTCACTAGCTGCATCTCTTAAATGAAGTAAATATCACTTACCTACAATTTCAGAGTGCTCTTAGGTTTAATTAATTCACTCTGAAAGAAGGCTCTGTGAGTCTTAAATGAACAGGGCTTAATAAGTGGTGAATTAAATTGACTTTCAGTGCATATTAGCCATGGATACAGAATACAGTACATCTGAATTTAGAGTTTCATTACACTGTTGTTTAGTTAAGCGTCTGATTTCTTAGCCACTTTTGCAGCCTTTTCTCATATGAATCCCATTGCCTTAATGAGACTATTAATAAGAGCAAAAGAAAAGCTTGTGCAAATGAAGGCAACTTTGTCAAGACAAGTTGTTTACAGGTATACTGAAGAACCTTTAGCTATACTGGCATTTAATGCTGGAGCACAAACCTCCTGAAACTCTGCTAAGTTTAATGATTCTTGTAGGAAAGTGCTCCCTCCCCCATTTTTTTTCATTTTACTTTTTTAAAAGCTCAAAATGTAGTAAACCTGGCTGTGATGTAGCTAAATATAAGCGCTTTTAAGACTTACTGCTTCAACAGAAAGAGGTGAGTACATCCTTGTAAATCTATGTATATTAATCCTTCTTGAAAGTGCTCCACATTAACAGAAAGATACATTTTGTGATTTAGCAGATGGCCTTGACTTGAATATCAGTTCAATTCAAGGGTATCAGACCCAAACATCCTGTTAATCTGCTTTTCAGATTGCAGGAAAGTGTATGCATTCTCACTTAGCCTGTGAGAATATGCACCTTTCTTTGGCATCATTGTTCCTCTTACCTATTGTGGTTAGGCATGGTTCCTCACCTTTTCCCCTGACCTGCTTCTGCTTCTTCATTTGCTGGTTAAGCGCATGAGAAATCCATCCATCAGGAACCACAGATTACAGTACTATAGAACTAAAAGGAAAAAAAATAGCACAAGCGAGCCCAAAATTAATGTATATGAACAATTGATCATGTTCAGAAGTATGGCAAAGGGGAAACATTTTGGGCATCTCTATGCTGGGAAAATACTGAAACAGGAAACCTGTGGCAGGGTCTCCCACCCACTGGGGCTTGGCTGCAGCAAGATGGTTGAGAGTACAAGTAACATAAGGCTTTTCTCTAATATAAAGTCTGCAAGTGATTTATGCTAATAAAACAGGGTACACTGCCTTTTCTGGCTGCAAGGGCCAATCCGGTGTCAATAGGGAACCCAGGGGATAGAGAGGGAAAGAGCAAAAGCGAGTGAAAGCTCAAGTTGTTACCATAACAAGTGGCATCATTGGTTCTTTTTGTAAGCCCCTCTTTTTGAAAAAGAGCATGGCCATGCACTGGAAAAACATCAGCTGTGTGTCTTGCTCCTTGGGTCATGTTAGGCCAGAGTTAGCTAAGACCTTAACAAAATCCCATTGAAAGAAGGAAGTGAGAATGATCTTCTTTCTTGTAAAACCTCAGCAACCTTTCTTGTAAAACCTCAGCAGAACCTTGGGGCAAAGACATCCATCAACTATCTGGAATGGATTTCATTGCCAATGCTGTTTTCTGCCTTAATTTCAAGGAGCTCTACACAGAAAGCTGCTGCTGTAACACGCCACTACGTTATCTTTTTGTGTGCTTAGCTCCTGCAATGGGAAAAGAAAAGACGATTCCAGTGTACACAGCACAGCCCTAGGCAGGGGGTTTGCTATTCCATCTGCTGGGCCAAATGCTAAATCCTGCAAACTGTGCTGAACTAAGGTATCTGTGGAGGCAGAATGTGTCAGAGGTTTTCATAGACATAATGTACCATTGCACGGCAGGCAAGACATCTGGTGAATGCCTGGAGGGATCCTAACTCCGTAGTGTGGTGGCCAGCAATGTTAGGAAGGGAAAAGGGAACCAGTCCTGATGGATACTGCTGAGTTCAATTCTGGATGGCCCAATTAGAAAATATTCTCAAACATAATTTCAGACCTCAGCAGCCCTAACATTTGTCACCCATGTGCCAATTGCCTCTTAGTGTTGGCAGTAATGATGTGCTGAGAACATGAAGCTGGCAAAGCGCAACAGATTTAGATGCCAGATGACTTTCCATTGTCTACTGGGCAAGCATGTCACATGCATTTGCTTCCTTTGTTAGACAGTCAAAGTGTTCTTTTGTTCCTTCTTTTTCTTTTCTGTCTTTTTTTCTGACAAGACTGGCAAATTACCTTGTAATACTAATTCTCTTAAAAAGAACATTGTTACTTGGCATTCGATTCTATTCATGTATTGACAGAATATCACCACCACAGGCATTTCCACAGAAATCTCTCCAAACTCAATGTGCACCAAGGGCCAGACTATGGGAATATATCACAAATGACCCAGATGTAAGTTGCCATTATTCTGCAGTTGACACGTTTTCCTTTCACTTCCCCTGAGCCAAATGTTGGCATGTTGGATACAGAGCTGTCAGAATGGCAGATTTTTGGATGGCGTGTTTTAAAAAGAGGTCGTCTTGACCACTTGCAGCCAATAAAATCTATCATGACATTTACCCTTAAGGAAGAACTGTTGTGTTACAGGCCAAACACCAGATGGGATAATACTTTCAATTTAAAAACTCCCACTTCACTTTTAGCTGTGTTTATTTCATAGCTCTGTGCAAATGGCATCTCAGCACCATCTATCCCACTCATTGGCAGAGAAAGTGAAGGGACCATTTCACCAAATGTCATGGTGAGAGAGAAATTTTCCAGTAGTTCTCAGAGGTGTGTCTCACCACTGACAGGGTTGTAGCCCAGCGTCTTTCATTTTTACTAAGCAGTTTTCTTTTGTGTGTTGCCACTGCAGTAATGGTGTTGGCAGCCTTGTCTCCAGTTGGCAGCCTTGTCTCCTCCATGATCCCCCACACCCAGTCTCATCCAGAACATTATGGCATTCTGCAAATTAAAAAGAAAAAAGGAAAGGAGGAAAATCTCAAAAAAGTACTATGAGTAGTAGGAAAACTTTGAATATTTGTGTGTACATTTTCCCAACATCACATATCCATTATGTTCATCTTTGAAAAATGTACTTTCCACCCCATTGATCAAAACGTTCTTGTTGGCATTTTTCAAAAGTACACTTTTTCATATAAATTTTCAAAAGTACTTATGTTGTCAAGTGTATTTTCTTTGTATGGTTCATGAATGGAAATGTATCAACTTTTGTCTTAACCTCTCACCTTTTCTGAGAAGTTAAGACAAGTAAATCTAGACCTAAATGAACTGAAACAAATTTTGTGTATATACCCACTTCTGAGAAATTTTGGCTCAGCTCTAGTTATCATTCTCCAGAGTGCAACATCTTCCTTGAACTTAACTTTCTGAGGAGTGATTGTGGTTATATTTCTTCTAAAATGCAGATACCTATAGTACCACTCTTGCCTGCAAGCAGTTTAGTATATCTCAAGATAGAAGTTATTTGTCCAGCTCCTGGATGGGTTTGAAGCTAGTTCCACAAGCTTTTCTTTTCCTTCAATGATTCAACCTCATTCTCAGAGTACTTCAGAATTCCTCTCCTCTCCTCTCCTCTTTCCACTGTGAGGTAGCTGGGAGTTCTGTATGTGTGTTTTTCCTTTCTATTCCACACTCTTCCATCATTCTGCAACCTCCATGGATATCCACACTTCCTGAACTGAAAAACAAAACAGCTTTTTGCAGGGAATTACTTCATGCTGTCTTCCCCTGGGCTTTCACTGATGTTCAAGAAGCTGGAGAGGTTGCTGGGGAGATAATTGTACAATGAACACTGGGACAATCTGCCTAACTTCTTGTCTATCTCTTAAGCAAAATGCTGCATCCTCTGCCAAGTTTTCTGAAATTGTCTTCTCTTCTGATTTTTGTTTTTGTTTTTTGTCAAAAACAATTTATTTCCTTCCAGATTGTATGAAAATGGACAAAAATACAGACAAAAATGCACAAAACATGTAATGCATTTTGATGCAATGTTATTTCAACACAGTGCTTGTTTTTAAGTCCTTCCCTGAATCAGCCCTTTTTTCCCAATAAGTCACATCTCATCTGTGGAACTTGAGATGTCTTCTCTTCAAACAATTTGAGGAAACAGGATTTCACAGGTCTATCAGGGACTCTTAGTGGGATTATTACTAATAGCAGACTGGTTTACCTGTAGTCCACCACTACAAATCTATGCAGACATACTTAAGGGTTATGTACATTCCATTGTTTATTCTGGGACCAACATAAGACACTTCTTCAATCCAATTAGTCTGATCAGTGCAATGTTTGAACTGCCTGTGCACCTTAGAATATGGTCTAAAATCTTCAGTTCCACTTGTTTGTGAAACTCTGTCATAGATTTAAAGTAGTATCTTAGATGAGGAACTACTATGTTTACTTCTTCTGATCAGGATTTCATGCTTCTATTAATGCAGAATGTGTCGCTACACTGAGGACACCCTCCTTACCATGGCTTATCCCTTGAAATAATGTTGCACATCCCCATTTTTCTCCCCTCCCACCATCTACAGTTTCAGCCATGCTTCTGCTCTACTTTTCTGTTCCCACAACAATCCAGTGGAAGTGCAAAGGCCAATTCGCCTTCTCCTGAACTCACTTTGCAGCACTCACATGCCAAAATCCAGATTCACACCCTTATGCTTCTTTTGGATTCCCCTTCTCTGATTCCGTTGCCAATGGGCAATTGGCAGAGTCAATTGATCTTCTGTACCAGCAGTTGCACTATTGGCACCCTTAGTTTGGCACCAGGCAACCTGAGGGGGGTCCCCTTGCTTTATTGTACACAAGCATGATGCATCGACAGCAGCGATGTGGCAGGCCTGGCTTTGGGAGTGGTCACATCAGGACACTAAGCAGGAGCAAAGACTGGTCTCTGAGCCAATTTTCTTGACTAATCAACCTGCATTTTGCATACATGCAGGTATAGTAGGGTCACAAATAGGCTGAGGCTTGATGGGGCCTGCAAGTCTATGGCCCCATCGCTCTCTCTCTCACTCACCTACTCAAAGTTGCAAGCAGTGCTACCAGGTTGTGTACAGATTTCTGAGTCTTTGTCCACACTCAACATGAACAATGTTCTCCTGTTTTACTCACAACAGTCTGAGAGATGGCCCAGGTCCTTCCAAGAATGTCATGTCCAAAGCAGTACCACTTCCTGCAAGCATGGCTGGAACAGACACTAAAGAGTTGAATACCTTGCCCAGATTGCCACAGAAAAGTTAGGAGACCAGAACTTCCATCAAGTGGAGAAAAATGGCCCATGCAGACTGGCAGGAACAGGAAAAACAACACTGCGGGGAGGGAGAAGATAACACATCAAGGGGAATCTGCAGCGTAGAATGACAAGGCAAATGCTGGCTGACTGAAACAGCACCCACTCACCTTCAGCTGGGATTTTCTCTTATCTGAAATCAGCTGAAACATTTGATTCTGCCTGTCTTGAACCTACCAGTTTTAGCCACTTTTGTCAAGGAGGGTAAACAGAATGGACCTCTTCTGTTGCTGAACAAGCTTTCTGCTGATTCAGTAAGTGATGCTTTGCTCAAAGTTCTGTTGGCCTATGGGCCTAGTTCTTCTCAGACAATTATGCAGTGCTATAACATCCATGTGATATCAGGAAAATGTGGTGAGGTGCAAAGGCACATGACACAAAACATAGGGAAAACCTTCTCCTACCTTTAGTGTTTCAGTCATCACCTGCACTCTGCAATCTTGTGTGCTTGTTCCAAAATGTTTCTGGTTGGAGACTGCTTTCAGCTGTGCATTATTTGTACAACTTTACCAGAAAATATTGCGTTAATCAGTTTTACTCTGGCAATCACCTGAAATGACTTTTAGAGCTAAGCGGAAGGCTACTTGGCAACTAGAACTGTTTCCTGTCAGAACTCTGCTAAGATAATTGGATGTTCTGAATTATTTTTCAAAACCACCATAACAAACTGTAGTGCCAGTATACTTCCAAGTAGAGGCAGCAGTATTACAGACCAGTGAACCAATATCACCCTAGCTTTTCTAGTGTAACATGTGCTATTTGTCAATTTTCCTACTTTTGGGTACATGATTGAAAGATGCCTAATCTTCCTTCTTTTCTTCCTTTTGTGTGTGTTTAACTGTAGGGACTTTTTTTTTTAAAATATTGGTTTAATTTTCCATACTTTCTGGTGCATTCTTAAAACCTGTGTGGCCCTTTCCCCCACATTCTTTCGGTTCCTGTCACTTGTGCACATTGCAATGTGTAAGAATTTGAAGGGTGATTTTAAAATTTGCACAATGGTGGCATTTACAAATGCTGATCCTGCCCAAATGCACATGATTACCTGTCTACCTGTAGTCTGTGTACCCCCCACATTTTTGTCTTTTGTCAGTTCCAATCTCTCCATGCCCTGCATTGTTTATTCCCAGAAGTCATATTCCCTATTTGTCAAAGAAATTGTCAGTATCAACCTCCACTCTGGTACTTTTATTTAAGTTTTATTCAAGCTGGATAAAACTTAATAAAGGCTCCCATAATAAGCAACAAGGAAAAGATGAAGTTCTAATTGATAGTGTGTCTATGGAGATCCTATGAGCAATGAATAGAAGAGCAACTTAAGGCTGCAATTTTATTCCCACTACCTAAGAGTAAACTCCATTGAACTAACTCATTACTTATGAGTAAAAATGTGTTTGACTATGCTGTGAGACAGACTGCAAGAAATTAATGTTTTCTCATCCTCAGTGTGAAATACCCACTTTCTGAATGATCTTTCTTTCTTTTAATGTTTTAATAGTACAGAACTGATTTCCACCTGCATCTGAAGCATTTATGTGAGTAACAGATTGCATCAATTATGTTAGTGTTTGGCTGCCATGCATAAAATGAAACAAAGCAATGGGGATGACTTATAGAAGTATACCCCACTTTTATTTCAAAAGCTGATAAGCAGAGAGGCATGAATTATTAAAGTGAATGGTGGCATTATAGAAAGGCCAGTAATCAAAGATCTGCTTGCAGAAAACAAGAAAGCTGTGACTAATTTCATATAATGATGTTTGCCTAACAAAATGGTACATTTAAAGGTCAGCTTAATAATAGAAGGCATTTGATTTCCAGGGAAAGGAGTACCTTCTTTTTTGCTATATAATTCATTTGACATACACTGCATGTTCAATGAAATAATGTAATCATATTTAAAGGCAAGTTAGAAGTGGCTTGTAGAGTGGTCACATCTTTTAAAATTAATGGTATAACCCACTTATGATTTGAGTCATAAGTTTGAGTAAGTGCAGGAGTTTGGATAAACTTCCCTTCCTTGCCTTCTTTGTTTAGGAAAGTATAGGGAGGGGCCTATCAGTTTAAAGGAGATTCTAGCATGGCCTGCTGAGCTATCTGACAGTGTGTACCTGAAGCTCAGAGACTTCTCTAGGCATTTTGCTGTTGTTGTTAGTCGCAAAGTCGTGTCCGACCCATCGTGACCCCATGGACAACATTCCTCCAGGCCTTCCTGTCTTCCACCATCCCCCGGAGTCCACTTAAGCTCACACCAACTGCTTCAGTGACTCCAGCTAGCCACCTCATCCTCTGCCGTCCCCTTCTTCTTTTGCCATCTATTGTTCCCAGCATTAGACTCTTCTCCAGTGAGTCCTTTCTTCTCATTAAGTGGCCAAAGTATTTGAGTTTCATCTTCAGTATCTGGCCTTCTAAAGAGCTGTCAGGGTTGATCTTTAAGATTGACTGGTTTGATCTCCTTGCGGTCCAAGGGACTCGCAGAAGTCTCCTCCAGCACCACAATTCAAAGGCCTCAATCCTTTTGCGCTCAGCCTTCCTTATGGTCCAGCTTTCACAGCCATACATTGCAACTGAGAAAACCATTGCCTTGACGATACGTACTTTTGTTGGCAGGGTGATTAATGTCACAATCTCATCAAAGACTCCTAGCTCCATTAGCCAAATATCATCAGATCTGCCTCATGTTCCCTATCTATGAAACAACATTCCCAAACCCCAGCAAGTTGCCATGCCACTCACTCCACAAATGAGGTGGTGCCTTTCCATGCTGTGGACCTTAGTCTTTTAGGTGATGTTTCTATGGCTTCCTAGCTGGGAAGAGATCTTTTTGCACTCAGTAGGCATGGTCTAGACTTCATAGTAGGCATGGGTTGGATTGTACTGGTACATATTATGAGGATTCTTCAAAGCCACCTTTGCATTTATTCATCCATTCTGTGAAAGAGGAGGTAGCATACATATTGTCAGATGAAGCATTCTTTCTCGGTATCTGACAATTCAAACTGGTGTGCTTGCTCATAACCTTCTGAACTATGAGAATTACAGGCTTTCTCTGAAGGGTGGAAGGAACATGGAGCAAAGGTCACTTGCATGCTTCTCCGACTCGCGAAAATGCTGAGTTGAACAATTCTATCCTCCTAAGCTTTTGTTGCCCTGGAACATGAGAAGAAACAGAAACCCAGAAGATCCCCTGCACTCAGTGACAAGAAGATTGGGCTAACTCGGAATGCAGGCACATCCTATGTTCCTAAGTATTGCAGAGAGAAGCATTGGGAAAGACTACAGGTGACCAACCAGTGTTGCTTTTTCTGTGGGCTAGACAAATCAACATTTGGAGACACTGTATAAGACAGCTTTCACATCATGTAATGGATGTGAAAAGCAATTTAAGAATTTGAACATTAGTACTGGAACGGCAAAATATTATCATTGCAGTGATGACATTCACATCCTTTTCATGTGTTTGTGTAACATACATTTTGGGCTCTCCGCCATCAACAGCCTGCCATGTCTAAAGAAAAACCAACATACTTGGGAGGCTGTTCAAAGAGAAGAATTGCCTTGATACTTTTTAAAAGTGACACACTGAAACCTGCAATTTATTTAATGTCAACAGACTGGCCGTTCAATTGTCGATTGACTGTTTGAGCAAGCATATACTTAAAATACTTACAGGGCATGTAATGTTTTATACACATTGTCAGCTTGTTGGAGAACTGATCTGGGATGTGTTGTTTGCTTTCATTTACCAGCACTTAAAACCTTTTAGTTCTTTAGTTTGCTTTCAGCATGCATTTAGTAAGGATGGGTAAAAAAGAAAAGAAAGAGGGAGAGAGCCAAAAGCTGAACATGGGAAAGTAAATTGCATTTGCTGGCCTTTCATTTCATGCAAATATACTGATAACCAGATTAATGTTGGCATGAAGATAATTATAATGGGATGAAACACTCACCAATCCTTTAAAATGCGTTGGGGACACTCTTAGGCAAAAGGAAACTATGGGGGAGTGGAGGCAATAAAATATGCGGGGAGGAAAGGCATAACAACATTGCTACACAGGAGCATGTAATATTGGGTAAAATGCAGGAAAGGATAATAGGGACTGGAGTTGCTAAAAGCCTTTTAAATTGTGACACAAGAATGCTTCCCAGATGTGTTCATGGCACAGATAAAACTCAGTCTCTGACTGAAAGAACTATTTTGCAGGATTACTGAATCATCCTAGTAATGAATTCACAGAAAAAGAAGGAGCTCTCAGTATGCTTTCAGGGAAGGCTGATGTTTAAAGACATACCAACCAATCAATTTATAAAAATATTTGGCATGGAGGGTTCTCTCTCCCTAAGACCAGCCCAATGGGAACCAAGCATGCTCAGATGCCATGAAAACAGTTATCAGTTGTAACAAAACAAAACAAAAATATGGAAGAGGAGTGTAGTGTCCCGCTTGAGCATGTCACAGCTTGTCGCATCCCCGAAGACAGCAAGGGGTTCGTGAACTGTAATCCTGAAGGAACACACCTTTCTTTTGGCTCTTACTCATGAAATCATATTCATAGCAGAGATTCCACTGTGCCATCTGGAGGAAAGGGTGACTATGTTCAGAATTAAGCCTAACCCAGCTAGGGAAAAAGCAAGCAAACAAAGTTGTTGTATTATAGAGGAAAATAAATATATAATTAAATGTTTAGTCCACAGCCAATCTGACTTGGAGGATTTCCCACCCCTCCACCTCCTAATTATGGTGATTCTGCATATTGTAGTAAAAGCGTCTATTGTGCTACCTCCGAACAGCCAACAGAAAAGCGGAAGCATCTTGCCATTTCTGAATAAAGGCCTGGCAGTGACATTTTGGAACAATTTTCATTTTTTTTAATTGAAGGAATAAAAATTGATTAAACAATGCAAGATAAAAGACTGGAGAAAGAAGAAGAGGTGGGAGCTTGTCACAGACAGACCCCTGCAATTTCATTTCATGACATGCTTAAATAACAAAATGCTGTTCAGACAGGTCAACTATCCTTCTTAAGAATATGTGGTATATCACACTTAAAACTAGACTTTCTTTCTTTCTTTCTTTCTTTCTTTCTTTCTTTCTTTCTTTCTTTCTTTCCATTTTTTTTTGGCTTATACCCCTCTACCCCCAGCACCAGAAAAAGAAATCTGTGCGAACACTCTTGTGAAGAAGCTTTTCACAGACAGATTGTGGGATTTGCTGCTGCTTCTTTTGGTTTGCAAGCACTATGGCAATTAGCCACCTGACATTCCAAACCTGGCATGAAATTGGCTCGGCCCACAGAACATTACAACAAATGTAAACGGCAAATGGATAGCAAAAGAATCAGAGGAAAGTCAGGCAAGAGCAGTTTTAGATCCCTTTTCATTAACAACAATAAACCTATAATTTAGAGACCAAACTCTTAAATTCTCATTCTTTACTCTGAGAAACTAACATAATTGGTGCCCATTTGGAAGTCACACCATGTTTATCCAAATACAATTCAGGCATTTTCAAAAGCAGTGCAGAAGAGAGCAGAGCTTAGCTAGGGAATCACTAAGTTGAATTGGCATTGTGATGTTTTTAAGTGGTTGTAACAAAATGTGCCCGTGTTGATTAACGCTTGATAGCATATAACTGCTCTATCCTGATTTAATGATGTATGAAACAAGGAGTAACTATTTGAGTCTGCCCTATTGTATGCTTTCCAAGATCGACAATACAGAGGAGACAGATTGCATAGCTACCCCATGTTTATCAAGGATCAAGTACATAACTGCACATTTGCTTCCGAGTAGCTAATGTCG
Organism: Varanus komodoensis; assembly: GCF_004798865.1. Lineage (NCBI taxonomy): Eukaryota > Metazoa > Chordata > Lepidosauria > Squamata > Varanidae > Varanus > Varanus komodoensis. Next base: position 6,369,083 of record NW_025335761.1, read on the forward strand.
GCTGTTTCCATAGCTGGTTGATTGGTATCTCATGGGGCATTGCAGCAGCCTTCCACAGGCTGGTGACCTCCAGATGTGCTGGAATACCATTCCCATCATCCCCACCCTGTCCTTGTTCTGGCTGAGAATAATGGAGCTGTGTTATAGTGCAACGCATCTGGAAGTCACCAACCTGTGGAAGGCTACTTTAAACCTTAAAGAGGATACATTCCAATTCTAAATTACAATCTAACATTTGACAGAGGAAGTTCTAAGACGAAGAGGCAAGCGGAGGCAAGGATAAGCAGGAAAGCAATATTCTGTTAGTCACAATAGAGCAACTCATAGCCTGTTTTAGCATACAACTCCAATCATGCCTTACTTATTGGCTATGCTGGTTAGGAATGGTGGATGTTGTATGTGAAACCATTTAACCACAAGTTGGCCATTTCTACAGCACAGCATGAGAATTATTCTGTTGTTCCAAAGCTTTTGCAGAATAGATGGGCTGTGAATACAAATGTAAAGGAAATTTAAATGTATCGGAGCAAGGAATTTCAGGCATCACTTAGGATCAGCACACATGTTAGAGAACAAAGAGGTTATTTTAGGGATGGGTGAAGAAATCATTTGTGCATTTTTCTCAATAGTACCTTGAAGCTTGATTCACATCATTTCCATGTTCAATTGTGCTCTATTGTTGCTTCAGGCAAATAAAAAAATCTACACTCCAACAGATGGAAAATGCATTTTTAAAAGCTCACCAAAATGTATACTTTCTTCCCTCCAGATTAAAGCATGAAAATATGAATTCTTGAAAAATGTGCAGTTTGAGACATGCACAATTTTCAAAGTGCATTTTTCAAACATGAACACAAATTCAGGAATTTGTACACATTTCGATTAATATGTTCTCTTCTTTGCATTCAGATTCAGGCTTGCAAACAAGACACATTTGCATGATTTCCAAATATAATCTAAATGTTTAGTTGCTGCTTGTTTCCATGTTGTAAGTAAACTATAACTTTGCAGCAGCTTAGCATGCACATGAGCCAATATTCTCCATGATATTCTAGTGGCAAGTTATTCAAGGCTTGGTTTGGTATCAGTTGGGAATAAAGGCTGAAGCATTAATGTTATCAGGCATAAATTGGGGAATATATATTTGCTTCAGTCATTGCACAAAGCATCACACATTGTTTAGGGAATGAAAGTATATACTTTCTGCCCTTTGACTCACCAACTAACATTTAATTCAGAGAGATTCAATATTGAACCAAATTCAGTTGTACTTCTGTATTCACACTTTTCTGAGTTTTACAATACAATTATCTGTGATCAAAATGTACTTTAGGAAACACATCACAAAAATGTATATACTACTAAAAGAAAAGTACAAAAAGCATCATACAGTAAAAGGGAAAACTACTTGTTTGCAAAATTGTATGCACCAGGCAAATGTGTGTGCAAATACACACACACACACACACACGTGTACACATTAGGAGAATTGTATATAAATAACCATACAAATTTCCATGCTGAATTTTCATTTTCATTTGTTTTGCAAATGTATAAGATTAGACACTTTGAGAAATCGAAATTGACAAATGTGCTCCTCCCTAGCTGAACATCTCAGTTTAGATTCTGTATATACTGGCATGTAAGATGATTCTTAAAACCAGAAATAGTCAGGCAAAAATTGGAGGGGGTCATCTTATACGCTGGTGCAATATTTTCATCATATTATAGTCATTGCTTTAAAAATGATGGATAATAAAAACAATTATATTTACTAGCTCATTTTTATTAATGATCATTTTAACAAACCCTTCTTACTGGTACCAAAATAGCTTGTCCTGTGCTGTGTCATTGTCCATGGGGGCCTCCTCCCTCTTGCCTGCACTCCAAGACCTTGTGCACTGTCATTGGCCTGCAAATCAGAGAGGGAATGTGAGTATTAGCTAGAAGCTCCTGCAGCTGGTTCTTTGCTGTCCTTGTCTTGTCTCATGCCATTGCCTATAGGAAACCATTCTGTTGCTCCATACTAGAGTTTTGTGCATGATACAGGTTACACATCAGGACTACCAAGTGGGTAACAGAGTCTGATCTTCTTTTGTTATTCTTTGGCGTTCTCCAGTGGCCAATGCATATTTGCAATATGATCTAGATTTCCTCTTCCTTTTCAGAATCCAGCTTCGACATCAGGCATCTCTCTATATATACACACATGCACGCACACACACACAAACACAATAAAAATTTTCCTGCAACATCTTGAGCATCACTTGGCTTGCATGGGAAATTAGTGGAATGGTCCTATAGTTACTGCACTCCTTAATATATTCTTTCTTAGAGATTTGAATTTATATTGAATGTCTCTAATCTGTGAGCCATTGCTCTGTTTGCCATATTTGTTGGCATATTCTTGTTAGGATTTGACTGATTTAGTCTCTGAAGTTTGGAATAGTTCAAGTGAGTGAGCATGGCATCCTGGCAGCATTCTCTTGGCTTCTCTGGCAGTCTCAAACCCCCTCACCATATTAAGGTGTGCATCAACAAGGCAGCTATAAATGTTTTTACAGCAATAATTCTGTTTGTCTTGCAGCTGCAGCAAAGGACTCATACAAATAAAAGGAGAAACATGCTGAATCAGAACAAAGTTCTATCTAGCCCACAAACAGCGAATGAGTGAAGTATCAATTTCTCACTCATGTTTTCCAACAACTGGTATGCAGGGGCTTATCAACCCTTTGCCATTGTTATTGCTACATACTAAGATGTTGATCTTATTGGAAGTTATGTCTTTTTTAGTTTCATGCATATTTCCTTTCAGATCAGTAACAAGAAACATTTCTAGTTTTATCCGTGCCATGTATACAATGTTAATGTCATAGAAATCCTTCTTAAAGTAAGGAGAATTGTAGAAAATGCAGTCTCTAAAAAGACCTATATCCCAAGTCTGTCTTCCATTCCTCCAGCCCATCTATCTTTCAACTGCAGACATGCAGAAAGTATAATTAAATTCATGTTTCTAGCTAATAGTGGTCCCAAGTAAGCAGCTTTGACTTGAGTTTTGCCACAATGCAGTTTATTCCAATTTCTCAGAGTGATGATATATCAATTAAAACTAATCCATCTTCCAAGTAGGAGCTGTTTCAGACTCCTTTTCTCCCATGGAAGGGAGTGTATGTATCAGTAATTACAAAGCATTGCTTAGCTTTCCCCTCTTAACTTTCATCTTCTGAGAGATTAATAGCCATCCTTGGGACACCAGCTGCTTTCTATTTATCAAAGGGATGCCAGTTGCTGGCAGCTTTCATGAAAGACCAAGGAAAGATTGTGTGTGTGCTTGTGCACATGCCCACATGCACGTGTATGTAACAAGTAGCATCCTTGAGATCTTGCATAGAAGAAGAAACGTAAAAGTTTTATACGGTCTTGGTCAGGTCATCCCAGATAGTTTCCAGATGCAACCTTATGAGTGGCAGAAAAATCTTATTTCACAAGAATGTTCTGATCTGCTAACTAATCAAGCTTAAGAGAGATCCAAAGAGCTTTGTTAATCCTGTCTCCATGATTCTTATTAGGTAAAGAAAATGTTGCTTTTCCTTGTCTTTAAAATCCAAGTGTAACTTCCCTCTGATTTTTCAGGTGCCTTCTCTGAAATAATAGTACCTGTTGGCTGGTACTGCTTGATCAACAAAGCAAGCGGGTGGTTCAAATATTCTTACCCTGTGATGTGCGTGTGAACATTTCTCAATCCTTATATTCATAACTGGCATGAAAGCAAACAAAATGATTCCCTTTCCAGAACTTTTCAACAAACAACTCTGCTGTCAGTGACATCCCAGAATGCTTTTGCATGGCAATTAGTTTCAGTCAGAAAATGCATGAAGAATTATTGCAAGGTAAAAGAGATGCCTTGATCCTCCTCACTAATTTAAAACTCAGCACATTGGCGTTTGATCAGTGATTTACAGTACCAAAACAGCACTGCCTGTTTCTCTAAGTGCTATTGGGCAGATTGCGAATCCTTACAGTAAATTAGCATGAGAAGGGTTCATTTCTGTTCTGTTTCTCCCTTTTTGTTTCCCCTCAGCCCCGTCTGAGTGTTCATGAGTGTTCCTTTCACCAGCTAGGTGTCAATGTCAAACCGAGAGTTCAGACACAGTTCATTCCACACTGTTTTTTGTTCCACGAACACATATGAAGATGTCAAATCTCCTTTTGATATCCTTTGCAGCAAACAATAACAAAGTTAGGATTCTACCTTAATGTACAGGGTGTACCAAAAAAATTGACATCATTTTGTAGTCTAATAATATAGTCAATTCTCGCTCAAATGATCTCCAATTTTAACAAAATGTGTAAAAAACTAACTAATGTTAGTTATGCAATGTTATGCAAGACATGCTACAGCATGTTCAGCAGGAGGTGGACTACCAACTTGATGTGTGTTGTGTCACAGGCGGTGCGCATATTGAACATTTGTGAAGCTTTGTGTAATCGGTTATAACATCAACATCCCTTTGAATCTCTTGTTCAAATTTTGATAAATACAACTTTTATTGTTCAACATGAAGCCTATTTAATTTCATTTGCCTAGGACATGTAGTTACCCAGATATTCACATTTCAAATAATGTCAAATTTTTGGGACACCCTGTACTTTGTTGTAAACCACTGAGAGGGCTTTGGCTGTGGGCAGTATAGAAAGGAAATAAATGATTATATAGTGTTATAATTATTATTATTAAATAATTATTTAATTATTATGGGAAACTTCCTATGGTATCCCAGACCCACTGTCTGAGGCAGCTGGCTCACTCTTTTTCTTTTTTTTCTTTTGGTAGGACCGGTATAACAACATTTTTCCTTATCCTCATTAGATTTCCTTAACAAATGCTGTATAGGATACTAAAGTGAATGGAGCACTCTTGGTACTACAGAATGCAGACATTTCCCTCCTGCCCATATTTCCTGTCAGATTTTTTTTACTGTATTAAAAATTATGAAATAAATCCAAATTTTGTAAAAGAAAATCAGATTCTGTGCCATGTTGTGTTGACACCCAAATAAAGCATGAAATACAAGGAGTTCATTAATAGAGTTATATTTCTTAAGGGAAATCTGCAGAGGTACAGAAACCAGAAAAGCTACTGAGAAATGCACGTCAGTTTTTTTTTACACAGCCAAAACTCCTACTCTGAGTTGAAATAACAAAGCAAATGGTTGACACCCCCAAAAAGGTCAAGGTGCAAACTATAAGGATTTTGTTACTGGAGATTTGGAAATAAGTATCAGGAACTATAGCAAGGATTCCTCTGGATCCAGAACTACTTAACAGCCCTGGATAATAAGGCAGCCTGGGTGCAAACAAGGATCACAACCATCAATCTACTTTGTTTTTATTGAATTTTTATTTTATTTTTATACCATTCAATAGGTGAAGTTCAACTATTGGGCAGTGCACAACGGTAATTCAACCATTTCTGCGATTGCGCAGGCCCAGGAGTAAGCAAAATGTCAATCCTGGCCACCAGTGTCCTTGAAGGCACTTTTCTTGGTTCCTGCTGAGGTACCCAAGCCCTAAGAACCCAGTGCTCAGTATTAGCACAGAGGTAAGTCCCACTGTCACTTTCCTGAAATGGAAGTTATTTCTGGCTTGTAAGATGACTAGCACAGCAGCAGCTTAAGAAACAATGCTGGTGCAATTCAAAATAGCTTGCTTTCTACAGTCAGACCAAATATTCACGATTTACCTATTTGCAATTCCTCCAGCAACCCACTTGCAATGATTCCACTTTCCAAAGGGAAAAGCAGAGCCAAAGGTGTGTCATTTCTATTTGCAAGGGGCCTGAGTCCACATCTCCAAATTCGAAGCCCCGTCATTCCATTGTGGCAATTACATTCACTTCCCTCTCCAAGTATTGTAAATAGTTCAGATTAACAAAAGATATCTGTTTTCTGTTCATGGGTAATCATATCACAGTTTGTAAAATAGTTTGTTTTTTAATGACTCTGGGCTGTGACAAGAAACTTAGTAACAGGAAAGACTCTAATGTGGTTATATAGGTTCTGGTCATACACCATCCACTGGGGATGCGGTGTAATCTCATTAGCCCTTCCTTGTGCAGAGAGTTTTCTCCTGTTATGTTGATGACTTCCAGCATGTTTCACGTAAGTTTTATTTTCTTTTATCTCCTAGTACCTCCTTCTTGGAAATAAAAAGACAATTTGTCACTGGAAATGAGATAATCATGTGCAGTTTTGCTTTTTACCATTATCTGTATTGCATTACACTACATCCCTGGGCAATTTGACTACTTAGGTTGTGTGGAAAATACAGCAATGGACTTTCCTGGATGGGGCATATGCATATTTCACTTTCATTACCTTTCAGTGTGTACGGGTGACATGTTCATATTAGTAAAGACATTGTAGGTTTAAATGATTTCAGCAGGAAATTGAGCCAGGCTTCTGTGTTCTGTTAAGGATTAGGCAAACTAATTGTAATGGGTACGTTATCTGATTAACTGCCCCCCACCCCAAGTGAGCTATTAAATGTAAGTCTAATGGCAATTATTTGGAAAACACTTCGTATAAAAATATTTCAACCTATTAAGTTTGCTCTGGTTCAGTCCCTACATCTCCAAAGGAGTGAAATAACATATTGGAAAAGGAAATCTAATGAAGCCATTTATTCAACAGAACTTCATCTTGCTTCATTCATTGCTAATGAAACATCTAGAGGTACGAATGAGGTAGTCCAAACAGAGAGATAGGCTTATCTTTTTTCTGGTTGTTTGGCAACCCCAGGCACTCACAAAGCAAAGCTTCAAATCTTCCTTCCCATCATTACTGTGAAAATAATGGCCCATTTACACCTGCATAAACTGCAATGGGACATTTTTCTGACAGATTTCTACCACCTCTGCATTCCTAATGCAATCACTTATTTGAAAACACTGACATGTCAAAATAAGTTGAAAGAACTGTTGAAAGACTTTTTTACATGCATCCAATGGCCCCAGTGGTAGGAAAAACAGTGTATTTTATGATTTATTTTAATATTATGTTTAATGTTGAATGTTTTTCTTTTAATTGTATTTTACGTTGTAAAATTAATTTTAAAGATTTAAAAAATGTGTTGAAGGTTTTAGGATGATGCAGGCTTTTTGTGAGGCAACCAATCAAGAGTTTCCAAACAAAGGCTATTATGGTTCCACTTGGCTATTCCTCTTGAACAAATTGCAGGAGATACGTTATTAACCATGCTGGCTTTAAAGTCAATACCATCATGGCTGTGCTCAGTAAGAAAGCACAAGAAGGTGAGTACTTTGTACAGGTGGTTGTTGTTCTTCAAAAGCAGTTCATGGTCATAATGAGAAAATGAAAGGCTTGAACATCAAAAAACTGAATTACTGAATTGCTGGAAAACTCATCTGTGTGTGTGCGTGCGCGTGTATGCATGTTAAGGACTCTTCCTCCTCCTCCATCTATAACCACCATAAATTCTAAACAGGTAAGGTGAGACAGACTCTGGTGCCTACAGCATCTTCTCAGGAATAAAATTCCAGCACGAGTGACCAAAAGTAAGGTAAAAAAGTAGGTTTGTCTATTAGAGAACATCCATTACTAACTCAAATTAAAATGCTTGGGATCATTGGTGGGCATGTTGTGAGAAACAGAGTTAGACATCCTATCAGGCTTCTTGAGGGCTTTTTCAAGATGAGCGGGGACTTGCATGTAGCTGCTCGACTCAAATCTTGAAAAGCAGTTGCTACTGTCTCCCTTTTACCCTAACTGAAGGTCCAGTTCCTTGAGAGACTTTGAATAGAAGGATATGGATGATGAATATTTCAAAGATGGTTTTAGGTGCTTCAGGTTAGATCAAAGAAATTGGAAATTTGTCTTCATCTGTAAAGTCACCTGTCCCTAGGAAGTTCAGAAGCATTTATTTTATTCAAATAATTTTAAATGATGGAAAACAATACAGCGCCTAAAACTAGTACATTGTGAAGAGTGATAAAAGCATAATAAAATAGTAAGAACACAATAAAATGGCAACAAAAACAGCAGTAATACAGCAACAATCGTACCTAGACAATGTCTTTGTAAAGCTGAGTTTAAGGCTTTCTTAAAGTCCTAGAGTGGTGGAGCATGGAAGATTCCTGATGGCACATTCTTCCAGAGATGTGGGCCACTGCAGGGAAGCCTCTTTCCTCCAGGGCATGATGGTGATCACTCAAGATAAGACCTTGCTATCTTATTAATATATCCTTGTTTCAGGAAGTGATCTTCCCATTTTAACTCTGCATAAGCTGGCAGAGGTGGCAACAGTCCCCTCTTGTGCTGGGAAAAAACAAGCCCTACTTTGCTTGACGCTATTTCTTCTATGCCTCTTTACAACCATAATGATCCCCAGACAAATAATGTGAGAAGGCAGCAAATGTTTAGAATCCAAGCAACCAGCACTTTTTTCTCTGCCTTCTGGTCCTATTAGAAAGCTATGTGGAGGATCCCTCCACATTGCCTAGGCAACGAGGTAACTTGTCCCTCTGCTCCAGAGTTTTAGAGGCTAATAGCTGTGAAAAACACTGCGACTGCACACTGCCATGGAAGGGGAAAATGTGTGTGTGTGTGTGTGTGTGTGTGTGTGTGTGTGTCTATGTACGTGTAATAGGATTTTGCATACCATGACCTCCCCCATTCCTACCAGATACCCTGTCAGTGACTACTTTAGCTCCATCCTCATGATAAGCATCATATTTGATACCACCTCCTGATAAAAGCATCCTTCCTTTCTATGCACCCATTTTCATTAGTTTTCATAGCCAATAATCACTGACTAAAGACATTTTTCATGAATTTGCATGATCTTTAAAAAAAAGACGTCTAACAAAGCAGCCATCAGCCTAAGCTATGACAATACCTTAATTTGATTTTGCATGAGGTACTTTTTGGAGCTGCATCATCCTGAAACCAACAAAGCTGGATTACATTTATTTAGGCTACCCTTAATGAATAAAAGGATGACCTCTTTCTCTAGGGGCACAGACATTCATCTCAGTCCTAAGCCTCTCCTTACATATGGGGCTTTGCTGCACAGTCACTTCAGCGACAGCAACAGCTCCATTTGTGCAGTTCCATTTCTTCTTCTGACAGGAATAAAGGAACTTCTGCAACAGATGCTATCCTGGCATGTGTCAGTCTTCCCTAGTCTCCAAACTGGAACGTATTCCTATATGCAGATCATACTGCCTGTACTTCTCATTCATTGCAACCAGTGCAGTCTGAAAGTCTTTTTTCTCATATATATTTTCTATGTTTGGCTTTCTTTCTTTTTTCTTTTTTCTTGTTTTTTTAACTGCTGCTGCTTCAGAAAACATTTCAATACAAGGCTCACTGGAATGAAGCCAAGTGTTTTCTCTCTTTGATTTTCTGTGAGCCCTCAAGCCATGGCTATACTTCCCTGAATTTCAGACTTTTGTCCACAAAATAGGCCACCATAGAATACAAGAAATGATTAATGTTCCTGTACCCTCAGGAACTGACCTTGGCTGTGGTGGGACCTGAATCAATTAAAAAAATACCAATCTCATTGTTCATTAACATTAATCATTGCAACCACAGCCTGGCCTAGATGTTAGGCAGCTAAGGGAATCGCAAAGCTGTCTTTTTATCTTCAGCACACACAAACTCTCCCATGTATAACATTTGCAAGTAGTCGAAGCATAGGTGGTACAGGTGGGAGAAACGAAGATTTTTTTTTTTTCACTCAAGGGATTTCTATTTCCAAATAGTTCTGCTATAATATTAGCAAGTACATGAATCATGCTACATGGTTTTCACTTTCTCAGTTGTTATATAACAATAGCTCCGGCATTTTAGAAATAGCTTTCATTATGAACAGTGAAACTGTTCAATTATTCCATGTTCTCCCCCCACCCACCACTTTTTGGAGCACGCTCTCCCCTCCCACTTGCGATGCTATGCCTATGTCTTTATTGATTTGCAAATTGTCCCAGCTGATCTCTGTACAATAAACTGGGACATGATCTTTACTTAACAAGCCTACCGTCATTTGCTTTCATTTATGCCTGCTTTTTCTCAGCTTCCAAATCTTCTTAACTGGGGGTGGGTGAGTGCTCATTTCTCATTTTTTAATCAGAGAGCAACTTCCAGACTGCTCCCACCTCACTTGAGTAGTTCTTCTAGTGCATGATCTGTTAAGAAATCTCACTTGCTCATATTTTCACCATGCAACACCAAATGGCAAAAAAGAACTTACCTGGAATGCTATCTAACAAACCAGAATTAATTAAAGATTTCTACACTGCCACTTTCTGGTGAGTTAAAAAAGGGTAATTAAAATGATGTGGTAACTTTTAAAGCACACTGTTCTAGACTGGCAGTATTCTAGTATATTTTACATTTATCATTATAATTCTGGGTGCTTTAAAAAATAAAACCCTTTTGGGAAACAAAATGCTGGTCTATTGAAACCTTCCTGTTTTCCTCAAAATTCTTCAGATATTTCTGGCTGAACAGGAATTACCACCTTAATGAGAAGCCTTCATCTGCTGAAAAAACCTCTTTTCTTGAAGTGTTATTTAGATAAACCTTGATGGCTTTTTTCCCACTTTTGATATCAAAACTTGTGGTGGTCAAATGTTGCAAGTGAAAAATGAGAAATATTGGCTCCATTGGCATGCCACATGAAACCAGGAATCCTGGCTTACTAAATCATAATGTTAACAAAGTGTGTGTGTGTGAGAGAGAGAGAGACACAAATGTGTGTATTTCTTTAAGAACTCCATACATGGTATAGCACAGAAGTGTTGGGCAGCTGTCATTACGGGCAGGGACTATCAAGTAAAAAGAAAAGTATTTTTCATTCTCAGTGCAGCTCAACCCTACTTTGCTTACCCCACATGTGCAAGCAGGTAAATTAGGCATGGATAGTTCAGAATTGTGTATAAACCTGAGATTAAGCATGCTGTTTCAAAGCAAGCAAGGTCAGAAAGCTATCTTTCTATCTTACTGTAGATCTATGAATCCTAGCTTGTTTAGGTGAAGAAACAACACTACACTACACATGCTAGATTCATGTACACCCTTTTGAGCAGAAGTAGTAAAGCAAGTTGGTTCAAAATTGAGAAAGGAGTTCGGTAAGGCTGTATAGTGTTGCCCTACCTTTTTAACTTATATGCAGAGCACATTATGTGAAAGGCTGGGTTAGATGAATCACCAGTTGGAATTAAGCTTGCTAGGAGAAATATCAACAACCTCAGATATGCAGATGATACCGTTCTAATGGCAGAAAGTGAAGAGGAACTAAAGAGCCTCTTGATGCGGGAGAAAGAGGAGAGCACAAAAGTTGGCTTGAAACTCAACATTAAGAAAACTAAGATCATGGCATCTGGTCCTCTCACTTACTGGCAAATAGATGGGGAAGAAATGGAGGCAGTGACAGATTTTATTTTCCTGGGCTCCAAGATCACTGCAGATGTTGACTGCAGCCAAGAAATTAAAAGATGCTTGCTCCTTGGGAGGAAAGCTATGGCAAATCTAGACAGCATACTAAAAAGCAGAGACATCCCCCTGTCAACAAAAGTGCGTATAGTCAAGGCTATGGTTTTCCCATTTGCAATGTATGGCTGTAAAAGCTGGACCATAAGGAAGGCTGAGCGCAAAAGAATTGAGGCCTTTGAATTGTGGTGCCAGAGGAGACTCCTGCGAGTCCCCTGGACCACAAGGCAATCAAACCGGTCAGTCCTAGAGGAGATCAACTCTGACTGCTCTTTAGAAGGCCAGATAGTGAAGACGAAACTCAAACGCTTTGGCCACCTAATGAAAGGAAAGACTCCCTGGGAACAATAGACGGCAAAAGAAGAAGGGGACAGCAGAGAATGAGGTGGCTAGATGGAGCCACTGAAGCAGTCGGTGTGAGTTTAGGTGGACTTTGGGGGATGGTGGAGGACAGGAGAGCATGGAGGAATGTAGCGATGGGGTAGTGATGGTTGTACATGACTTTGCTAAACAACAACAACAAAGTAAAGTAAGAGCAAATTAAGTGGCTCATTCCCTTTGTGGAAGTAAAGGCCAGATTCCTGTGTTGAAAGTGATTTGTGGGCATGCCTTCTGGTTTCTTAAAGGAGTCTGAAAGCTTCTTCCCTTTCATTATGTTGATTATTTTATTTAAGAAAACAAATAGTGAATAAATGTATACAGTATTAAAAACAAGCCAAAAAGCCAGTGAATGAGTGCATTCTTTGACCAATAATCACTAGAGTTATTTTTAAAAAATTACTAAGTACAGGTAAAAAATAGGGTGATTTTTTGTTTGTTTTTTTAATGGGAGTAAAATGTTGTATGTAAGTATCAAATCAAAGTAGTTAGGAAGAATGAAATATGAATTACAGGTAGAAGCAATAAAGCTTGAGTGTACATTACTTCTTTTCAGGCTGAATATATTCATAAACACGGAAGTAACATATTCTACAAGGTATCCAGTTTACTTTGTAATGCATGCTGTTGAAGATAGCGAGTTTTCTAGATAATGGTACATGTCTACTTTGCTCATTTGTGTGTATATTTTTACACTTTGGTCTGCAATGCAGTATTGCAAGAAAAGAAGGAAAATGACATTAAAATGACATCAAGGGGAAAGAAGCTGTTCCAGGCACTGGAACTCCCTGCAAATGAGTTTTGATTATAACATTGTAGCTTATCTTGTATATTATTGTGGTCTTCAGTCATTTAGGGCTTTGTATATACAGTACGTGCACATACCTTAAATTTGACCCAATAACACATAGGCAGCTAGTTTTGTGCCATGTGATCAGTATCATATGCTCTCATTGACTGTCCCAATGAACACTCTGGTGGGCATATTTAATGCCACCTGCCGCTGTAATACCTTCAGTGGTGGTGCCATGGCAAGTATACCATGGTGATCCAATCATGCATTTATTAGAGAATCACCGAATTCTTGATTATATGAAACATATGTTTGCCCATGTGAATTAATGTCGAAGACTTGCATTCCAGCACATTCACAGCATGTGTCACAGCCTGGCATTGCCCACTATTGTCTCATCCCTTTCTGTGTGTGGGGAAGATTTCTAATGACTGACCAAGGCACAAATAACTCTTGTTTTGCATGCTTAGGGTTGTTGAGAAGGGGGGGAGTGAATATGCAAATAAGCTATCCAACTGGTAGTTATAAGCTATAACTACCAGTTGCCAGATTTCATACCTGCTTTAAAAAAAGTTTGTGGTTGAGAAAGGTAATAATTTAGCACAGAGGCGGCATTAGTCTAAGTTGCATGGAACAAACAACAGAGAAAAACCTTCAACTCCTTCTGGCTGAGAGTACACACAGGCAATGGACCGGGTGCTAAATAGAATGCTACATTAGGGAGGTCATAGGGTATGATCTTCCAAGACAATCCTTGTGTTTGTAATCTCTTTCCTTGTTAGATGAGAGGACAGGGAGGTGTTAGAGTCTCGCCGAGCCAACAACAATTCTAACAAATCAGCAATATTACAACAAAGTGGCAAGCTATTGTGCACTCCGCGGGGAGAAGAGCAAAGCATATTCACGGCAAATATAGAGCCTTTATAAATCAGATGAGTGTTTCAGCAATCGGGTAGCCAAATCTGGTCCTGAACATAATGGTCTGTAAATCAAAACTTAATTCTGAAGATTTACTGACACGATTTATAAAGCTGAACTCAACTATACAAATCTGGCTCCTTAATGTGCTAACTCAAGAGCAAGATCTTCCACAGAATGAAAGCATATAGTGTCCATAAAAAAAATAAATAAATCCAGTACAAGGAATAACTTAGCTCTGCACATAATTCTGAGATATCTAATGCCATGTGCCAGATACTGAAACGCTTAGCTCATAAGGCATATTTTAAGATAGCTATTCATTTTTTCTATGCTTCCTAAATATAAAAATGTATTTGCAGGAATGACAAATTTATTACTGCACTAATTTCCCAATTTGAAGCATTATTCAAAGTCTACCTAACTGTCTAGCAACGAATCACTTAAATTAGTTATTTTGATCCAAGTAATGATTACATAAAATGTAGATTTATGTTAAAATTTCTCAAGTAATTTCATTTTATTAGTGACACACCATAAAGTAATTACAGAGTTGGTAATTACAGCAGTGACACTTTTTACTTAAAGCAAATAAAATTGCACTGGAAAAAAGTTACAAATATATCACCATTGGCAATTATTAGTATAAACAATTAATTAAAATGGCAATAAAAATGAGCAGCTGCTCCCTGTACAAAGTTAATTGGGCCTTTCAAAAGGGCTTGGAACCTAATCTTACATTGCTAAATAGAATGAAAAACAACAATAAAAATGATTCAGGTACCTCTGCTTTACCGCTTTACCGCCTTGCAAATGGAAGTGGAAAGATTCCAACTGAATAGCCAGTCAGTTCCCACATTTCTGATTTAAATGAAAATCTGACTGTTATTTCTTTGGAAGTTAGTCACAGTGACTTCAATGGAGTTGAAGTCTTTTACAATCTCTTTTGCAATCTCTATTATAGAACATTGGCTAGGGGACCCAAAGAAATGTTTATCCAGGCTAAACTAATTGTCTAGTGAGATCTTCAGTGAAGGTCTTTCTTATGCATATGGCTACGCACTCCCCAAATGAGTGAGGTTTTCAAAGGGCAGGATTTACATAGATTTGCACTGGAAAGAAATATCACTCAAGACTAACATTTAAGTCCTCTAAATGTCTCCTTGCAACTAAGTTCCATTCATTTTAGTGGAGTTTAGTCCCAGGTAAGAGGGAATAGACTTATATGCTTTTATGTTTTTGAAAGAGATTTTTAGAAATAACAAAATGTGAATATAGTTGGAGACAGACAGCACAGACGAGTCCTCCTTACGTTAATCTCTGGTCCCCAAAGAAGCCCAGCCTTCTGAAATCCATCTCACCTCCCCAAGCTCAACGCCTTGCTCACTCACTACATTTTAATCCTGTGTTCCTTTTCACAGATATACACATACATCTAACTGGGGGGCAGTGGGAAGAAGTTATATCTCCCATACCCTTTAGAACTTGCAGGAAGGTCACATCTATCTCCTGGCTATTCTGTGATAGTTACTTGTAATTCCCCCATCAAAAGATGTGTTTGGCAGCATTAGCCCTGTCCAGGCATTTATTTCCTTGGACTTTCAGAAGGTGGGAGGAAAGAGTGAAGCAACATATGTTAGTGCCATCCATCATGTCCTTGGCCCCACCTGACACTTCAAACCTTCATTTATTAAGTAAAATATCAGAAAGTCCAAGCCTTTAACACATTTGGCCAAGTGCTCTTAGAGTGGAACCTTATCACTTCAGCCTTGTTGCATAGGAACCTACAAACTCAGTAATTTACTTGCACCCAATACATGGAACAAGGTACAGTAGTGAAGATCTTCACTGCTGCCTTGTCTCATGCTCATCATCTCATCTAGGCATCCATTTGTGGTCACCTGAATGAGGTGCAATGGGGTGGTTGGGACGCAAGACTTCCAATCCAGTCAATTTCCCTTCCTCTGCCCTTTCTTCTTCTCTCAAGCTGATTGGCAAGCTCAGAAAGATAGCCAACATGATTCTCTCTGCACTAGCTCAGATTTCAGACTAGCACACTCTTCATAGCACTGTGACCACATGTCCTTGGAGCTGGACTCTAAATAATCCAATGCCTTCCACCCTGATAATGTTGTGATAGGACTGCACCTCTGGTCAAGGGGGAAATGTACACATTTCCAAAATAGGAGAAACAACATAATAACATTTTAATATAGATGCCAATATTCACCCAAAATTTAAATCTTTAACAAACAGTCAAAATGCCTGTCTATACACAACATTGATAAGATGTGGATAGCTATAATGTTAAGGTCCGAAAAATACAAGGCTGTAAAACTACATAAAACTAATAACCCAAGTGTGTTTTGATCAATCTGATCCTCTTCAGGGAGAGAAAACATAACCAGTCTTTGAACTCTTGCTCAAACATTGCTTTACATTTAAATTCCTACACGGAAACTAAAAAGGGAGATACAGAAACTTAGAGATATCTGATATAATATGTCATACCCAAATGATGAAATAAATATCAACTAACCCGTCTCCACCCCCAGTCTTTCAGAATGTTAGATAGAATACTTTTTTCTTATATGCAGTTAACAGTCACATGGATCTTAGAATTTATGTATGTAAACATATATAGTAAATTGATGTTTTTATTAGACGATTTGTAACTGAAATAATATGCCTTGCACAAATAGTCATTTTTCTCTAAGCATGTATATTATAATTTTCATTCCAGGTTTCATTTACGATTCAAATATTTTGTTTGAAATAATTTCCTTTATCTAAGGAAAATAAGGTCATGACATGTGTACTGGTGTATCCTTAAACCAGGAAAGTATTGTGGCTATGCATGGACCAGGTATATAATGTACTGATGGGAAATTTTTGTCTAATAATCAATTATTTTAATTTTGTGTGAGATACAAGCACTTGCATTAAATGTTGTTATATTTTTGGTTACACATAACTTTCCTTCATTCTATTTTGTTCTGTGATGTTAAATGGTTAGGGATTAGAACTGCTTTTTGGTATTCATTTCCAAAAAACAAACAAAATGTGTTTTAGACAATGAATGCATGGATACATATGTTTAAAAACTTATATAAAATATGTATATCAATGTGTGCAATATATAAATGCATTCTTAGAATGTTCCTTTTTTTAAATCTAAGGCTCCTGCAGTAATGAAATGGAATTTGACCTCAAAAACCAACAATCATGACAAGACTGAGACTGATATATCCATCCTTAGTCCTGCAAAAGGGATGTGGGTAATGCTGAATTTGTATAAAGGAATTAGAAGAATAGGTGTTTGTTTGTTGTTTGTTTTTCCCTGCTGGAAAAGGCATGTATCTATTCCAAAGGACTGTAAAATTTTAAAGAATCAAAATTCTGTATGCACTCCACCCTTCCTTAAATATATTCTTAGAGAGTTCTAAAATTGATATGAATGCAACACGGACACACTTTTTTGTTTTTTGTTTTAAATTCTATTGAATAAAAGATTTTCTGAACATGCATGCATTATTTTTGTGATGCAGATGTTTTAGTGAAGAGATGGAAATGTATGGAAGCCCTTTACAGTAAAAAAAAAAAAAAGGAAATTCATTCTTTAACCTGCAGGCTGTGAAAGAATGTTCAATCTACATTAGGCCATTTTATAGCATATGTCTTCCTCTCATTAAAATTCTTACCCTAGATGCCTCATTCAAAGAAATGGCATATATTGATGTCATAGTAGTAGCTAGAATGCCTAGTTTGGAGCAATGTAGGTTTCCATACAAAGAAGGCTGGAAAGGGTGTTGGTGACAAGAATGTTAAAGCATATCAGTAAGAATTGTCAACATAGCAACAGCCTGGAGCTTTAACAGTAAAAAGATAAAGGTCTTCTGTATATTTATTTTTGTGCAAGATAAACATATTCTTTAAGTAGGGTTTGTGTGGGTATGTGTGTGAGAATACTAGTTGTGTGTGCAAGATGGCCTTTTTGTGATATTGGTTTTGTTTTGCAATAAATCATCATAGGTTGGTACATGGATGGATGGACATTTTGCTCCTGCCTGGTTCTATTATTGCTGGATTTTTGTTTCCACTCCAAAAGCAGCAGAAATTTATTCTGTATGTCTCTCTGTACAGATTAAAGACAAGTCATTACAATCATTATGTACAATTATGATAAAATGAGAAGTATGCATGTGTGAACAAACCATAACCCCACTGAACATATAAGATATTATTTTCAAACAAGCATTCCGAAAATGAAGGTCTTTATTAATTTTAATACATTCAGAGACATTTGGATAGATTTACGATCATGTGTATATGAGTGTAAAACTTGTTCCATTTAATGATGTACTCAAGGTGAAAAGATTTGAAGATACGAATGAGATACACTTATTCTAATGATTGTTATAACCTTGATTTTGTTTTTTTCTTTTGTATTACGTTCAAAGCCACACATGTATGTCAGTTATGAACAGTCTTTTCAAAGAGACCTCCCCCCATTCCCCAAAGAATAAATAGAGTTAAACCAGGACAATGACCAAAGAGGCTATTTATATGCATAAAAGCTTTGATTGGTTTTTGTTAGAAACTGTATAAATAAATAAAAATAAAAATTTACATTAGCCAAAGTCATCAGTGAGGGTATGTGAGATGAATCTATTACTACTTCAAAAGGAAAACCTGGTTTGCAGTGTTCCAAAGGCCTTAAATGTCCTTTTGAGTAAAATGCAATGGTGTCCTGTGTATCAGGAAGAATCGTGTATCATCAGTTGAAAATAATTGTAGCTGCTACATATGTTTAGCAAACTAATTCTCCAAGGGTGAAGAGACAAAAAAAAATGACAACATTGGTGCACAAAAGAGAGATATCAGTAAGCTTCAAGAAATTCCAAAGTTTGCAGAACTTTCCCCCTAAATTTGTATATTTTAGGAGAAACAGCAATTTGGTTAGGGGACCAAATGTAAAAACAGGAATGGAGAAGGAAAAATGGAGTATCTGGATGGAAGATCCTTATTGATAGCCTGGGTAGGCTGAAGAGAAAGTCATACTGCAACATGTTGTTGCAAGTCCTAATTGCGCATGCATGGTTCTAAATGTGTATATGTATATATATATATACAAGAGCACCAGCAGTATCAGGCAGAATCCAGTGGAGCATTTATACTCGTACTGATCACCTTGTGCTCTTTGATTAGGCTCCGCCGGTGGCAGATTCCACTGATTTCCCCACATGTACAGGACCCACCACTTGTACAGCAGAGACTTAGTTCTCCCTGTGGAAAGTGCTAAATAATGGAGATGGTCTTTTATCTTTTATCAATCAAGACAGATCTTAGTCATTTCCTGTATCCCAGAAATAATCACCTTTATTTGTTTTCAGTTGTCCCAGTAGCACTAAAGCTGCAGATGGCAAGTATAAGAAGAAATCAGTGTAGGCATTGGATTCCTCCCAAAACTTAATTTCAAAATATGAAGCATACTGTATCACTTCTGTGCTAATGTTCCACACAATTAAACACATTATAAGCGTGTAGGGACATCTAGTATATAGGATGCATTCACTGAGCTATGCCCTGACATTCCCAGATTGATCTGGGAAGCATGAGGAGACAATGTAACGAAGTTTAGTTGGACCTGGTTGTAGTTCTAACCTATGCATTCCATGCAATCTGGGAAGGTTGGGCTGATGCATAGTCCACATGTCCCCCATGCCTGTCCACAGTTCCTTCATGCTTGCCTAGGGATACAGTGAATTTCCTTTCTAATCTGGTTTATCACTTTGTTTTCCAGCAGAACTATATTTAAATGCTAACAGCCACAGAAAGGTTTGGATCTAATGGTGTCCTTGGCCCACCAAGCAAACAACGATAGAAAAATAGATTCCACACCTGTCCTGCACTATCAAGAGCCCATTTTCTTGTTCTCTCACTATGTGAAAGCATCCATTTGGCCAGGCTGAAGCACTGATTAAACCATCTGCATGTCGGTTATCTTGAGATGTCTCTAGCTCCAAGGTCAGAGCAGGTCCTGCTAATGGGATGGATTGATCTTGGATGAATTGGATGGATTCCTCTGGGATCCCTTACTCCCACCTTCTTAGCGCTTCAGAATAGTGAAGCCTGTGGTTGGTTGATAAAGATCTGCTGGAGTTGTCAGGGGAACAGGCATGATATGAGGTGTGGTGTAGCTACCTGGTCTTTGTCCGGCTTTAGGCTGTGACTTTCATCTCTTCTTGTGGACTGTGTTCTATAAGAAGAGCCATGCTTTAGTATGTATTGACAGATTTAGGTAGCTTTTATTATTTTCTGACTGAAGTGCTGCTTCCAAACATATGTTTCTTGTTGTATTCCTTTTGTTTCCCTTTGCCTCCCTCTCCTTTGTAAATAAACTTATAAAGTACCTCAAGGACTATGAGTGCTTCCTTCCAGATAAGCCTTGGTACTTAATCCAGAGCTTTCTGCTCATTTATTGTCAATGTGTAAAGGCTCAGGCCTAGAGCTCTGAAACTGAGAATGCCCCTTTGGCTTCCTATTTCATAAAACCTAAGCATGTTCACGAAGCTCTGAGGGAAACCCTGACTGAAGTAGACATAAGTGGTGGGGGCAGTCTACTTTGTACAGTTGTTATTCAGCCTGCCCTGAGCAACCTATTCCCCTGCCTTTATTGTTGAGAACCAGGGCACCCCGTTCCCCCCTCTTCTCCTCTGCAGTGCAGCCATGCCCCAACACCTCCTCTGGACACTTGATGGACTATGCGCAGCAGACCGGGTACAGCTGGGAGAGAAGCATTAAGTTCTGCCATTCGGGCAACATGGAATCTCATCCACAGCTAGATCTGAACTAATTTTTAAGGACTTAGTCTGATAGACCAAGGCATGAAATCTAACACACTTTATTTATGTAAAGACTTTACGTACTGTCATTTATTCTACTGAATCGCATGGTGGTTTATAACAATTGCAATAAAGAGAGTTAAAATAACAGTTAAAATAACAATTAAAAATTCCAAAGTGCCATTACATAATATTCAATGATAAAAATGCAATCCGACAGTAAAACAACTGGATGTTAAAAAGGGTTTTGCCCGGTGTCAAAACCTGTGAACTGCACCTCTCTGGAGTGGGGAGCAAGTTTCATAAATGGGGCACTATAGCAGAAAAGGCCTTCTTTTTATAACCACCTTCTTCACTTCTTACAAGGAGGGCTTGTGGAGAAGGACCTCTGCAGATGATCCTAGATTTGCATGGAAACAGACATTTCTTTAGATATCCTGGTCCTAAACCATTTAGAGCTTTATATGTCGTCATCAACGCCTTAAATTGGGCCTGGACTTCAATTGGTACCCTGTCTAACTGATAGAGGACTTGTGTGATATGCTGTTGCCTACAGATCCCAGTCAACAATCTGGAAGCTCTATTTTGAACCAACGGCAACATCTGGACCATCTTCAAGGACAGCCCCACATAAAGCACATTACAATAATCCAAACAGGAGGTTACCAGTGCATGAGTACTCTCCCTAGGGCTTGAGTATCCAAGTAAGGATGGAGCTGATGGACCAGCCTCAGATGGAGGAATGTACTCCTTGCCACAGATGCCACCTGGGAAAGCTCAAGGTCAGGGAATACTTCCAAGCTGTATACCCTCTCCCTCAGAGGGAGTGCAACCCCATCCAAGACAGAGCAAATATCACTGAACAGTTAGCCCAGCAACACTTCTATTTTATCTGAATTAAGCCTTAATTTATTGATCTTCATCCAGTTCATTACACTGTCCAGACAACAGTTTAGAACAGTCGCTATTTCACCTGGATTACAGTGACCAGTCTTGGTTTCATCAGTATCCACCAAGTAAAATATGAATAGAATTATTTTTCAAAAGTCCATATATGATGATGGTGATGATGATGATGATTAGGAAGTAAGCATATCAGGTGGGGTTATTTAACTCTAGGTTCAGAAAGTCTTCAAATATCTATTTTAAGTTGGAGTTAAAATCTTTGGGGAAATGATGTGATAAACTGAAACATTTTTGACAGGATATTATATATGCTTGAAACCTAAATGGATTATTTGAAGAAATTAAGAAAATGGAAAAGTTACATTAAACTTACTTTAAATGGTAACATAATGGAAAACTTTCAAACACTTAAGAGTGCCTTCATGATGAGTGTAAAATGAAATAAACTTCTTTAAAGGAACAGAAAGCAAAAATACTTCAAAAAAGTCTGAAAAGCTTGTACTTCACAAACATTCTGGATTACAGGCAGAAAGTTAATATATCTAGTTTATTCTAATCAACTGAAAAAGATGACAAAGAATGATTAAATATTAATAAAATTGGTAGATTAATTTTTTTTACCATCCTGAGGGTTAAATCATGATTATCTCAACAGAATTGATACCCCTGTTCTTTTTGATGAGGAATCATTATTAAATACTCCAGTTAGTTCTTAGTAGGTTTATCAATTCTCTCATGAAAATTCTATTTGGACTGCATTAAGTCATCTAAAATATTAGGTTCATCAGATGAGGCAAATACTAGATTAATTCATAAAAAGGGAAGTATGTATTATTGGTGTCTAATTTGTTTCAGCCAATAGCTTCATTAAATGAAGGTGATAAAACGTTGACCTTTTGCATGGAAAAAGTTAAATAATATTATTAACAAAAACAATTATTTTAGAAAGACAAAATAGCTGCCTATTTTCTGATAGTACTAAAACAACAGTTAATTTGATTAATTTTTACCAATTTAGTTTACAGTTTCCTGCTTTGCTGTTCTTAACATAGCAAAAACCTTTGATAGGAAGAGACATTAATTAATGCATCACACAGAAAATGTGGAATGGGATCATATTTTTAAAATGTAAAATGTACTCGATTTTATAAAATTTTAATTTGTTCAAGACACAGCAAAGTATTCAACAACATTGCAGTATAGTTTATATAAATCTAAGGCCATTCATATAGGTTTCTATGTAATTTCAGGTACATATATATTTGGTTCATTTGTATGCTGATGATTCTATGCTTCCACAAGCTTTTGAATGTATCAAGGGGTATGTTATTATTTCATGCTGTAAGATCATTTTCAAAAAAAAGCAACAGCAACTCAACATCTGAGTAATGTTAACATATAACCAGTGTTGAGCCATGGAGGTGGGGATCTGCGTTCTAGTCCCCACTGAGCCATGAAGCTCACACGGTAATTTTGCCAGTCATGAACTGTTTTTATGACATAAAATGGAAATGAGGACACAAGGAACAAAAGTAGGGGTATAAGCAGGTTACTTAATCTGCTCTGTTTCTTATATAATGATATATAACTATAAATATTCTTGTAATTGTGTTGCATTTCTGCCTCACCTTTCTTCATCCTTGCTTACAAGATGGCATCCAAGGTCGCTTGAAAGATTTGTTCCTCTCCACTTTATCCTCACAACAACAACCCTGTGAAGTAGGTGGCTGGCCCAACCCTATGGGCTTAATGGATTTGTGAGGACCAGAACTCAGATCCCCTGAACCCCAATACCCTGAGCTCTATGCTATATTCTATCCAGATAGCCTCAAACATAAACTTCACATACAGTCTTGGTTTATTTATCTCATGGCAATAGGCCTGAAGTACAGCAAGGGCACTTTGATCTTCCAGGTAAAAATCTGTTTATCCCCTCCCACCTTATCAAACTGCTCAGGACTTTCATATAATGTAAGTTTTGCCCTGAGGTATACGATGTCAGGAAAGAAGGCTAATTTTTCACAGTCCTTTCATTTAGAAATGGAGTGGAAGGTTTGCATTTTCAGACCATGCATCGAAAACAAGTGAAGATATCAAAACATAAAGCATAAGTAAGAAAACAATGTGTAGAAAAATTGCTGTATATTTTATTCCCACTATTTCAAATGAAACACTTTTCCCAAGTGAAAAACACATTGTAAACCCTCTCAGTTCTCATGACCAAAAACAGACACACATCAAACAACTTCCATCAGATCTAAAATAAGTGAGCAGACCTGGTCAAAGCAACTTTAAAAGAAAGATAGCAACTAAAAACAGATGATATTAGAATAATGGGTCACTATGTTTAATGGCTTGAATTTCCAAAAGAGATTTTTTGCAATTTGGCACTGAGATGGTAAAGTCAATTTACCTTGCAAAATGAATTTAATCTGAAATGAGGTTGTTGCTGCTGTTTCCCATGAGACAGTACATGCTGTATCAGAACTTGTATAAATATAAAATATATCATACAGGAGGTATGGTAGCTGCCCTTGCATCACCTACTTCCTGGATTGTTATGCCAATAGATGCTTAATATCTATTTCTTTTAGTATATATTTAGGAAGTTGATCTGAATAAATGTGGCTATTTAAATGCCCTCCCCCTCAGATTTTTCACTTTTTTAATCACAGATGAAGGAGATGAGAGAAGAAATGAGAACTCTGAAGACATAAATAAATCTAACTCTTTAAAATATGTATATTTGGATGAATCAAAATGTTGCAATGATCCAAAAGTTTGCCTCAATTGTTCAGAAAAGCAGTCTGAAAAAAAATTGGAAAACCTTTTAAAAGGTCCTTTATGGACTACAGCATTGCTATGAGATGTTCCAGCCGCAGTCATATAAAGGCTTTTTAAAAGTCTTGTGGTTACCCACTGTAATTCCTGGGAACAATCAGAACCACCCCAATCAGTGACTGTATGTCTCTGATTACTCCTGATTACACTTACTGGGGACAGATTGTGGCTACTGTGCAAACCAAGCTCTCACTACCTTCCTGTCTTTTCAATCTTTCCTGAAGCCTTTGATTAGAGTGATGGGTTAGATCAAGGATAGACAGCTTACAGACTGCAATCTCCACCATCCTCAACCATTGACTTCACTGACTAAGACTTAAGAGACTTGTAGTACAACATCTGGAATGCCCACCAATTACCCACACCCAAGTTAGATCATGGAATGGACTTAGCATAGCCATCCTTACGTTCATTGTTTCACTGTTTGTGTAGCCTTTGCGATCTTGTGCTGTTTCCTTTTTGCAAGGAGTCCTTTCTGGAAACAAGACTTGTCATTGTTAATAGCTGTAGACATTTTAGTTTCATAGTTTCATAAAATGCTTCAGTGCCTTAGTAAATGTACTGATTGCTCATGCATCTTAACAGTTTGTTTGCAAAGTAAAACTGGGGAAAGGAATGGCTGGCAGGTCCTTCATCTATTCCATTCTTTTCATTCCACATATTGTCAATACACAAAAAAATTTGTGTAATAAATAAACATACTATCCTTCTGTTTGGATGTGAATTTTAATCTATGCTAATGTTATACACAACAGTTGTTGCAGCCAGATTCTATTTACAGTCTTTCTGTGCGTACAGAGACTCTGATATCCTTCTGAAATAAGTGTTTCTGTATGAAACCCCTCCATTGCTGTGTGTGCTGATAACTGATAACATCATTGGGATGCCAAGAGCAGTGTTTATCAAAAAAATTAGAAAGCTGGAGACATGATTTCCTCACCAACTGGGAGAAGGAATTCCTAATTGAGCAGCCCCAGAAGAGACACAGCATGTGCTCCAAACCATTATATCAAGTCAGGACTTGCAGTTTCAAGTCATGGTACAGAATTTTGACTCAAACCAAAAGATGAATTAGTAAAATACATGTTTCAGAATGTAAAACTACTATTTCCAAAGAATGAAAACAGAATGTTGAATCCAAAATTCAAAATGCGAGGTTTCTAACTTGTCCACCTGAATAGCAATTCTTCCTTCTGCCCATAAATAGGGTGTGTGTGTTTGTTTTGCTTTTTCAAAAAAGCATAACTTGGCACCAAAACAAAGAGCCAACATAGTTGTAATACAGCTGGTTCTGACTGAGAAAATGGGCTTGTGAATCAGGAATGTCTGCCCTAGGTATTCACAATTAAGGACCTGGGGATCATGTCCCCAAGACAGAACTAATAAACATTTTAAAATGTTGGGTATGTCATTTCAAGCCTTAAGGAAATCCTTAAGGAAATCCAAAGGAGCATCTCCCGTTTCAGAGTTTAGTAAGGACTAACATGTAAGCTGATCTCTTCTGGAGGTAACAGAGCACATATCCTATCTCTTTCAGATACCCAGATGCAGCCAGCTGAAAAGAACTCTTCAAAGCCTTCCAAGACAGTGAAAGAGAAGGGAAAAATGCTTTTCATGGATGAAAGTGGATTTTCAGCTCCTTGATCGGTCCATTGGGACCTCTTCAGAGGACAAGAGGCTTGCTAAATTGAGATAATATCATGAATCACTTTGCCACCATCTACGTTTAAACCAGGATTGAGTTTAATGTTACTGAATAAATCATTTCCTATGAAGAACCACAACATACTTGTAGTGGTATTACAGGATGTTCATCCACTCATTGGCAAGAAAGAAATCAGGCAGGTTATGTAAACAGAACTTATAAAATGATTTATACACAAGAACAAAATAAATTCTCCAACAATGAACTTTATCAACTCTAGCTGGGTCGTTCTTCCTTACAGAGATGGATGTAGATACTGAGTGCAATGTTTTGGGAGCAATGCTTTAAGATGGTGCCAAAAAGGACATGTTACCTCTTTGTCCTTGAATGAAGGAAGAATAGCAAAGACCTTTGTAGATATCCATGAATCTGCCCTTAAGTAATATGAATATATTAATCACTAGTAAAGCTAGCCACTCCATAGATTTCTTAAAATGACAATGCTGTATACGTGACGGTAGTCATACTCATTTATCACTTTTATCCATGTTTTCACTACTGCTTGATATATGACCTGAGCTGAGCATTACCTTACTGGGGTAACTGCCCCTTCTGTGAGATTGCTTCAGGGTACATTAAGGAATTATATGTAGGAAGGCCCACATACTGCTGCTGTATCTTATGTTTTCTGGGCTCTAGGAGAGAAAGGAATGGTTTGAAAGGGCACCACATCAAACAAACTGCCTGCACAACCCTACCCATTACTCAAATACTGGAGTTGTGTGGGAGGTAGCCACATGGAAAGGAAAACAAAAGAGGGCCATTCAGGGTCTAAACATACTGCAAGTTGATGTAAAGTGGTACCTTGGCTCATGAACTTAATCTGTTCCACAACTCTGGTTGTGACCCAAATTGGTTGTGAGCCAAGTCAAATTTCCCCATAAGGTTCAATGTAAATAAGGCTAATCCATTCCGTAAATATATATATATATATATATATATATATATATATATATATATATATATATATTTAATCACAGGGAAGACAGGCACGATCGGCCATCCCCTGTCCCCTCTGGGCGTGCTCATGGGGGAGACAGGCATGATCGTGGGTGCGCTGGGGGGGACACGGGCATGATCATGGGTGCACTCAGCGGGAGACACAGGTGCGATCGTGGGTGCACTCATGCAGGGAAGATGGACGCAATCGTGGCCGTTTGCCCTCCCCAGCATGCCCGCAATCATCACCAGATGCAGAGTTCATGACCTGAGGAAAATTTTTCCTAAATTTCTGTTTGTGACCTGATTTGGTCATGAACTGAGGCATTGGTGAGCCAAGGTACCACTGTATTTGGCAACTAAAAATACAATCCCATGATTGACTACTCAGATGTAACTTTCACTGAGTTCAATGGGCTTTCTCTCAATTAAATGTGTATACAATGGCAATCAAAATTTGATTTTAAACATGTTAACCAAATAAGCCCTTACATAAGCTAAGCCACTGACTGCCTTGAGAATTTCAGTTTTAATGAAGCACAAGTATTGCTTCCTAATTATATCTTTCAGCCAGGCAGAAGTCTATGTGTGTGCGTGCACCCGTGCATGTGTGACAGTGTATAAAACATATATGTCACAGCTACTAATGAAGAGAAATGTCAAAACATTCATCTCTAAATATATTTTACAACTTTTTCTGTTGGTCATTTAGATATTTTTCATATATATAAACTAATGTTCCTCACCTGGTAAATGGGAGTGCCGTGAGGATGGATACAAAGAATGTCGCGGGTTAATATAATTAAACCCACTGATTTTAAAGACTTCATGTCTTTAAAAGTACTCTTTATAAAAAGGTATTAAGCAATTACAGTTGTGTTAGTTGTGTGGGTCAAGACTGAAGTGGCTTTCTGCATACATTATTTGCAAATATGAGCAACTATATGAATGTGTGTTACTTGTTATGCAAAGGATGGAAAAGGCCAATGTTCAAACAACTTTTTATCCATGAAGATTGCTCAGTAATGTTGGATCAGACACCATCCTTCAAATTATCTTTTATTGTTGAATAGCTGTGAGAATAAAATGGAAGTCTCATGGAAGCCAATTTGAACATTTTGGGGGAAAAAAAGATTTATGTATTCTGATTATGTGTATAGGAGCATCCTAGAATTAGTTCCAGTCCTGCGCCATTGATATAACATCCCCTTTTCATACATTACAAAGAAAACAGCATTCTCAACAATCTTTTGTCCCTGTTAATAAATGGGTATGTTGTGTGCTCAACCAGTCCAAGGCTAGAAGAAATTAAAGAGAGAGAGAGAGAAAGAGAGAACGAGAGATCATGATAGTAATGCTTGGGAGCAGTTGTTGACAAAGATGCAGTATGCTGGAACCAGAATATAGGTGTGGAGGTAGGTATGGCAAGTCTCCTAAAGTGTTGGCTCTACTGGAAAGGATAACCTCTGGGCTTCTCTTTAAGTAGCAAAATGTCTTGGATAAATAATATTTATTTTCTTTCCACCTCCTATGCTGCCAGTCTTGCAAAGCTATGCTTTATTCCTCACTCAGAACACAAAAGAAGCCCTGAAGGATCAGTCCAAAGGCCCAGTTGGTCCATTATTCAGTTCACTCTGTGGTAAACCAGATGCCTGCAGGAAGTCCACCAGCAGAACATGAGCATAGTATAACCCTCCTGCTCGTGTTTCCCTACAAGTGTTATTTAGGGATATATTGTCCCAGGCATTGTAGGTAGTATAGACCCCGAATGATTCCATGCATTGCTTAATAGCCAGAATGCACCACCCTGACTCTACTTGTTCTTTCTTTCAGAGCAGCACAGTAAAGTCCTTAAGCAAGGCTGGGTAGGTTACTGGGTTACAAGAACGTTTGTTCTCTAAGGCTGGAGATGGGAAGCTCACTGTCTTTAAATGCATTTTTAATGTGTGTGAAGATGACAAGGAGGTAGGGTCTTGCTGCAGGAATGGGTGCAGGCTTGCAGAGACTTGCTTTTTGAACTATTTCAAGAAGCTGAAAAGAGCTCCAGTATTATAAAATAAAGGTACCCTGCTTCTTAAAAAAGTAATAAGGGAAAGAGTAATAAACCAGAAAAGCAATAAGAGGAAGTTGATAAAATAAAAGTCAACCACTACTAACAGCATGGTGCTAGAAATTGTGGAGTTTCCTTATCAACAATGATTGCTATATTTACTGATTAGTTGGTTTTAATGACATTTATGCAACTATGTTCAATGCAATGCATAAAATGTTTGCAGCAGCAGCAAGAACAATTCCTGTATTTTAACTTGTAAGAAAAATGTAGTTTCTTCACAATGTATTTGCTATATAGAGATAACACATCTGGATCCTACAGTAGCTAATAACTGCATATATATTGTACAATAAAATATCTTCTGGAAAGGTCAAGTGAGCTTAGATTCAGCAATAAGTAGTAACTATTCCTCAGGAGAATAGGGAAGAAAACAAAGGAAATACCAAATTCTTGTTTCTATCCCAGCTGGTCTGTCCCTTCTCCTAATACCTAACAACCAGCTTCTTTCTGGAGAGGAATATTGGGTTAAAGTTCCCACTCAAGTGAAGCTGCTTTTTATTTTAACTCTTTGCTTCTTGGTGCACTTAAAATCTCTATACATGGACATTGAAGACCACTTCTAAGGAATGTAATTTATTGAGGATTAGAGATGAAAAGGCAGGATATAAATTAAGGCTAGTAGATCTGTTGGTTTTGATTTCTTTCATTTTTTTTCAATCTTAAATCTGGTTCATATTAATTTTTTAGGGTTAGGGGTAGGGTTATGGTTAGGGTTACGGCCAGGGTCAGGGTTTATATGCATGCTTCCAAATAGGTACATTTTTGTATGCAACTTTGCCTAATGTACACATTCTGGCAAACATTCTTCCCTAATAGAAGCTCGCTTGCGCTCTCTCTCTCTCTCTCTCTCTCTCTCTCTCTCTCTCTCTCTCTCTCTCTCACACACACACACACACACACACACACAGAGAGAGAGAGAGAGAGAGAGAGAGAGAGTGAGAGAGAGAATATATTTATCATTTTGTTCTTTTTAATATTCATTTCAGTTTCTGTATCATCACTACTGCATCCTCCTTAATGAATTGGATGGGAGCACTCTAGAAAGGAGAAAACAAGTCATACTTAGGAAAATAAATGGTGCAGAAGCAACAGCAAACAAAATGGGACAATTTTCCCAGTTAAAGGAGAAAGTGTTTATTCCATGCAAAGTGGCAGTTTATGGACTGCACAGCTCCAGCTTTTGCAAGGGAAATTAAACCATAGCATTTAATTCATATTCGGCTTAAGACATGATAGTTAATCCAAATTTAATAGCTAGATGGGCACTTTTAAGCTGGTGGTATTAAACTGACATAGTAGGACTTGTGCTGGTTTAAGTTCAGTCATATGAGGGACAATACTGAACAACATCTCACTGAACCATCAAATTGCCAATATGAAATCACTACCGCTACTCTTCTGTAAACACCGGAACCCTAGCAGCACATGTTGGTCATACATACATTCAAGGGAGCAGTGGGAAAACATCACAGCAAGCAGTATGCTGCCAGGAAAGACTCTGAACAAACACATTGCAGTTGTTGTTGTTGTTGTTGTTGTTGTTGTTGTTGTTGTTGTCTAAAGTTGGTTTCTAAGAGACCTATGGCACAGTCCCATCTACCATGTGGTAGCTACTTGCATAATCCTTAAAGCATGCAATGCAAGGTAGCAGAGCTTTGCACTTGCTCCTCGCACCCTGAATTTTATCTTGACAAATGTTTCCAATCATTCAGCATTAGGACACCAATTCGAATTAGCACAACTCTGTGCACCAGTCTTTTTCCTTTCCTGTTCTATCCAGTGTGCCCCATTTTCCCTCTTCTAAGGCCCAGTCATGACTTCAAGGGGAAGCTGGTATGGTTCCTTCAGCTGAGAGGAAGCAGTGCTCAAGAGGAAGCTAAAACAAAATCCTCTGGTCTTCCAGGCAATGTTTGGAGACCATCCCACTGTGTCCTTAAGTACACTTATCCAGACTTTCTGTATTTTGTTCCTGAGATTTAACCAGAATTAAACTACAAAAGCTTTAATTAGATGTTCAGTTATGAGTTTGTTCTCATCTTCTGTGTTGTTAAATCGTATCTTGTTGACACATTCCTTTCAGTTAGAAAAACACATTGGATTTCTTGGTCAACATAAGCCTGCCTGAGCTCAAAAATCTAGTGTGTTATACCAGCATGTGTACAGCTACCAATAGTACTAACTAGCGGTGTGCAGGCCTGTCCTACCATGAGGTAGAGCAACACAGCTGCCATAGGCAGAGAATTGACAGTATCATGAAAAGGCAGGATACGGTTATTTAATTTATTGCTGTCAAATTTTTACTGTCAGGGAGGAATAAATTTACTTGTGCGTTGTGCCACTTCAGATGCCAACTGGGTGTTGATTCTGGGCATCTGAGCTTGGAAGAGGATGCCATTTGCCAAGTTGCCTTAGGCAGCAAAACGTCTAGGCCTCTAAAATGCACCTCCAACTATTAAAATAAAATCAAGTGGACTTAATTGTAAGCAGATGAATGGAAGAGTTATGTAAGGGCTGGCTGGCTACTGTGAAGAAATGGCAAAAGCTGACCTCATGGTGAAATAATAGTTGATCTGTTCTTCTCGTGTAAATGTTATAAGCAAGCTCATACTCTGTTTGAGTTACTCTGCCTAATGTGATGAATTACTTTTTAAACTCTTTAACAATTAGCAAAGTCCTGGTGAGCAGAAGCAATTTGGAATGTTGTTGAAAAGATTCTATTGTGGCTACCTTTGAAAAGTTCTAATTAAAAAGAAAAACAATAGTCCCTAGGCTAGAACACAGTTGCCTGACTTTGGAAGGGACTGACTGCAGAGACAAAATTATGCCAATTTTTAGATAACTTTGGCTTCCAGGCCTAATTCAAAGTACTTCTGATTACTTCAAATGCTGTAGTTATGCTCTTGCTTGGCTTGCTCCTCTGATTACAATCTGAATAAGGAGTGAGAACTATTGTAGCATGATGGGAGAGTATTGGGCTGGGCCTCAGGAGATTTTCGACCATGGTGACCTGTATAGGCTGGCTGGTTTGGGAGTTGAAGGCACAGTTTTGCAGTGGCTCTGCTCCTACTTGACTGGCCAAATCCAGAAGGTAGTGCTTGGGGACCATTGCTCTGCACAGCCATGGAGTACCACAGGACTGTCTTTCCTTCTCCATGCTGTTTAACAACTACATGAAACTGCTGAGGGAGGTTATCTGGAGATTTAGGCTGAAATGTCATCAGTATGTTGATGACAGTCAGCTCTACCTCTCCTTTTCATCTAACTCAGGTGAGGCAATGGCTATTCTAAATCAGTGTCTGAGCTTGAAAAAGGATTGAATGAGGGCCAATAAATTGAAGTCTTATCCAGATAAGATGAAGGTGCTGTTGGTGGGACAATCCTCTATGAAGATGGATGAAGTTACACCTGTCCTGGACAGGCTTACAACTTCCCCAATGGACAATTTTCATAGTTTGGGGTGCTCCTTGATCCTGAATTATCACTGGAATTCCAGGTGGATTTGGTAGTCCTGAGCTGATTTACCAACTTATCAGATTACTCTGATTTACCAACTATGACACTATCTGAACAGAGAAATGCTGTCCAGAAGACACTAGCAATCCATGCCCTGGTAGTCTCTACATGGAGTTGCCTTTGAAGACAGTCTGGAGACTCCAGTCGGTCCAGAATAGGGAAGCAATGATGCTGGCAAGGACTGGCTGATATGAACATATAATGGTAGTCCTCTATCAATTTCACTGGTTACCAGTTGTATTCTGGGCCCGATTCAAAGTGTTAACACTAATATTTAAACCATAAATAGTTTGGTGCACTTCTACCCAGTCCCTAAGATCATCATCTGAGGTCTTTTTCAGGAAGGAAGAAAATGAAGAGTGTGGCTGTGAGGAGAAGCGTCTTTATGGTGGTGTCTTCCTAACTTCCAAATCAGCTGCTCAAAGAAGTTTGCCTGGCACCCTCTCTCTACTCCTTTCAGCATCAGGCAAAGATCTTTCTACCCCAATATTGGAATAGCCAAAATGAATTTTAGAGAACTTTTAAAATTACGTTTATTGTATTTTCATGCTACTGTGCCCTTGGCTTAATTTGATTCATGGTTGTTGTGGGGTTTCTTGTGTATTCTTGTTGTAAGCATTTATTCTAGATTTAATATCATTGTTTTATTATTTATTTATTTATTTATTTATTTATTTATTTAAAACATTTCTATGCCGCCCCATTCACCAAAGCCTCGGGGCAGCTCACAACATAAAATTAAAATATAAAACATTCAATATACAACAAATTAACAATATAAGTCGCCCTGGCCATATAAAATAAACAAATAATATTAACAATTAAAATGACGTTTAAATAAGAAGGTCTTCACCTGGCGCCAAAAAACAAATAACGACGGTGCCAGGCGGACCTCTCTGGGGAGCACATGCCATAGATTGGGTGCCACCACAGAGAAAGCCCTCCTCCGAGTACCTACCCTCCTAATTTCTTTCATGGACGGTTCCTGGAGAAGGGCCTTTCCCGCAGATCTCAAGGGGCGGGCGGGCGTATATGGATGTAAGCGCTCCTTCAGGTAACCAGGACCCAAGCCTTTTAGGGCTTTATAGGTCATCACCAACACCTTGAATTGGGCCCGGACTTCAATGGGAAGCCAGTGAAGCTGACGGAGTACTAGAGTCATATGAACATAACGCCCAGTCTCCGTCAGCAGCCTGGCAGCTCTATTTTGAACCAATTGAAGTATCCGGACCGTCTTCAAGGGTAGCCCCACATAGAGCGCATTACAGAAGTCAAGGCAGGAAGTCACCAGCGCATGTGTCACTGTCGCTAGGCAGTCATACTCCAGGTAGGGGCGCAGCTGATGGATCAGCCAAAGCTGAAGGAAAGCGCTCCTCGCCACCACTGTCACCTGAGCTTCCAATGAAAGCTCTGGGTCGAGGAGCACTCCCAGGCTGCGGACCTTGTCCCTAACATATAACATTATGTATGTTGTTGTTTTATATTTCTTTAAAACATACAACATGTTGTTTTATATTTCTTTAAATACATACAACATTACGTATGTTGTTGTTTTATATTTCTTTAAGTTGACCAGAAATTCATCCTGGCTAATGGGCAGGGTAAAAATTTAATAAATAAACCATAAATAAATCATGAATCGTAATATCTGGAAAAGGCTTTCTGAACAACAGGGCTTAGGTTTGTTCTGCCTGTCATTGCTATAATCCCAGCAGTATGCAAGATGGTTCTCTTTTCATTAGGGTTTCTGTAATGCCTGAGTGAATCCTGGTAATTTTTCTGTTGTGCATTTTCCTAGAGAAAAATAGGTAACTTCAGGTGGTCTAAGGGCCAAATGGCATGGCAACTGAAGTATGGTGGCAAACCATGACTTCTCCTCCATTTTTTCCAGTTAACAGGGTTGGGACCATGGCAGAGCTGGAGGAGTGCTTGGGAGTCATGCTTGCCTACTTGTCTCTGAGGGAGTTGTGCTTATGTGGTTTTTGGAGTTGCTTTTTGTCTGTTGCTCATTTTTTGCCTGTTTGGTTTTTATAGCTTCTTTATATATCATCCCATTTATGAAGAAGGCTCCCCAGAGACATTCATCTGGAACCTACATGGTTTTCTTTTCAGATCCAGGTAAAAACATTCCTCTTTTCCATGTATTTTAATAACTGATTTTAAATATTTTAATGTTGATGTATACTGTTATCCCCCTTACTTGTTGCACTCTTAATTGGCCATTGTAACATTGTTATTGTTGTTTTGTATGATGATTTTATTGTTTTCTTCTTTTAATGGTTGTGATCTTGATTATTGTGGTGAGCTGCTTAGAGATTTCTGTTGCAACACTATAAAAAGAATGAATGAATGAATGAATGAATGAATTTTTTTTGGTTTTAAAAATTGCTCATAAGCTACCTTCTAAGTTTTTGAACAAAAGTCCTAGTAAACGTAATTTTATGACCAAAGAAAACATGACTTTGGTTTCAATACTCTGAAGTCTCCAATATCCTCTCTACATAAGCCTGATCAATATTCTCCCTGCAGCATACTTTAAATGTACCAACTCCCCCACCAAAACAACAATGACACTTACATTCACTTTGAAAGGTTATTGTATCCTTGTAGTTGTTATTAAAGGACAATGCGAAAGAACCCTTGATAGTTATGAACATACCTTGACCTCCAGAACATTAAAAACAGCATAAAAAAAGCTTGATTTTAGTCTATGAACCTTGTATTCACACTTCAGAGGACAGATGGCTTTCAAGATGTTGTTTGTAAAGGCAATCATTGATTTTATTTTAAAGCAAATGATACCAAATCCCAGGAGCAAGGTCCTAACCTGGTGTAGATACTTCAGCAGCCGATATAGGATTTGTTTGGCTGTCAGAAAGTAGCAGGATTTTTCATTTCTAAAGAGTATTCAAGAAATACTCATTAAAGAGAGAGCACAGTTCAATGTTCTGCACATCTGGAAATAAGTTAGACCAAACAATGTTTCTGCTTGGACATAAAAAGGTGGCCAAATAGTGTATTGGGGTGAGCCATTCAGTGTGCCATTCTCATCTTCAATTGTTTTATTATATCTATACCAGCATGCACTTCCTTGCTTCTTTCATTATGTCCATTTCTCTGCAGGTTTCTGTGCAGCTTGGTCCCAGGTGGACAGGTCCCTTGACAACAGCCTTGGCTGAGTGCATTCCTGAAGGATCTCCCTGCCTCATTTCTTAAATGAATTTCCATTTAAAGCACATCTGGTGCTCGCTCTGCTAAAGGTAATGCATTAAGTGGACTTGGTATAGCAGGAGCAGCAATAGAAACATGTCATGGGGAATTACCTTCAGCAGTTTTCATGGATCAAGAGTAATGCATGCTATGGATCTGAGAATAAGCAGAGAACAAATGCCATGTGGTATGGTGAGTAGGGGGTTGGACCAGAGACCTGGAAGATCAGCCATGAGGTGCACTGAATGACTTTGGGCCAGTCACTTGTAGCCTCACCCACACCTTGGGATTGTGGTGAGAATACGATGAAGCTGTGAAAGCCTCATCTGATTCCTGCCAAGAAGAAAAAAAGGCAGTATATCAATGCAAGATGGTGATGGTGATGATGCTGATGAAGCTGAAGCTGCATGGCAAAACCTCAGGATGGCAACTAGCTTCATCTCTGTAGGACTTGGAACAGCACATTTTACACATGGGGAAAGAAACAATGTGTCTTTTTTGTGGTGATAATGTATTACAGAAAACACTGAAATATATTTGCTTGTGACGGGGAAGACAATTCCAGATGAAAATCAGCAGCGCTAAGTGAAAGATAATGACTTTTGGAACAAATGCTATTGTTTGCTCATATGCTCTATTTGTTTAAGTTAATGGTGCAAGAAAACGTATCTCTGTATCCTATGCATCCCCATGAAACAATCAATAAAATCATTGTTTAATGGACTAGAGTGATCAAACTTCTTTGAATCAAATAAAACATTAGTGCATTGAAATAAGAAGGCAAAATAGATCTCCCTGCACTGTAAATAATAGGGGAAACGAAGAGGCAAAGGGAAAAGAAAAGAGAGAGAGTGAGAAAATCTTGCGTACTTGAGTGCCTGCCTTTAGAATATACAGCAAAACCAGAACATGTTGTTACAATTTGTCTCAGTTATGCATTCTTGGCCTCACTGATTTCAGTATGCTCAAGTATGCCTACCCCACCCCTTCAGGCATTATTCTTGAGAATGGGCTCTCTGGAGAATGTTGCTTGCCTTTCCTTCAGATGTTCAGGCGTCAGCTTTAGCACAACCTGCTGTAGGCTTCTGTGCAATGGGGGCACTGTCACAAGAGAGTCCCTGGACTACATGGAAAGCTACCAGCCAGCTTATCATATATAGCAACTAATCATATGCAGCCTTCCTCACAGCCATGCATGGATGGCAAGAAGAGAGACAAGTAGCAACCTTGTACCAGGACCAGAAGCAGAGTCTCTCTTGCACCAGGGAATTCATGTGATGATGGCATGCAAGTTATGACACAAGCAACTTTTTCTTGGATTGAAGCTACTGAATACAAGGGCCCCAGGAAACTGTCCATAAATAAAAAGAAAAGAATGAGATTGATCAATTGCAGAATCCATCTCATAGTCAGCAGGATACCACTAGTGCATTGACCACCTCCTACTTCTCTTCCTATGTGCGTGAAACACAAATGACCAAAGGAACACAACAAAGGAAGGGACATGTGGATACTTTTAAAAGAGTTAAATAAAAAGGAAGCATTTTTCACTGTCCCCTTGTCTTCTGTAATTACAGTTACTATTTGGCATTCAAAAATGGCCTGAGACAGACAGAAACTAAGAAGTCAGTGGTTTTCCAGACAAATATTCCTGATTAATCAACAAAAAATAAGAAATAATAGTAGTGATGCATTCATGTAAATGATCATGTCTGAATCATAACAAAAAGCTGACAGTACTCCCAACAAACATGAAAGACTGCAGGTCTCCCCACACTCGGAGCTGTGCAGGAGATATCTTGCCATGTACAGCTTGGTTCTAGCTACAAAAGTTCTTCTTCACAACTAGTAAAACATACCTCATTGACATTTAATGTGGATTTTTGCTTCTGACTAAATCAATACTGGTTGAATTTGCCTTACTATTGGTACTGAACAGCTGTTTTTCTATTCCTTTTGAACATGTGGCATTTTAAAATGTGGTCTTTGTAGGCTTCTTCCACCTCCACCTCCCTCTTCACAAGCCATTATGACTGACAGTTCTTTTGTCTTCTTAAAACGTGGCAACTGGTAGTGAACACAGTATCCAAGACTGGAATTGTATAACTTTTTCTGGTAGCAGAACTGAGCTGGCATTCAGCTTAATGCGAACATCACTGTAATACTATTACCATTTAGATGGACATTCATTTTAATACTTTCATATATCTTTCAATTACAAGTCCATTTCCCTTGTTTTGTTTGTATTATGCATGCACAAAATATGGTGAATAACAACTGTCATATATGAATACTGGCATTCAAATACAAAAGTTGTAAGCATCATCATTGCCTGAATACGTATCTTGTCTTGGTATTATAATTTGCTGGTATTTTGATGCATTTTCACTACATTTGCAATTTATATTTGGTAGATGCAGTCAGCAGGTGTTAGGTTCAAATTTCAGTTCACAATAATTCACCGGATAGTTTTAGGCTTAAACCATTCATTGTGACTTCAACTGCTACTCTGAGATCTATGGAGAAAATAGAACAATTTACTTATTTATTAATCTCTTTCCTCCAATGAGAAATGTAAACGAAGCAATTTAAAAATCTAATTAGATCAACCTATGCAATGTGAACCAGAATGTTCTACATAGGTATTGATGTAAAATTTCAATTCATATATAGTAAATTATGTAAGAAGACACATGCATGTAATTTTAGCAATGGCAGCCACTAATATATTTGAACCCAGTCTAATTCAGTCTAATAAGCTGTGTAGCAAGAATGTTCATATCTTACAGTAGAGATGAGGGAAAGAGTAAGAATGCAGAATGATCCATCCTTACTGTTCCTAGCTGAGCACAGAGATTCTCCTCCCACCCCCGCCTGAGTCAGGCTTGGTTTGAAGTACCTGATGTTTTGATAAGATTAATGATGACTTAAGAAAGAGGCTTTGTAGAAGCTGAAGTGCATACTGTCTGGGAGATAAAAAGTTAGCATTTCCCTTCCTGTTTTATTCTGGTGATTATTTCTGAAAGGTAATTTTATGAGACATGTGTCATTTGTTTTATTCATTTTGTATTTCTTTTCTGTCCTCTGAATCATTTTCATAGGCCCCATTTGTCTAGTTTGTAGCCTTCACAGATGTAAATCAACCAAGGAACGTACGGACTACAGGAGAGTAAATCCTACAAATAGAAAGCTTCATCCCCCATCATAAATTAACTGTCATATATTGTGACATTTTGCTGAATCCATTAACACTGACAGAACTAGAGTGGAAATCACTGAAAGGCAAGAACTGAAGAGGAGAGTGAGAAAGCAGGGTATTCCAAGCCCATGCTGTTCATATCATTCTTGATTTGATTAATATATGGGCCAATATATTCTTAATATAGATGCCACATGTTTATCAAGCTTTCCAAAAATACCACCAGTCTTAGACTTCAGTGTAACCAGATAACCCACTTTGTTTTAGCAAGTCCTAATAACCCCTGCAGCCCTGGCTCACACAGGAGACCCTTAATAAGGCTCTATGGGATGAGGATTTAATACATGAGTTACTATAGAAGTTATAACATCTGCTACAGCACCACATACCACTTACTTTCTTCCCTCTTGGCTACTTGCTTAGACTTTCCTAATTGTCTTGGTACTTACCTTCTTTCCACACCAGATATCTGCCAAGTGTTACCTGAGGAAAGGTAAGGAATCAGGTTGTCAGGCAGTTGTGGTAGCTATGCTAAGAGAGGGTTGTCTGTATGTAGGACCAAGACAGAACTGCCACCATCTACCATGCGATAGTCACAGTATGGAGGCTCACATTGAGTGAACTCTGTCTATACTTTCCCATAGAAGTACAGATGTCAGTCCAATGAATTGCTTAATAGAAGTATACAGTACTTGTCTCTGCTAACTAGATTGTTGGTATTAATGCAATGGAAAAAAGGTAGCCAAAAAATTTCAGGAAATATTTGCAGAGTTGCACATGTTTCCTGCTGCCTAGCTATTCAGAAATGAACAGAACAGATCCGATGTTTAATTAATGAACAGTTGGTTTTTAACAATCACTAAGATCGACTTGCTGCCCTTCATGAATTCACTATGACTATGAAGCAAAGAGGGGACAGGTATAAATGCAACTTTCTAGTATGCAACAGCAGTTTGGCCTGCTCAGTCCAGTTTAGAGAAAGCCATAAATACATTTACTTTGAATTCAAGTTCTGATTTTAAATATTCCTTTAAATAGGCATTGGCAGGCATACTTAAATAGAGGGCTTTTTGAACCCTTCTCTTGTTGAGAAGAAACAAAACTGTTTTCTGTTTTGGTAAACAGTTTGGAGAGTATTATGGGGTTAAATCCTTTTATGCTAATTAGTTTCAGGCAAGAGGTCAAACATTTCATTAGATACAGAAAACTGGGTGCCAAAGATTTGCAGCAAGCAACTGAAAGGAAAATAATGCAGAGGGAGTAGCAAGGAGATACCCTCCTTATAAGCTGAATTCAGGTGTGAATGTAACTAATTTTATGGTTAAAAAAAAAAACTGAGACATTTCTCCAAAGTGAGAAAAAAATCGCAGAAAAGAGAATGATGGAAAGGCCAGAAAGGGGCAGAGGCTGCATTTAAGGAATTGGTCAAGAAAGTGCTGGACTTACGATGGTAAGATTTTGCTTGGATAAAGCACCTGGATAAAAATAGTGACATAATCTGGGTAAATTAGTTGGGCTTGTATGTATGGGCTTGGTTATTTACCACCCTAGTTTTCTTTGTGTGTTGAGTGTATATATCCAGAATTTAATTTTTTTTTCTCTTACTTTTAGCGAATATCTTCAGCAAGGATGCAAACTTTTTTGCAACTATCCAGTCTCTTTTCCTTTGAGTTACCCATCCCACATCTAATCACATATCCTACTATGCAGAGTGGATACCAGAGACTCAGAGAGCTTCATGAGATGTTTGGAGAAAGAGAGAGAGAAAGAGATTTCCATCTGATGTCAGCACAGGAAGACCAGAGGAAGGAAGCACAAGGAAGACTGGGGAAAACGTTTTTCACACACATGTCCTCAGTTCATGCAGCATGGCAAGGACCCTTTGACACTGACACCTGGATACAAAGGAAAGCTAATATCCCTACTTGGATCATAATGGGAGAGTTGTTCCATATTTTATTCCTCCAGGAAATGAATCAGTTATTTTTTTTCTGTTGTGACACTCAACTTTTCAACCAGGTTTGGAGGAGGTACCAAGCCTATTCATTGATTCCTTCACTGACATGTGAAGTCTTTTTTTTCTTTCCAGCATTTCCAGTGCTGACATTCAAATAATGGCTTGCTTGTTCATCCTAGAGGAAGTTCCAAGTGCAACCTGAAATCATCAAATCAAGTGTCGCAACCAAGGATCTGACCAAGTAAAGTATGTGTTTAATAGTTTTATATGCCGCTGACTATATCTGTAAGACTTTATGTGCCATGTATATTTCATGCAGAGTAGTTGGCAGGAAAGTATTTCATGCTTAGAAAGTTTCATTCCAGTGTTGTGGTTAAAGTGAATGGTGTAAGCAAGATAAGGATTTACTGTTCTCCCCATCCAGCAAAGATTATTGCTGAAATTAATGCCATGCTCCAGGAGCAGTGGATTAGAAACTGTCATCTCCACAGGTTGATTTCCTGCTTAGAAAAACAATGTTGTGAGTTTTATTTGTGATGATTCCTATGAGAACATATTTAAAAACAAACAAACACACAAACAAACAAACCTGAAGTTAGAACACAAATCGTGACTGTCATTCAAAGGCAGAAAAAATACGTGGGGCTATTGCAAATAGGAGATAATACACACACACACACAAATAGAATTGTTTATCTTATCACTCCATGCAAATATAATGTGCTTTTCAGTTCATCATTATATTCATTCCCACTCTGTGGGAAGCCTGCTGATCTTCCAGTGACTTCCTGACAAAAGAAATCGCATGAGTATATAAATAAATAAAGGCTGCAACATCTGAAATGGTAGTTACTGAGTTCTATTACTTAAAAAAATGAAATGTCTACAATTTACTGATACTAGAAGTAACAGATGTATAAGATTCCCCATATAACTTTGAACTTGATTATTTTGATAGTTTCCCTCCCATAGCAGTGAACTTCTATGACCTCGTGGAGTTCAAATAATTTCTCTGTTTTTCAGTGCTCTGTAGGAAGGGAAATTATGCCTGCCTTCAGAGAGTTAATATTGGAATGCAGTAATTCATGCTACCTGGAAATGAAATTTTAGAATCCACAGATGGTAAAAGTCCTGCCCTACCACCTCCTGCCAGATATATTTGTGTATGAACATAAAACAACAGTCTTCTAGGGTTTGTATTGGTTTCCTTTCTACTTCAAGGCTCAACTTAAGATACAGCACTTGGCTTATGACCAAAAACAAACTCTAAGAGACTGCCTTCTTCCATATGTTCCACCATAATTTCAAAGATTGATCA
Organism: Varanus komodoensis; assembly: GCF_004798865.1. Classification (NCBI taxonomy): domain Eukaryota; kingdom Metazoa; phylum Chordata; class Lepidosauria; order Squamata; family Varanidae; genus Varanus; species Varanus komodoensis. The sequence goes on from NW_025335761.1 coordinate 6,411,234, forward strand.
AGACCACTTCAAATACTGCACAAATAGGAAGACAGACGGCCTTGGTGGTTTCCCCATAAGTGTGACAAGGTCACAATCTTCTCCCATGCAGAACAGCTTCATGAATGGAAGATGATTGGCAAGGATATACTTGACCTTTCTCCTTTCTGGGCACACAAGTTCCTGAAGAGGGGCTGGCCTTCTGTGAGCTTAACTTCAGCACCTGAAAGATAATACACCGTGCACAAAAGATAAAATCCATGGAAAGTTCTTCTACAGATACCATGTGAAAAAATGAATAGGAACTGCACAACGATGATTTGATGGCAACAGCTAATGCCTGAAGGTGCAAAAAGTAATATTTTCTATTCTTACCTTTTTTATACATTGAAAATGTCCGTGAATCTACCCATAGTCTCTGGATTCAAACAGTGTGGAATAAACTCTAAAAATGATCATACACATAAATGAAAGATGAGTTCTGTGTAATATTTACTCATATGCTTCAGAAAATAGTGGGGAATCGGTGTTACATTACAGCCCTTGCCCTAAGATGTTACCTATCCTTGTATATGAACAGAAACACATTATTTATAATGCCTATAATACAGAATAATTTACATTAAACAGCTTCCAAATGGTAATATTTGCATGAAAGAGAAAATGTACAATGATGACAAACTGAGATACAATCAAGTTTCTGACTGAATCATGTAATTGCAGGATATCTACAATTTTTGAATCCTTTTTTTAAAAAATCCATTTTGTTGTATAATGACACATGGAAAAATCAGCACATAAGATTAAGTTGTAAATTTGTACAGATTCTAAATACATGCCAGAAACTGCTTTAGAAATGTAGAAACATAGAAATAGAGCAAGTCAGAAGGAGCTCATCTCATCTGTCATTCCTCCAGTCTGGCTACTATTCTCATGACCTTGTGCTGAACTGGTCCTAACCTAGCTATCCTATAATGTGGAGCCCAGAATTGGACACAGTACTCCAGTTGTGGGTACGCTAGAGTCTTACAGCACTCTGTGCTAATTCCTCTCTTGATCTGAAAGCCATGCTTCTGGCTATATATCCAAAGTGGCATTCACCTTCTTAAATGCCACATCACACTGCTGGCTCCTGTTTAACCTGCTGTTGACAAGTACCCTAAGATCCCTTCACAAGTGATGCTTCCTAGCCACTTGTCCCACATCCTGTACCTATGGCACCTATTCCTGAGTTCCAAGTACAAGGCCTTGCACTTATCCACTTTAAATGCCATCCTCTTGTGTCCTGCCCATTTCCTCAGTCTGCCCAAATCCTTTTGGATCTGGAGTACCTGCTCCCCCGCTGTGGCCACCACCCTCATTTTGGTATCTGAAGAGTTGGTCAGCAGACTAGTTACCCCTTCTTCAAGTCTTTGATAAAGAGGTTGAACAGAAGCAATCCCAGAAATGAGCCCTGGGTGACTCCACTCTTCACTGGCTGCCATCCTGATGATTCCCCACTGATATATATCAGTGGGGAATCACTGATGATTCCCCACTGATGGACCATAAGCAGTCACCCTCTGCTTATGGTCCATCAGCCATGCCCTAATCCATTGGACAGTGCATCGATCTATCCCAAAGCTCCAAGTAGATCTCACTTAACCTGCTTTGGGAAGAATACAGTAACAAAATGATAGATGGAAATGACATTAGGATAAATCCATATGTACAGGCTGAGCCGCCATCTTCAAAGCTACAGACATTGTTCCTATTAACAAAACAAAATTACATTCTGGAGACATATAGAAACATTGCAAAACTAAAACACACCAACATGTTAATCAAGGAGCAAGCTAGTCCTGATCATAGTTCTAGAACCCCAAGTTGCCAAATAATAGAAAGAATTCTGACCATAGCTTTGGCTGGACATTCAATACTATTCACTACTTCAAAATTTCATGTATGACTCAACCAGCCCAGGCTTTCAAAATGTACTATATGTAGAACAGCCCAACATATGCTTACTGAAAATAAGCCCAAATGAGTTCAACAGCACCTATTCTCCCAGGTGCATGAGTACAGATTGGACCTTTACTCTTTCTTCAGATGAAAGTAGTGGCAATAGTTAGGCAAGGCTATAATTCCCCTGACTTATTGTCCTAATTTCAATGCCATTCACTCTCTGCATCCTTGAAATTCCACAAGTGTGAGTTTTCAAATTTAGTGCAAAATTTCACTTTAGGAAAAATTGACTAACAACTCTACACTGAGTTGCAGAAACGGTGGCTGACTCACTATGAAAAAGACTTGGAAGTGAAAGTAGATCAAACACCATGGATACAATGAAGGATGATAACTTCTACCTTACTATTTCAAAGTTTTTCACACTTCAATCTATGGTCTGGATATGGCTCATGTGGACTCCCCACCTGTCTCTCCTACCCATCAATCGAATGTGCAACATAATACTGCTCTTTCCTCCACTGCTTTCCTATTTTCCAGTAATCAGCTGAGCTACACATGGGAGAAGGATAATGGAGTAAGAGAGATTTAAACTCTCTCCAATTACGTATTCCTGTCCTGCTCCACTCAGCGATGGGAAAATAATTGAGTAGCATGGGGAAAGGAGAGTGCAGGGAAAGACAAGGAGGCTGTATGCAGGGGTGGACAATGTGTGCATGGATGAATATGTCTGTGTGTTGGTGAAGTGTGTGCGTGTGTATGTGTGTATATGTTGCAAGGAGAGCTTAATTCTATTGAAGCATGTATGAGATTGTAGTTTTAATACTGAAAAGTCAGAAAGTGACAGAAACCATCACTGACAGATTTGACCATCCCTGGATTGTACCAAAAGTATAGCATGTTTGCATCATTATTTCTGACATTTCCAGTATCTTAAACATTTTACTGACTGAAAACATTTTCCTCTGATATCAGATGCAGTCATGCAACTGTTGGACACTCAAAACCTCTGTCAGGAGAAAGGGAAGGGGAAGGAAGAGAACATTGTAGCCAATATTCTTTCTGTCTGCCTGCTTTTTGAGTCCTGGGATGGTGTACTTGCTCATCCTTCACAGGACTCCATATATGCAGGAGACGAAAGTCATGGAACTAAGTGGTGGGATCCTGATTGGGGGTGGGGGGTGGAGTATTTATCACAGAATCATAGAGTTGGAAGGGGTCAAGAAGGCCATAGGTCCAATTCCCTGCTACTGTAGGATACCAAATTGCACCATTCTTCCCAGATGACTGTCCAGTTGTATCTTGAAGACTTCTGGTGTGGGAGAGCCCAAAAGCTGGCTTGGCAATTGGTCCCATTGTCTTGAACATTCTCTAACATTGTCCTGAACATGCTCTAATATTCAGGAAGATCTTCCTGATATCTACTTGGAATCTGGCTTTCTGTAACTTGAGCCCCTTATTCCATGACTTGCACTCCGGGATGACTGAGAAAAGATCCTGTCCTCCTTCTTTGTGACAGCCTTTCAAGCACTTGTAGAGTGCTATCATGTCCCCCTCGAAGTTCGGTCTTCTTTTCTCAAGGTTGAATTAGTGATTGGTAGAAGCAGATATGGCATTGGGTGGAAGGTCAGCCAGGTAAGAACATGGTCCAAGCACTGAATAACTACGGTGTGTTCCAGTTCTTGCAACCACAGCTTTGGTGGTGGTTGTTCTATCAGCCTCCCCTCAAGTCTCCAGTGCATTTAAAACCTCTCTTATCTATGGTTTAATACTTTATGAGGTGATCAGCCTGGCATGTGTAACCAAGACCAAGGTGAGTGAAGGAGAAGTTAGCTTGATCCAACTCTGACCACCAGATAACATGTCACCAAATCAGGAAAGACTGGAATGCCAGGAAGAGAGGATTGCCGTAATCTACAGGAATTTTCTCCCCCTTTCTGTCAGGATCAGGGTCTGAGTGACCCTGTAAGTGCCTGCAGAACCAGCATCACCTTACAGGCTCTTGCAGGGAGCAACTGAAGCACAATTATGCAGTGTAGCTGGAGAGCCTGAAGACCAGCATAAAAGGCTTTCTGGCACTGCTGTTCTTTGCCACAGCAATGCAAGTTGTCTTGGTGACACTGTGCTCTGGACCTTGCATCTCTGAGGCCTGCTCTAGTTTCTGCTTGCCTCATTCCAGCCCTGCTCCAGTCTGCTCCTGCCTTACTCCTGTTTGATCCAGTGTGCCATAGGCTCTGCTCCTGACTTAGTTTAGAACTTTTGCATTTAGTGCTGGAGCTGACAGAGGCTGGTTGTGATGTTGAAGTCTCCCAGGCTGCTGGTCCTGGAGAACATCAACATCGGTGCCAAGGGGTGCATCTCTGTGGTGACTCAGGCTTGAATTGATATAGTGACCACAGTGGGACTATTCTAGCAAGTCACTTGTCCAAGACATGAGCTGGGCACACTCTAGCTTTTTGTTTTCATTCAGTTTGTTGTTTTCAGCCAGGCATGGGGTAGTGAAGACAGGGAACTTTGAATTGGTGGCCCCCAAAGGTTGTTCAAGGCCTTTTGGGGGGTTTCTGGCTGATATGGCTGGTGATCCTGTTGAATGCCTGGTTGATCGTTGGAATACAGTGATTATCTGGGCAGTTGACCTGATCACTCCCAAGCACCTTTCTGTAGATCTTCTACAGACCTATAGTATACCTTGGAGCTGAAAGCGATGAACCACACAGATGGAGATGGCTTGAGAATATATGGAGGAAAACTCCTACAAGATGCTATCAAGCCCTGGCTCATGCCTATAGTCAAGAATGTTTGGAGGTGGTTAGAGGATCAAAGAAACAATGTATCACTGCCTCTATTCAGTCCTCCCTTTGCCTCGCAGCCAAGCTATGGGATCCTCTAGGACCTATTACATGCTGATTCCATTGAAATCTCAGAGCCAGCTGATGCATGAGACAATATATTTCCTAGGCATTTCTTGATTCTGCCAGGAGTTAGACTGCATTATTACCACAGTTGAATCAGGCAAAATTCTCAGAGCAGAGCCTGGTCAAGTTTTCTTGGATGAGTTCCAGTTAGTACAGCTCAGGAATGTTGACAAGTTTTTGGACAGGTTTGTGCAACTGCATCACTGCTGGATCCTTGTCCTTCTTAAATTATAAAAATTAGCAGGGAAGAAGCAGCTTGGGAGGACGGGAAGGTGACTAGTGCTTCTTTACAAGTAGTGTCATGCCACCTGAAAAGGTCACTCCTGGGGGATAAAAACCCCCAACCCTTTCTAAATGTAAAAGACCTTAATCATTTCAGGCAGTGATAAGTGTCTGTTTCCTTGGCAAGGTTCTTGAGCAGCTGGTGGCAAACCAGCTCCAGGCAGTGTTGGAGTGAGACTGATTATCTGGATTCATTTCAGTCAGAGTTCACGTTGGATTTTGGCATGTAAACAGCTCTGGTCACCCTGTATGATGATACTGATGGGAAATGGATACAGGAAATGTGATCCTGTTGACATTTATGGATCTCTTAGGAGGTTTTGATACCATCAACCATGCTATCCTTCAGTGGTAGCTGCTGAGTTAGGAGTAACATAGAAACATAGAAACAGAGCGAGTCAGAAGGGGCCTCCTGGGCCATCTAGTCTGACCCCAGCTACAGCCGGCTCCACTCATGACATGCCCACCATGTGCATGGCCAGCCTATCTTTGAACACCCTCACTGATGGGGCCTCAACGACCTCTTGTGGAAGCCCATTCCATATCCTCGGTGTCCTAACTCTCAGGAAGTGCTTCCTGGCATCCAAATGGAACCTTAGTTCCCTGAGCTTTGCTCCATTGGAGCGTGTCCTGCCTTCCTCTACAGGGGAGAACAGGTCTCTACCCATCTCCATGTGACATCCCCTCACATACCTGTATGTCGCCAACATAACCCCTCTGAGTCTCTTCTTCTCCAGGCTGAAGAGACCCAGTTCCCTTAGTCTTGCCTCATATGGCATCCCCTGCAAACTGGCCACCAACCTTGTGGCCCTACACTGCACTGGCTCTAACCTGGCTATATCCTTTCTGTAATGAGAGGCACAAAACTGAGCACAATACTCCAGTTGTGGGTGCACCAGAGTCATATAGAGTGGTAGTAATACCTCTCTCAATCTAGAAGCCACACTTCTGGCTATGCAACCAAGGGTGACATTCGCCCTCTTGACCACCACATCACACTACTGACTCATGCTTAGCCTGCAGTCAACCAGTATCCTGAGGTCCCTTTCACAAGTGCTGCTCTCCAGCCACCTGTCACCTAACCTGTACTTATGACAGCTATTTCTATGCCCCAAGTGCAAGAACTTGCACTTATCCACATTGAACGCCATCCTGTTGTCTCCTGCCCACTTCCATAGTCTGTCCAGGTCCTTTTGGATCTGGAGTACCTGCTCCTCAGTTGTGGCCACTGCTCCAGTTTTAGTATCATCTGTGAATTTGATCAGCAGACTGTTTACTCCTTCTTCCATGTCATTTATGAAAAGATTAAACAGGATCGGCCCCAGGACAGAGCCCTGGGGGACCCTGCTTGTCACTGGCCGCCATCCCGATGATTCCCGCTAATGGTTACCCTCTGCTTTCGGTCAGTCAACCATGCCCTAATCCACCTGACAGTGCTTTGGTATATCCCAAAATGCCTCAGTTTCTCCACCAGGATATCATGGGGCACTTTATCCAAGGCCTTGCTGAAATCCAGGTAAACCACATCCACTGCATCCCCTCCATTTAGCCATCTCAAAACCTTGTCATAGAATTCCACAAGGTTTGCCTGTCAAGACCTGTTTTTGCAGAAGCTGTGTTGTGTGGCTGCCAGCCTCCCTTCCCTATCTAGCATCACTAGATCTCTCTCTATTATGAGTCTTTCCATTGTTTTTCCTAAATGGACATAAGGCTAACAGGTCTGTAATTCCCTATGTCCCTTCTACAACCCTTTTTGAAAATTGGGACCACTGATACCACCCTCCAGTCCTCTGGAACTTCACCCGTTCTCCACAAGGCCTTGAAAATGGAGGCCAGCAGGCGTGAGAGAACCCCTACCAACTCTCTAAGTACTCTCAGTTGTAACCCATCAGGGCCTGGTGCCTTTGTAATGTGCAATGCCCTGAGGGGCCCCTCAACTTCTAGGGGGGTGACTCTAATCTGTGCCCCTAAGTTCCCGGCCTCATCTGATCTCCTGTGCGGATATCCCCCATCCTGCTTTGGGGAGAACACAGAGGCAAAATAGTCATTTAGCGTCTGTGCCTGTTCCCACATATCAGTCACTGGATCTCCTTCCTCCTTAGTTAGTGGTCCCACCACTTGTCTCCCTTTCCTAAAGTGAGTAGTGCAGCACTTTGCAATGTTTTGACCTGGACAGCCAGCCTCAGAAGGTAGTGCTTGGGAGATACTGTGTGGCCCCTTGGACTCTCCAGTGCAAGGTTCCTTAGGGGTTGTTCTTGTTCTACATGCTATAAAATATTTGCATGAAACCGTGAGTCGGGCTATCCAGAATTTTGGAGTGCACTGCCATCAGTATGCTGATTACATGCAGTTCTGTTTCTCCTTTTCCGCAGATGAGTCTGTGGATGGGCTAAACTTGTATCTGGCTGAAACTATGGACAAAGCCCTCATCTTGAGGGCTAATAAACTGAAACTCAGTCTAGACAAGACTGAGGTGCTTTTAGTGGGTGCTTCCTCTGATTGGATAGAGTGTTCAGCCTCTTCTAGATAGGATCGCTCTCCCACTAAATGAGCCACATAATGCCCATGGGCATTATGTCAATTGCTTAACAAATCTTATGATTTAATTTGGGTAAGCTGCCACAGATATTTAAATTTAGTTTTAAATTGTGTACTGTGATTATTAATGTAATTTTTATCTGAATTTTATGTTGTATTTGTTGTATTCATATGCTGCTGTAAACAGCCCTTTGTCTATTGGGTGGCATGACAGTAATAATAATTATATTAAAATGAAATTTGAGATTTTTAAAAGATTTGCATAAACATTTGTATGCTATGTTATGCATATTTTCCCTTTTCTCTTAAAATTCACTCTTTCTTACACATAGTTTTACAAAATGTTTTCCAAAAATGCTTCATTTACACTTATTTCCAGTATGTGTGCAGCATGCCCTGATCTACATATAAATACATGCATTTTGGTTCACATATTGATTGAAAAATCTGAACTTTACATTAAAAGATGTACTGAACATGTTCCCTGTGTATTGCCAAGTATAGTGCTATAAAGTAATGTCATGTAAATATAAACAACCCTTCAAGAACTCTGTCCAGTACAAGTCATAGCTGATCTACTTGATAAATCATCTGCTGGAGTCCAGATCTATTGTAGTTATGTGTTATTTTCCAACTTCTGTTCTTAATAGAAGCATTTTCACACTGACAAGAAACAGTCTTTTTCCATCTGAGTGAATGATGAAACAAAATACGCCCAACAATGCAAAAATGAAGACAGAAAGGATTGAATGACATCCATAGTTCTGTACTTATTTCATTTTCAATATACCTTTATTTCTTTATCAAGTACATTTTGAATAGTGTTCAATATTAAAGTATTGAAATATGGTAAGCAGATTGTGTGGTACTTTTAGAAGGTTTCATTTTTAAGATCTAATAATTTGATCTGCAAGCCAGAATTTGATTATAAGTTCTAACCATCTCAAGATTTTATCTTGGAAAATTCTCTAATTATTTCATTTCTATGCAGCTCCATAACCAAAAGGTTCTCTGGGTGGCTATCTCATGTTTAATATACCTAAATGTGTGAGCTTGAGTCATGTGAAAATTATGAAATTTTATTTTAGAAGTGTCCTTGAATCATGCAAAGTGTTCTGTGCCTTCTGAAACCTTACAATAAATGATTTTTGAAGGATTCAAAATTAATTCAGTAACTTTGAAAGATAAGGTGCCTATGTTTTCCAACTTTACAGCATGAGTATTGAAATATTCAGCATGTTAGTAATTTAGTTACTTCATTTGGGATTTCTGTGTCTTGTTGTTTATTTACATAGGCAATCCATGCACATTTTTATTCATTCAACTTCCTGTAAGAACATTACTGGTATAGGAGCCAAAACAAAGACAAAGAACCTTATGGCACCTGAGTCTAATAACGAAATCTAATGATTCATTGTGCTTTATTTAAGTATTAAATGTTTAGAACGTTAAGTGCATGTGCTAGATGATTATACATGTGCATGAATGCACACACATGCCATATTAGATGTACTTCACTTGCTAACATGTCTGAATTTGACTGGGATATGTGTTCTCCTAGAATAAAAGGTTAGAGAACACATGCTGATAGCAGAAGTTAGTGTAGGACACTGCGAACTTAAATGAATGATCCTACTGATAATAAAGGGGCAGATTAAGGTAAGTCTTCAGCCTTCCTAGTTACGTATACCTGGAAGCCTATTCTTCACAGTGAATTAAGAGGGTGGCTTATCAGATGATATTACACTTCAGTATCTGTCTATCACAGCCAAGATAGCTAATAAGCAGGGATGATGGAGTTTTACTCCAATGACATCTGGGTACATTCTGATGGGATTGGAAGCAGAATTAGACTTCCATAAAGGGAAGGGAGCTTGAAGAGCTCTGCTCACAGAAGGTTCTGCTGCCTGTCCTTGAGGGTACCACTCCACCTCCATACACATGTGCACACACATCATTACCTCAGTCACTAGAACTTCTTTATGTTTGTAGCACTTTTAGTAGGCTGGAGGGGCTGCCACAGGAAAGGGAAGGCAAGGAAATCCATTTCAGCTTGCACAGTTGATCCAGATGAAATCTGGATCCAGTCTTATAGGTTTTAGTATAGCTTCATTTCAGCAGCTCCACAACATCTTTCCTTATGATGACCATGAGGTGTCAGTCTTGGGAGGCTGACCTGTTTGCTTTAGGGAAAGCTATTCAGAATCATAGCAAAAGTTTACTGGACTAGCATTCTGTTGACAAAGTGACTATTAGTTGCCTTCTTGTGTTGCCCTTTGGTCTGATTGAAGGCAGTTTCTTTGCTTACACAATGTCTGAACTGTTCAACCTATATTTATTGCTAAAGGAGTTTTCTGGGCAGGTGATGGAAATATGGCTCTGGAAGTCATGTGTGCTTAATAGTGAGGATGGTACTATTAGTCTGGCAGTCATGTTGCCAACACAGAGGAAACATTATTGGCGCATTTCTTATTGAACTTGGTTCCATGTCAGGATACTGATAAATGACCAGCTGTTGCAGATAGGAGTGTTGTTGTTCTTTAATAAACAAGGATCAGCCTTTGAGACAGTGTAAAGTATGGGGTACAAAAATTTTAAAGTAGGCAACTGCAAAATGCGTTCTCAGTGTTGCCCATTTTCTAGCTGTGTAAGATAAGATTAATCTGGCTTTGTCAGTGTTCATCCCTGAAGGGAATAACAGGTTTAGGTATGACTTCTATAAGCCCTTCACAAAGGCAGACCTGTGGGAAATGTATGCGGTGTTCTTGCATTAGTAACTAGAAGCCTATAGCTAAGTTTCTGGTAGAAGACATGCACACCATTGTATCTCAGATATGAGCCATGATATCCAGAAAGCAAGTTTGTATACGAACAGCATGAAGCTCAGGTTGATGGAAGGATAGATGATGGAAAGTATTTCCTCTGTACCACAAGCCAGAAATGAAGAAAGTATTACCAATAAATCTCAGCTGGAAAGGGAACACAGAGAAGGCTGCTGAGAAATGTTCAAAGTCTGCCCTTAGTAAGCTGGTGTGTTCTGCACATGGAGGAACCCATGGGAGTTTCATTCTGTTGAAGATGGAAGCCATATTCTTTCAGTTGCGGAAAAACATATCACAAGAATTTCAGTAGGAATAACAAGAATGCAAGAAAGATCTGTGGTTTAGTTTTGAGAATCTATATGGAGAAGTCTCCATACAATTTCAGCAGGTGCAGAGGTCATTTTCCCCCACCCCCCACCCCAACACACGCAGTCATGGCATGTCTCATTCTCCCATCTCCTTGTAAAAATCTAGGGACACTCCACTCTTGATGCCATCACAGCACACACTTCTCTGCCTCTCCAAGTGGCAGCCAGTGGTGGTAAAGCAGAGCAGGGAAATCTCATCTTCATATTGCACACATCCTGTTAAGACAAGAGGGATGCGAAAGAGAAACCAAAGTGCTGTCTTGGTGTCTGACATAATAGCCATACCCAGCTCGACATTCTTAGATCTGGTCCCTAAGTACCACATTACATACAATATTAAATGCATGATTTTTAAAACAATAAGATTCATTTTCTTATTAGAAATAGCAATGCAGGGGCTCAGACAGGATTGGCTCCATAATGTGCAGATGATTTTTTTTAACCCTTTCCTTTGCTGCTGTTCCAATGAAATGTCTCGGGAGAGACCTTTAGGATGTTCGCTTGCCAGAGCATAAGTCCAATCAAGCTAAAAGGACTTAAAATCTGAATATGTATGCATGAAATCATACAGTTAGGCACATAAGTTTCATAGAAAACTGTTTCTTTACCTCCACTACCACACCACAAGTCCTAGCCTAGCTCGTAACCATCATTCCTTTCTGATGCTGAATGAGAAAAATGAGAAACTGGACACACTGAATGTAAGTATGCATTTCACACACTGTCTGTTTTTGTTCTAAGAAGGAAAGCAAAATATGACCCTCCAGAGTGGAAGCCAGTTTAATTTCTTGCAAAAGTGCTGCTTGTCAGAAAGTCATACACTTCATCCTAATGGTTCAAAATAGGCCATTTTAACTACCAACAAAATCAGTTTCTTGTGCTCCTGAGAATCACTAGCTTCTTTTCCAGACTGAAAGTTTTTAGACAGAAAATATTCAGTAGGGTTAATCCAGCTGCACTACACTTCCAGCACTCTGTGCTGTGTGTTATCTAAAAGGCTTAGCTGCCTTGCTTTGAAACCCTAAACAATGACCCTCTTCCTTTTCAAAGTCTGCAAGGGGCAGGAGGCACCCTCTGGTATTCCTCTCCCTGGTTTTATCTTCACGCACTGCAAACTTTATTAATAAAAGTTCCAAATTTAATGCCATGACACCTCCGAAAAACATTGAATTAACACAATAGTTTTGCTTTAGCTCTGCCACCAAGTTATGGCTCGTTATGTTTAACATCTGCTTTTATGCACACTGTTTTTTTTATTACGAACAAATCCATAAATCAAACCTTACACTGGGCTATGGGAGAATAAATTCAGATCATGGAGAATGGGCTCCATTAGTTACCCATGTGCTCACCAGAGCAGGCCACACATGGGACTGAACCTACAAGTCACTCCTGTGTCTGAAAACAACTATTTAATGTGCTGAATTTAATCAGCATTACTAGCTCAGTCCACATGAGACAGGCACTCTGGATTCTTGGGGTAATTACCTAGAACATATCTCCAATGTCATAAAGTGTAGTTCCAGATACATGCACACATAAAGAAAAGCAAAATTCCGAGCAACAGGCCAAACAAGGTTCCATAATTGCAGCCATTTTCATATATTTTCATATAAGGGGCAGCTTCACAAAAACATGCTCAAATTTCTTCCCCTATTTCCTTGCAAATGGTTGGGGGTTGAGAGTCCATTGACATTAAATTCCTTGACTTGTATTGATTCTGAATAAAGACAGTTTCTCAGGTAATTCTCACTGGCCTATTCACAGGGAATGCTAAAAACAAACAAAAGAAAGAAGTGGCTTTTGAGGTGAGCCAAGGAGAGCTTGGCAACCCATCTGTCATCTTGTCTTCTGGAGAGATTATACCCAGTAACTTAAAAACAAGACATTAGGATGAATGTATCATGGATGCAATAAAGGCAAAAGGCAATGTCCAACACTCCAGGGAGCCTACACACAACTTCATGTTGTTGTGGGGCCATCAATGAACCACTTTATCTGTCTTCCACATTCTCTGCTCACAGCACACACAGTAACAACTTTTGAAAGAAATGTAATGTTTTCATTCCATGTGTACACATAAGATTCCTTGCACTAATGGAGTGGTGTTGGAGTGATGATGTTTGTGATTGCCTACTACAATTTGCCCTGCCACACACATCCTTAATTTATTTCTAGCATGGTATCCCCACTCCCTAAAAGAAAAAAGAAAAGCCATGCACTGGTACAGCAGGAATTCCTTCCCAGTAGTTTGTGTTTCCAAAGCCATGGAAACTTCTGACATTTCTTATTATGTCACCTTACAGCCAAGTCATTGATTTCACAATAAGTTTATTTGTGCTCAGGAATTATGTAGATTATCTTTTATGTGTGTGACTGTACAGGAGAGGGAGAAGTATTAGCAGCAACAAAGAAGGAAGTTTCCTAAAAGTTCCCCCAATGACCACAGAACCACATAAGCACCTTCCTGTCAGCACATGTCAAACCACCAAGCAGATCTTCTCTGCTACTTTCTCCAGACTATCTTAGCCTACAAGGCTTCCAGTCACAGCTCAGGGAATGACAGTGAAAAGTGAAATGAATCACAGGAGGTAGAAAGATCATTATTTGAGAGGAAGGCAATACAGATATATGGCAGAGCAGTAATGCGAGCAGTGGCAGAAATGCTCGGTGTACATCACCTCCAAGTCATAGGAAATCAGGTCCCGGGGCAACATAATCAACAAGTGCAGAGCAGGAAGAGGACCAGGGCTCAGTTCATGTGAGGCATCAGAGCAGAAGAGGAAAAGGCAGAAGGAGAGTCAGATTTCAATCCAGAAATGCTCATGGAAGAAAGTGCTCCAAAGGGTCACTGTCTACAACAAGATCACATCGGTGTGAGTGTACAATTCTTTTAACATTGCTATCATTATTCAGAAGCTGCCGGAGCCACATTCCAGGGTCCTCCTTGTTGAGCAAGCCCCTCCATGTGTGCAAGCACGCTCCAGAGCAATCTAGCACACACCTTCTGAATGTATTTTCAGGTGTTTTGTTATGTTTGTTTTTCCAGAGAACTTCCCCATACCTTTCAGCAGAACCCTTGTCCTCCACAGGTGGTACCATTATGGTAACTGCCCCTTAAGGTCCAGGCTCCTCCTGTTCTAGTGACAGAGCCTGAACATTGTCCGTGACAAGTGGCTCCTGGTCCTTTAACTTTTCTACTAAAGAGGAGTCTTCCTAGGGGCAAGGCCTATAGGGCCACACACCCAGATCATGCCACTGATGCATTGCCCCATCACCTTGCCATGCTGAATGTAACATCTAAGGTAAAAGAAAAAAAGTTCACCTCTTCATAAAAAAACACTAATGCAGAAATATATGGAATGATCGGTGACAGGGACACAGTGAATATTGTGAATATTGTGGCAATACAGACACAAAACAGTAGGTAAAATAGTCAAAGTCAATGGCCCAGTTTCTTCACTTTTGTGGCATAACTTGCATTAGAGCATGGTTTGATCCAGGAAGGTAATTAATTTTACATTCCTATGAAAAGTTCTCAGTGGTATGCATGACCTCGAATTGACCTATGGGAGATTTTAAGATGGCTTCATTGAATATGTCTGTGTATGCATGCACATTTGTGTTGATGAAAGGTAATTTTCTCAAGGACTTTTTCCAAACTTCTAGGTCATCCAGTATTACAGGAAATTGAACTACAGTATGCTATACTAGAACTGGATTCTGGCTTTAAATCATCGTCATTCCAAACAGGGGTGCACAACCCATGGTGTGCACTTCCCAAGGTCTCAACTGGAGCCCCCAGGTGCTCTGATGTCCTGCATCACAGTTCCTCACTCTCTCCTGGCTGCCTCAATGAGTAATCAGTCAGTGAAAGCCACTGTACATATGTGCATTTCTGTGCAGGTGTCTAATGAATGCATCTGGCCCTGGGCTGCACAGCTTGTGCACCCCTAGTTTAAAGCTATATTTTAAAAGATATAAACTTTTTAATGAACAGAATGTCCAGAGAAAATAGTAATCTCATTTCAAGCATTCCTAGTTCGAATTTAAAAATAACTCCATGTTGCTGCAGAAAATTAAGTCCCCCTGCCAATATTTGCTCCAACAGGCATCGGAAAGCCGATGTTGCTCCATATTTGATGTCAAATGCGACCTGCCAGAGTGCACTAAATTATTAGCTGTCCTGAAACACAAGTACAACATATTCCTTATAGTTTGTCTTCTGGACTCAATACTTTAAAGAGGCAAACTCAATTTGACAACTCTGCCTTCCCCATGCACAACATGCTGTAAGCCCACTTTATGACAGCCTGTGTCAGAAATATTTTGTGTCAAAGAGTTTTGCTCCATTTATAAAGTATCCTTTAGCATTGGCCTCTGTTTGTCTCAGTTAACCTTGCACCTCTGAGTACCAAATTCAGCTCAAGGCTGACTCTTTTGTTTGCTCAGCTGATCCAAACTGAGTGAAATTAGGGTCTGCACTTTCACCTTTCCCCTTTCGTTTATCGGCTTTGCAAGAAACTTTTTATATATAACACAAGGGTCAGTTATTAATATTATTAATTATCATTATTACTTTAATATCTGTCTTCTTTTCTACCCACATTTAGGTTAACATCATTAGCAATGTGCAAAATGATTCAGCAGAAGTACGCCTGTGCTGATTCACTTCCCACTTTAGAAATGTAGAAACATAGAAACAGCGCGAGTCAGAAGGGGCCTCCTGGGCCATCCAGTCTGACCCCCGGCTCTAGATGGCTTCACTCATGACGTGCCTACCATGTGTATGTCTAGCCCATCCTTGAACACCCTCATGGATGGGGCCTCAATCATCTCCTGTGGAAGCCCAAATTACATACCTGAGATTGTTTCACAACAGGTCACTGTGTATAGGCTACACAGCTGGTGAATGCTATCAAGTGATGTTTTGCCTGTATGGACCATCCATATGGTATAGTCTTTTTAACAGGTATGAAAAGTAGTATGGTGTAGTGGTTAGAATGTTGGACTAGGACTTGATTTAGCTTTTAGTCCTCAGCCACTGGGTGGCTTTGGGTCAGTCACAGATTCTCAGCCTAACCTATCTCCTAGGACTGTTGTGATGATAAAATGGAAAGGAAAGGAAACTTGCAAACCTGCAAACTGCCTTGAGATCCATGCAAGAGAAATATGGACCATGTTGGAAGGTAATGCAACAAATATGGTGCTTTTGTAAAACCACCCATCTCATTAAACCTAACACTTATCAACACAGCAGGGGCAATTTATCCCTGTGCTGTCCACTCAGATACCAAGTGGTCAAGGTGTGGGTATTGGCAATGGCTGCCCAAAAGCCTTGAACAAAATGCATGAATGTTTATTTCATCAGAAAGTCTAAAGACAAGCCCTACTGGCAAAGCTACTCATCGAAACCTTTTTAAATCTAAGCTGTAGTGTCACTGGCATGCCCTAATAACATCACAGCTGCTTCAGTTGAATCATCCTTCACCAGTCCAAATGCCATTGCTTGGGTTCTTTCTGGCCAACAGCTTGAACTTAGTGTCCTGTGTTTAAACTGGAACTGAAGTTGAGAAACCCAGTTTGTAGCTACAATTTTCCAGTGTTTTGCAATGAACCAGATGCCTTTTCATGGGTTCCCCTTGCTCTGAGGTCAGGTCATTATACTGGCCCATGTTCTATTTTCCTTGGCTTTTCTCCTAAAACTAACTTCTGTTTCTATGGTCCATAACTGCCACCAGCATCCAGTCATGCTTGATCATATTATGTTCTGATCCCCTTCTCTGTCATTTTCTTAGCACTGCCTTCCTCTCATTTGGCAAATGGTAATATTCCCCAGTCTCAGTCCTTGCCTTTTCTTACTAGCCCTACTAAGAACTGATATACTGACTATGTGGTCGCACATGTATATGCTGATCAAGCCATTTTGTTCTTTTGCAGTGAATGAGCATGTGTGAGCTTCAATAATAATAATCTATAAAATAAATGCTCTTATTCTATGCTTGTAAATTTTGAATGCATGGTTGAGCTAATTTCTGCAGTTTAGAAGTAGTTATTCACCATTTTGGTAAGAGTACATAAATCTACTGGGTGGACACCAAACCTTTGATTAAGGTCCTTCTTGATTCTGAGTTGGTCATTGCACATTGCAGATGAGCAAGATGTATTCCCAGGGTGACAAGGATGCAACAACTCCATGAAATATAAAAAAAGGATACTTGTATATTTGGTATATTCTCAGATAGTTACAGATAGAAAAATCTTCATTTACTAGATATCTGCTTGGTTCACCAATTCTGCAGTATACAAGAAGGTTTTACAGAGGTAAGTAATTTTACACTGGATACAGATAGGCAAGAATCTAGGAACAGCTCTGAACATCACTGTTCTCTTCATGCACACAACAGCCATCTATATGAATCTGTTTAACATGGAAAGTGATCCTTGGGGAAGGTATTCCCATGTGATATTAAGAGTGAATGCATGTAATGTAAATATACAGATGACTGCAGTATCTATAATGAGATCCAAACAGTGTCAGTAGCTTGCATTTCATGTCTATCTGTGTCTGATATAGTCAGACACAAGTGAACTTATATGCCTGCCAATATTTGCTGAGATTCAAAAGTGAGCATAATTCATCCATGCTCAGGTCTGTTTTTCATTAAAAATTGGGTACAAAATCTAAGTACCGAGCATGTTTTAAGTCTTGTAAGTCTTGTAAACTACATGGGGGAGTGGGAGGGCAGGAAGAATTCTAAATTATGTGTTGAACCTGAGATGAATATGTATAAGTACAAAGCTTGGAGTACATCTAAAATGTAAGCTCTTTTTTTCTTGCCTCCACACTTGTAAATAAGGGGAGGTGTCTTAAAAATCACAAATTCAATTGCCATCAGAAATCCATACTTTTCAGTTTTGAACATGCATCATATTTGATTATTTTTATATGTGATTTATGCTCAGTAAGTTCTTAAGCTGGCTGCCTCTTAACACTGTTTTATGACTTCATGTATAGTTTTAACTGATTTAATATTTGCTGTCAAAGAACTTAAAGACATTGAAGCAGAAGGCTGATATAAAAATCTTCATTCTCTTCCCCTGAGATTGGCAGCAGAAGCCCTCCTCGGGAACCCTCTGTGAAAGACATCAGGAGACAGAGTACCTGGAGGAGGGTCTTCTCTGTGGTGGCAACCCACTTATGGAATGCGCTCCCCAGAGAGGTCCGCCTAGGGCCGTCATTATATGTTTTTCGGCGCCAGGTTAAGACCTTTTTATATAATCAATATTTTAATAAGTTTTAATATTGAATTTTATTACCACATTTTAATTTGCAGCCAGAGTGGGTTGTCAATTTATTTATATTATATTATGTACTTTGGAATTTTATTTGTGTAAGCCATCCTGAGGCTCTTGCAAAGGACGACATACAAATATCTTAAATAAATAAATAAATTCATTGTCTTCAGCACAGCAGTGCTAAATTCTTCTGCTTCTTCAATATAACATTGTCCAACATTTATGTGCCAGGGCATGTAACTGTTTGTGATGCACAATTCTGACTAAGCATACTGAAAATACATGTGTTGTATAGTTATGTAGAGCAAGAACATTTTCTGAGGAGGTAACTGAAGCAGAAGCTTTTGACAATGAGATGATGATGATGAAATTCAGTTCTGGGATCCACATTATAGGAAGGATATAGCCAGGTTAGAGTCAGTGCAGCGTAGGGCCACAAGGATGGTGGCCAGATTGCAGGGGATGGGGTATGAGGCGAGACTGAGGGAACTGGGTCTCTTCAGCCTGGAGAAGAGGAGACTCAGAGGGGATATGTCGGCAACATACAGATATGTGAGGGTATGTCACATGGAGATGGGTAGAGACCTGTTCTCCCCTGCAGAGGAAGGCAGGACACGCTCCAACGGAGCAAAGCTCAGGGAACTAAGGTTCCATTTGGATGCCAGGAAGCACTTCCTGATGGTTAGGACCCCAAGGGTATGGAATGGGCTTCCATGGGAGGTGGTTGAAGCCCCATGGGTGAGGGTGTTCAAGGATAATCTAGACTTGCACACGGTAGGCATGCCATGAGCAGAGCCGGCTGGAGCCGGGGGTCAAACTAGATGGCCCAGAACGCCACTTCTGATTTGCTCAGTTTCTATGTTTTTATGAAGACAATGATGGTGAGTTATATATTTTGGCTCCAGTTTTCAATAATCACTCTCCCATACATATTCCCCCCACCTAAAAAAAATAAAGTGCAATAATTCAAACGCTGACTGGGATATGCTGGTGGTTGCAGGATCTTTCTCTCTCTTTAAAGATATGTCAGATTGTGCTCCAAAAATACTTTACAGTGAGGATAATGTAAGTAAATATAAGTAGCTCTGAAAATATACTGCAGTGCTGCAGAACCAGTCAACAGAGTAAGACCCCAGATTGTGAGAGCTCATTAAAAAGTTAATGCTTGATATTGATGGATGGTCGCTCGCATAAATTGAAGTGGGACTGAACTGTTTTAGCAGTGCAGTTCACATTTCATTGAATGACAAATCTGCTATGTAACTCACAGCTGCTATCAGTTGTACAAAGCTGTATTTTAGTCCTGGCCTGTGAAATAGCAGTTCTGGCTGGCTTCTAAAGTGTCCACACAATTTGTTAACAAGGAGAATAGAAACTATATGAAATCTGACCTTAGAGCAGTAAGTTCAAGGCACTGTAAAGCATGAACTAAGTACTTGGATAATAATCACATTTCTGACAATCGGTTGGATGAACCTGGAATATTTTGCTAGTTGCAATGGAAAACATATGACGAACTCCACATGGCTACTGACAAGAAGTTGTCAGGAGTTCTATTGTCTTTTCTTCCTGCATAAAGCTGACACATTTCAGTTTGATAATGGGGAAGATGGGAGACATTTGCAATACATTTGGCAAGGAGATTGTAAAGGACTCAATTGCCTTTCTCTGGTTGGAGCTCATCATATTATACTCTCCTATCAGTATATTAAGTGGGATTGTTCTGAGTCAGGTTTTGATCCATGCTGTACACTCTGACTGACAGTGGCTTTCCAAAGTCTTAGGCAGCTGAGATCCTTCACATGGCAGTGCTAGAGATTAAAGCTCATATGTGGAAAGCCCATTCTCTGCCTCCTAATGCTTAGGACCCAAGCTGTGGCCCCATCAGAGATGCTGGGCCAATTATCATATGCCAATGTCACCTGCTACTGAAGACAGTCAGTTTTCCTGAAACATTCAGCTGTCCTACACTAACCATGGTTCACATGGTTACAGGCACTTTTGCTTATGCCTGGGAGATAACAGTTTGCCATTGACCCATGGTTTCTACTTCATTTCTTCAGTGCTTAACTTCATACAAATAGGGGAATGCCTACTGACATGGATCTGTAAAAATACAGAAAGGAGCTTGAAACTGTTGAATTTGGAGATCATCCTACATGTATGCATGCATCACAGAAATTGTAAGGGCTTTAGAAAAGGCAGTTTGTTTCCTTCTGCTTGCAAGTTTCATATTTATTTATTAAAACATTTTTATGCCACCCTGTTCGCTGAAGCCTCAGGGCGGCTTACAACAATAAATTAAAATAATTATAATCTTAAATTAAAAAAAAATAAACATTAGATTAAAAATACAAAAATACAGTACCAGAGGCTGATGTTTACTGGAAAATTCCACAATTTTCACATAAAGTTCTTTCACTGCCTGCAACATCTAAGGTAAGAGCTCTTGGTTCTTTGTTTTTGAAGCTCTACTCTTTTTTTTCATTAACAACAGACCTTTCTGACCTCTAATACTCTATAATATTTCCACAAATCCCTCCCTCTCTGCTCCCTCTTAAAGCTACCATGCCTCCTGAAAAATAGACTCTAGACTTCTGGAGCATATTCTGAAGGCAACAGGATGACTGCGGATTGAATGTGATTCTCAGTTCCACTGACACAAATGATGCCATCAGCAGAGCTACTTCACTGGATTGCAGCCATCTCTTCCTTTTTACTATATCCATCTCCAATCACATTTGCAATGCAATTCTATACATGAGGGGAGATGAATATATATATTCATACATATATTCAGAGGGAGAGAGAGGAGGGGGCAAGCAAGCAAGCATGCAAGGACTACATTGCCCTGGTTGTTTGATGCTTCATCAGGCCAGAAATGGGAAGTGGCAAACAGAAGTTGGTGGAACCAAATCTAAGTGGGTGAGGTCAGGAAACTCAGTACGAAGATTCATATCTCTCTCTCTCTCACAAACACAGTTTATTTACATGCATACCACCAATATCAAACAGTTCATCTTCTGTCTCAAATGCCCAAAGCAGACATTATTTTAAATATGCAGTAAGCTGCTATATCTTCTGAACTTAAAAAAAATATATTCTCATGTATGTTCAGGGGGACAAATTCACATTGTGAGCCAAGCATGCATGTGAGTGTAGAAAGGAGACTCTAACTTTTCCCCTCAAGAGGGTTCCCATCTAAATCCCCCTGCACCAGTACATGTACCGTATTTTTCGCTCTATAAGACGTGCCTGACCATAAGACACACCTAGTTTTTAGAGGTGGAAAACAAGAAAAAAAAATATTCTGAATCAAATGGGCACATAACCACAGGCACATTCCCCATCGCTTCCCCATGGGCTGCACATCTGACAGACTTACTGCACACACATATTCGCTCCATAAGATGCACAGACATTTCCCCTTACTTTTGAGGGGGGGGGGAGTGCGTCTTATGGAGCAAAAAATACAGTAATTCATTTTACAAAATAGTGGCTCAGTTAACCAAATGGGCCACAATTTTATACCATCCATTACAAGTGCAGGGACCATGAACCCGACTGAAACCACAGTTTGTGTATGGGTGGAATGATTCAAATGGTTCCACACACACACCCCTACCTAGTGTGAACCAGAGTCCTGCACCTCCATTAGAATGAATAAGAGTAAGAGACATTGCTGCTTGCTATGTCTCTCACTTCAGGCAAAACCAGCAACGTCTGGTTATGGCCTACGCATAAGAAGAACCCTTCTCAATTAGTCCAAAGCCTTCTCTGTTTCAGCAAACTGTGTCCACAGTGGCCAACCTTTTGCTCATGGGAAACTCCCAACTAGGACAGAGGGAAAGAGCAGCAGTGTCTGTTCTGCTTCCCAGCATCTGGTTTCCAAAGACAATTTGGGAGGAAATCTCCATCTGTATCTATGGTTGCGTGTGTGTGTCTGCTTTTATTGGCTTACATTCCTGTTGCTTAGTAGCACTGTGGTGCCCATGCTCTTTTGCTGGTACTATTCTTCTCCCCATCACTCTGCAGCTTCCCTGGCTGTCCAGGCTTTTGGATCTTACTGCAGCATAGTTTAGTGAGCCTGACTTTCCCTAGACTCCAAGACAACAGACAGCCCTTTCCAGTCCAGACCTTTACTGTCATGTCACAGCCAACAAGACAGTGCAACTCAGAAAGCCTCCTAGACAGCTGTATGATAGCCTCTGCTCATGTAAAGAGTGAATGGTAGTTGAACCCTAACTGGAAACCTCCCCCCAGTCTTTCATTCATGTGGCAAGTTCCACCCTTAGAGTGGCCATTGCTGGTGGGGAGCTAATGGCTGAGGCCTCTAACTGAGCAGCTCATCTCTCCCAACTTCTCACCATCCAGTCTGTAGCTGGGAGGACCAATAGCTCTCCCTTCTCTCCTGTCTCCTCCCATCTCTTCCCAACCCCACCCCCCTTTTCATGGAAAACAGCCTGGGAAACTGGGAAATGACCCTGAGGAGGCTTCAAAGCCTTCTACCTCCATTTGATACTCCCATGGTCCCATCACCTCTTCTGCAATGTTCTCCCTCTCAGAGAAGAGAGAGAGAGAGAGGCCCTGGCCCACTCACCACACATAAAAGGAGCCACTTCATGACACTTAAAGCTAGATCTTAACTGATGTGTGGGAAGCCACGAAGGCTGCAGAGCACTTCTGAAGGCACAATTAGAAGTGATGACAGGAGATCACACTTACTGCTCTGCTGCACTGGAACTAAAATAAGCATGGCGACCCCACAACCTACACACAGCATTTTCACTAAAATTTACTGGGTCTTTGATATTACTCTTCTCTGAACAGCTGATTCTTTTTTTATCAGTTTGAATAGGAACACTGAAAAGTGCCGAAGAAATTTTTGGCAGAGCAGCCAAAGGCTGCCAAAAGACAAACTGCTGAACTAAAAGGACTGTGGCCAATCTAAGAGATTAATCTTGAAGCCAGCAAGAATATCTCATTCACACAGATAGAGATGCAGATTTTGCATTTGCAATGGGGAAAAAATAGAACCCATTCAAAGCAAGAACTAAACTGCGAGGGTGGTGTTGTCAACTGAACACTCATATAACCTGATTTCCTAAAAGTTACAGCCTTTCATATCCAGTGCAAGATATTAACAGATGTATATCAGAGACTCTGGTGCGACTGTCTCTTTGAATATTTCCAGTATTTATCTATTGTTGACATTTTATACACATTTTTCTTGCAAAATCCATTAGCCTGCTGGGTTATCAGGGGGAAAATATTCTGTCTGTTTTTTTAAAAATCACAATATTAAGATAGATATCATTGTGGTAAAGGAATAAAAAGAAAAAGAAAGAAAAATGCGTCAGTGAAGGAGATTGCCTGCTTGGACCTGGTTTCTCATTGAGCCTTTACACAGTGGCTACATAAATATTTGACTCATTTCTTTAATGGAAAATATATTCTAGCCTTCATGGAAGTTCTGCAAAGCCAGGAGTTCTCTAATTCATAGCTGTTTTGCCTTGGGTAGTTAGAAAGCATACTTCCATCATGCCTAATAATTCTTTATAGATAGTTAATACCTGATATATCATCACAGTTTTAATGTGGAACTCATGTGGAACTTCTATTTCTGTTTGTTATAAGTTATTTAAAAAGTAACAAAGCAAATTCTCCCAAATTATATTGAGTTGAATCATCCTTCCATGAATAGAAGGACAGAGAATCCAACTGGGAAAACTGCTGAACTTCTTTTCCCCACCAAGTCCCATACCATACAGGCTCCTGTGCAAACACTGGCACTGTCTACCAACTGCCTGCAATGGATTTTCAGAAGCATGGGCAATTGTAGAAGGAGAAGGAGTCTAAGAAACTGCCCCTCCCCTTCCAATCTAATAACCATTGATAGCAGTTACTCTTTGCTGTTTCCAAGAGCAACCCTTGAGAAAATGCTGCAGATATTGCTCCCTAAACATTTTGCCACTTCTGAAATCTGAAGTGGCAACCTTAAACAGCTTTGCTCCCATGAGATGCGCTGGGACAAAGAAGAGAGTTTGATGAATGCATGCAATGACAGGTCCTGCAGTTACGGCATCACAAATCAACCCAGAATGCAACTCTGTGTTATGTTATATAATTGTCAGTGAAGAAAGTGAAAAGATGACTGGAAACTGCATTTCAGTGCCAGGTTTGGTCAACATAGAGCTATCTAAGATGGAACTCTGTAAGCTGATATTTGACAGAAACATTTAAATGGGGATTGAAACTGACAAGATGCAGAGATGCTGCACCCACTTGCCAAGTGGAGGATATCACTGTGTTGGCAGCAGAAGAGGACTGTGCACAGATATGCATATTCATAAGATGAGGTTGCCATTCTATTCATTTGTGTTTGGCTCTCTAGATATCTGCTGTTGAAAAAGTATATGTTCCAAATATACTATATAATAAAGCCAAGTCCACCCCCACTGCCCAAGCACACTTGAGGAATGTAATTTCTTAGGTTAAGTAGTATCTTCAGTGAAAGAAAATTTTATTTATATTTATTTATTATTTATTAAAACATTTCTATGCCACCCCATTCGCTGAAGCCTCGGGGTGGCTCACAACATAAAATTAAAATACAAAAAATAACAATATAAAATAAGTCGCCCTGGCCAATAGGTGAAACTGGTTCCCCTTATCATTTGAAGAAGTCGGTCATAAGTCAGCTGGAACCAGCGGACTGCTGGCATAAGCGGAAGGCCTTTTGGTTCATGCAAGGGGAGCGAAAGAGGTATCTTCAAGTTCTTTTTCTTGAGAGGACTCCAACTCTAGGAAGTATTTTTGTTGCTATTTGCTCTATCCAGCTGTTTCTGATCTGTGTAAGTTTAAATCTACCCCTGTAGTTTTGACCATAAACACCCAATATTCACAGAAGCTCTTCTTGTGATTCCAAACACTGGAAAATTAGCATTCAAACTGTACAAAGAATCGTCATGGATAAAGTGAGTTTCCCATTCACCATGGCATTTGTTTTTAAAACAAAGGAAGTGGGGAAGAAGGGAGGGATAGACGGATAGAGAATACAACTTCGTATAGCTATGAAATCTCTAAATCCTGTTAATTCAGTTTTCTTCTATAGGAAGCACACACATGAAAACCATGATCTTCATTTCATGCATGTTTTATGAGTTCTAACCTACAGAGGTGATTTCTGTAATGCTTTCACTGTAGCAACACTCCAAGTACAAGTGCAGGTATAAAGAATTCGGTGACCTTGAATGTGGAAACAGCCCAGCTGGCATGCCATTGGTCCCCACTGCAGAAGTGACTACAGCTCTATGGTACATGTTTTTCATGAAGAAGCTTCTGTACTTGCTGACCTAGATTAAAAGGACCAGTAGTCATTGATACAAAGGAGCCCTCTCTGAGGTTATGGTGAGCCACTTCCAATCAAAGAAGACATTCTGATGTAATAACATTTCCAAGCTTCTCTTACTCCTATTAGAGATTCAGTTCACTCAGGCTATAATATGTGAGTGAATACACTGTACATTGAATATCTTCATGGCATTTTTCAAGAGACATATATGTATGAATGGGGGCAGGGTAGATGGAAAATGGAGAGGGGGCATGCTATGGAAAATGCATTACCGCATTCTCAGAAACACTTCTTCACATACTCTACTCTCACAACAACTCAGTCCTCATATTCAGGGATTTGTTTCCGGTAACTGCCAAGAACAAATCAAGCTCTTGGGAAAGCAGCAGGTGATTTGAGTTTGACTTCAGTGCAAAACCACTGTGCATGAAATGCTTTCTTTGTTCTTCAGAAGAAGTGGCCTAAATGTACCGAAGAGAAAGAACGGCATAGGCCAGGGATGCAGCACAGGTCAGAGGGCAAATTTAGTCTTACGGAATGTTCTGACAATGGTAGTGGTGCTTTTATGGAATCCAGAAAGGACAGGCACACTTGTGGGTAAAGGTTAAAGAGTTTTATATTCACACTATAGAAATGAGATTATAAAGAGAAAGGTACAATTATGCCTTTTGTGTCTGGCATAAAGTATGCTAGATAAAATACAAAGTTCTGCACACATGTCTGGCATACAGCTAGGTCTGTACCAAGGTTCTGCACTTAGGAAGATTCCTTAACTTCACATAGGGTGTGTGATGTGTGTTTATAATAATCATACCAACTTCCATGAAACTAGACAAAATCAATATGTTTATTATATTGATTAATATCAAACATTTATATCTAAAATCATTAATTAGAGGAGAATCTTAAAAGATATCTGTACATACATCCTAGATATTCCCATAACAGGCAGTTGGTATTGGCCAGGAACATCTGGTGGTAAACCACATGTTCAACTTGGCCAAAATACTACCTGGAGCCACCTGGTTCACAGGCTATATTTGGTTCTAACTCACCCCAAAAAAAATGAGTAACTGAAATATGGCTAAGAGATAACTGAGTGATCTTCAGCTGACATTTACATTCCACCCAAGACTATCCAAGAACATAATTAATTAACAAGCTTCTCAGAAGAAACTCTAAACATTATTGGTACTGGACTCCAGGCACTGAAAAATAGCAATAGGCAGCAAGAAGAAGAAATGAAGACTAAGAGGGCTATGCAGAGAAGACCTGGACATGAGTGGGAACTAGAACCCAGATCTTCCAACGCTCAGCCCATCACTCCAACTGCTGTATCTCACTGTCTATGGACCAGTTGACCAGAAATGCAAGGAGGATTAGAAGATAGTTGATGTTTGCTACTGAATATGTAAGCTGAAAGTTGTTGCTGTAACAACCGACAGTGACCCAATATAAAATAAAATGTAAAGTGAAGGTGTATGTCATTGCTCAGACAAAATCTTAGTAAAATTTGAGTAGAATACAAAGTTTTAATAAGTGCATTGACTGTACCAGGAAGAATTTGTACATTCCTAGAAATGTGCAATTTTACCAAGTTTAAAATATGCATATTTGAACATGTACATTTTTTCTGACCAAAAAGGTGCATTTTCCTATCTAGACTAAAGCATGAAAATGCAAATTTGGGGATAAGATTGCATATCTAGTCAAGTGTGAGGTTCCAATCTGAACACAGGCTCAGAAATTACAAAACCTTTCCAAGAACTCTGCTTATTTTCACATAGGAGTTGTCCTTACATTTCCCTACTTCTTGCAATTGTTTTAGTGGCTACTAGCCTGTTTCTAGGCACAACTCAATGCACTAATTATGACCTATAAAGCCCCATATTGATTGAGACTAGGCTAATGAAATGTCAACTTCTCCCATACATGCACAGCTGGATTTTAAGATCTTTGGGAGAGGCCTTTTTCTAAGTGCCACCTGCATTGATGGTACATTTGTTCCGGATGCACGGAAGGGTCTTAGCCATGGGATGTGGAACCCTCAGCCAAGAGATTTTCCAAGGCAACCTTCAATAGTTGGCTCCCCATCTACTTTCATTCAACCCATACTCGGGCATATAAGATGGACTTGTTGATTGGGTGTTGTTTTTATATTGTTGCATTTTGGTTGTTTTTTAAACTAGCTTTTTCTTTTAAGTTTTTGATCCTTCTTATTTGTAGTTTGCTTCAGCATTGTTTTCTTGGTAGAAAGATCAGATGTACATCAAACAAATACATAAATGTAAGAACTGGTCGATAAAACCCATAGACATGGAAGTTGAAAGCTATCAACATATTTCAGTGGACCCACTAAAAACCAAAGGCATCCCCCCCTCAGCCCCTGAGACATATGCAAAAGGAAAGGCCTTCATGCTGTGGCAGAAACCAAGTAGGGAAATGGGTCTCCAGAACTTAGAACCCACCTATCCTGACAGCACCATGTGCATTGCAATTAAGCCACATCCTCTTTCCATGTCTGATTCCTCCTGCCTGGATTTTCTGCTAAGAGGTTAGCTTCTAAGAGTCAGCACTTGAATTAACCACCATGTGCAGCTACACTCTTGGTGGTGCTTGAGCTCCTGGAAGTATTTGCAGTTTTCAGCTCCTCTGGACATGGCATCTGCTGGGTCCCTTTGGGCAGAACTGAAAAAATATATAAATAAGTAAATGCACTGGAGTCAGCAGCCATCAGCAACTCTGAAGAATATTTTCCTGGAGATTGCAGGTTTCAATGCCAGAAGCAGAAGCACCTCATTGTCTCCCAGGGGATGATTTGTTTTCCGAGGAGCACATTTAGCACCAAGCTGTGCCGACTGATGCCTCTGCTCGTTCATCTTGCTGATAACGCTGGCTCCAATATGTTTAGGTTCATTAGGAGAGCTCCAAGTCCTGTCTGGAAGTGTTTAAAGCAATAGCATGAAGTAAAACATCAGCTGATGTCAAAGGGATGGGGCTGTTCAAACAGTAAATTTCCACTTAGAGTGCCACACTAATATACAGATTGCTCTTTTGTTCTTTTCTGTAGGTTCTGCAGGGAAATTGGGAGGGCGGGTTGTGCTGCCACACAAATAAACTTTACAGGCCTATGTATCCATATGAGTATGTGCGCTCATGGATGAAAGGGAGAAAGAGAGAGCGATACCCTTTTATTTATTTTCCAAAATTTGCTTGATATATCTCCAAGACAATTACAGGGCATATTTTGAGGTACTGGTTTGTGGGAAGGGGGATATCTTAACAACATGCCTGCTATATATCTTTAAAATAACTGAATCAAAGAAATTAAAATAGAGGGGAGAAATTTGGTACCACACAAATGAATGTACTATGTGGAAGATATCTACATATTTCACATTAGAAGTGCAATGTGTTCCTTAGAGGAAAAGTATAATCTAGGTTTATTTTTTCAAAGAGGTATGTGTGTCGGAATCAAATCAAATGCACACTGATCTCAAAAGGGTGATATAACTTAGTACTATTATTACTATAAGCCCAGAAAAGAGATGGATCATTCTGTTAAACTATGGAGCTTTTTTTAAATATATGCATAGATACAGACTCACAATGATCTGATACAATATTATCAGTTGCATCTTGTCCAGGGTGAGTTGCTTTGCGAGATAGACACCTTGTAGGAATATATCACAAGATCTGAGTTTGGTTCCAAAGGTGCATGGTAGACACAAAAAGTCTAAACAAAATCCATACAATATTTATACTCCCTAACTGCATAAAATATAGATAATTATAGATAATGATAATGAAATTATAGACTACATAGATTAAGACTTCTGTATATACCTTATATATAGGAAAATTCCATTATTATACCTCAATTTTGAATTTTGACTGTTCTATGGTACCTTTGCTGTCCTTTCAGCAGCTTTTTGTGGCTTCCAGCTACATAGACTTAAGAAAAAGTTTTAATAGTGTTTCAGGGAATATATGTGTGTGTGTACATGGAATACAAATAAGGGGATGTGGCAATCCTCTTCCTTATCTATGTTTTAAGACCTGGAGTTTTATCAGTAAGCATTCTAAGACTTGCACCTGAAAGTACATAATATTTTTACACATGAAATAGGAATGTTTGAGAATTTTGTTCTTCATTTTTATTTTAATTTGCCCCATTCTAATCCCTAACATGAACAAGAACACATCTTAAGCAGAAAATGTGCATGTTCCTAAACCGGAGTTACTGTTAAAAATGTGCAGTTCAAAAATGTTCATTTTCACACTTTAATCTATGGGAAAATATGTGCCCCAAAATATGCACATTTCCATTGGAATGAAAAGAAATCCAGACCATGAAAATGGAAGTGAAGTCAACCAAGCATTGAGATGGATCTTGCAAAACTGAGAGAATCAAGCTGTGCTGATTCTCCCATTCCAAGCATGCAATGCTGCTAAACTAAGGGTAATTCCTGCGGTTTAGCTAAGCTTAGCCTGATTGGTGTCAGCATGTCATGGTCAGTGTGTGGATGGCAAACACCGTAAGAAGACCTTCTCTTTAGCTCTGTGCTGTACGTTTGAAGGTGTTGTCAGGTCATGATGTTTGTCTATTCTTCCCTTCTTTCCTTCTCTCTTCCTGGAGATTTGGACTTGCCACATAAATAGTAAATGTCTGTTAAGCTATCTATATCAAGCACAGGAGGATAATTAACATGTGTCAGCTCTGCATATTTCCATTTGTTAATTGGAACATCACTATTTGATTCAAAGATAAAAACTACAAAAAACAATTATTCTGGATTAGCAAGTGTTTTACTGACAGCTTGGAAATCGTCAGTAATAACACTGTTAAAAATAGTGACACAGCAACAGAATTAAACTTGTTTGAGAAGTGGAATGCTGGGCTTTAGAGCTCTTCTGTGACAATGGATTACCACTGTGTTTTAAACAGTTGCATCTCTTGTATTATTATTGTTTTATTATTACATCTATATGCCACCTTTTTTGCATCAAGAAATCAATGGTGGTTTGCATGATCCTTCTGCTCCTCATTGTATCCCCACAAGAACCCAATTGATGATTGATTGATTTCTATCCTTCCCATAGTTATCTGGGCATGTTACAAGATTAACCTGTATCCCTGTGTGGGAGGTTAAGCTGAGACTCAGTGACTGGTCTAGAATCACTCAGTCAACTTCAAGGCTGAATACAGACAAAAGTCCAGAACTTCTCATTCCCAGTCCAATGCTCTAACACTGCACCACAGTTCCACATTTGATTAACTAATACAATTTAGTTTTTGAATTTAAGGTGTACTTTTGAGCTCATCCCTGATTATGATATAAGGACTGCTTCCCAACATTATCCTTCTCAGAGCAAGTTTGCAGGTCCCATGGAAGTATCCAGAGATAACCTAGGACTACCAAAGCAACTTTTTGTATTTCTTCTGAGGAGTGGTGTTCCCCCTGCCAGCCACTTCAGAATGGGCCTAATCAAATATCATTGTTGATTTATATCATAGAAACATAGATACAGAGCAAGTCAGAAGGGACCTCTAGGACCATCTATTCTGACCCCTGGCTCCAGCCGGCTCCGCTCACAACATACCCACCATGTGCATGTCCAGCCTATCTTTGAACACTCTAACCGATGGGGCCTCAACGACCTCTCGTGGAAGCCCATTCCACACCCTCGGGGTTCTAACTGTCAGGAAGTACTTCCTGGAATCTAAATGAAACCTTGGTTCCCTGAGCTTTCTTCTGTTGGAGCGT
Source organism: Varanus komodoensis (assembly GCF_004798865.1). Lineage (NCBI taxonomy): Eukaryota > Metazoa > Chordata > Lepidosauria > Squamata > Varanidae > Varanus > Varanus komodoensis. The sequence goes on from NW_025335761.1 coordinate 6,442,503, forward strand.
GTCCTGCCTTCCTCTGCAGGGGAGGTCTCTACCCATCTCCATGTGACATCCCCTCACATACCTGTATGTCGTCAACATATCCCCTCTGAGTCTCCTCTTCTCCAGGCTGAAGAGACCCAGTTCCCTCAGTCTCGCCTCATACCCCATCCCCTGCAAACTGGCCACCAACATAGTGGCCCTACACTGCACTGGCTCTAACCTGGCTATATCCTTTCTGTAATGAGGGGCCCAAAACTGAGCACAATACTCCAGTTGTGGGAGCACCAGAGTCATATAGAGTGGTAGTAATACCTCTCTTGATCTAGAAGCCACACTTCTGGCTATGCAACCAAGGGTGGCATTCGCCCTCTTGACCACCACATCACACTGCTGACTCATGTTTAGCCTGCAGTCAACCAGTACCCTGAGGTCCCTTTCACAAGTGCTGCTCTCCAGCCACTTGTCACCTAACCTGTACTTATGACAGCTATTCCTATGCCCCAAGTGCAAGACCTTGCACTTATCCACATTGAACGCCATCCTGTTGTCTCCTGCCCACTTCCATAGTCTGTCCAGATCCTTTTGGATCTGGAGCACCTGCTCCTCAGTTGTGGCCACTGCTCCAGTTTTAGTATCGTCTGTGAATTTGATCAGCAGACTGTTCACCCCTTCTTCCATGACATGTATGAAAAGATTAAACAAGATTGGCCCCAGGACAGAGCCCTGGGGGACTCCACTTATCACTGGCTGCCATCCCGATGTTTCCCCATGAATGGTTACCCTCTGCTTTCGGTCAGTCAACCATGCCCTAATCCACCAGACAGTGCTTTGGTTTATTTATTTATTTATTTATTTAGTAAGCTTCTACGCCGCCCCATTCGCCGAAGCCTCGGGGTGGCTCACAACACTCCATATCCCAAAACTCCTCAGTTTCTCCACCAGGATATCATGGGGCATTCATGGGGCATTTCAGCAAGGTTAAAGGCCTTGCTGAAATCCAGGAAAACCACATCCACTGCATCCCTTCCATCTAGCCATCTCGAAACCTTGTCATAGAATTCCACAAGGTTTGTCTGGCAGAACCTGTTTTTGCGGAAGCCATGTTGTGTGGATGCCGGCCTCCCTTCCCTATCTAGCATCGCTAGATCTCTCTCTATTATGAGCCTTTCTATTGTTTTTCCTACAATGGATGTAAGGCTAATCTACTGCATGTCCAACATTCCTAATCTTTAACATCAAATCCATTTTGAAGTGGTGGAGATTCTGGTTCCCTTCTATGTCCAATGGCATCAAGAAGGCTCAAAGACTGCATTGTAGTTTCTCCCCTCCCCTGCTACACAGCCAATCCCACTGTTCCCCACATACTACTTCCTTTCCCAAAGTTACTGAATCTGGAATAAGCAGGTAGCAGACACAGAGTACAAATCTCTGTTCTGGATGGCAGCAGGTGTATATGATGCTCTATCCAACAGCTGGTATGAACAAAAAGACTGTTCCTATGATGTTCATCTTTCATTGCAACTTTACATATATAGACAGAAAGAAGGAACTGGATTCTGAAGTGCTGAAGCTAGGGGTGTACAGGAACGTCAGCTTGTTTCTTTTTCAAAGTCAGATTAGTCCCATTTGCACCTGAATACAAACATGAAAATGAGCATACTCTCTTTCTGAAAAAGTTTACCTCTTTCCATGACTGCATTTGATTCTGAAAGATTTACACTTTTTAGAAATGCTTTACTTCTAAAGGTGTGTGTTTGCACTTTAGGCTGTTGTGGTGGGAAATGCACATTTGAATATGCACTTTCTGAAAATGCATTCTAAAGCCATGCACTTTTTACATCAAATCAATAGAAAAACTTCCTAAGCAAAAATTGGAGCGAGGCAGACTGGGGTTTTGATATGCAGCTTGAAAAACCTCAGAAAGGTCAAGGTGAACTTACTCTCACATCCCTAGCTAAAACCACATTTTTTGAGGAGCTGATTTTTTTTCCTGGTTTGCTGGTTCATTTTTTTTATTCTTGTACAGGGCAGTCCAATAAGACATGAATACTTCTCCACATGAAGGGAATTTGGGGCATGCTGTGGAGGGAAAGGGCAAGATGGAGGTGAGGATTGCCTCCATAATCTTCCCACTATGCAAAACCTGTAGATGGCTTAAATCAGCAGTTCAAGTCTTCTGCCCCAGAACACAAAAAGAAGAAGCTGAGATACCTCCAGGATGCTGAATATTGGTAACACCTGACCCCTCTGCTCCACACCCACAAAACTCTATTTCCGAGGTTGTTCTTGTGCCCTCAGAGGTGAAGGGTGGGTGCTCTGAGCTGAACTCAGAACAAGTTTCTGATCTCAGCACTGGGCCTCCACATTTCCCTATGGTCTTCTGGATTCTGTCTAGTAGTCATAACACAGAGCCTAAAAATATCTTATTTACAGCTGACTCATAAATGGTTGGAGGCTGCTGTTCCTTCTAGGCAGAAGCAAGAGAAGTAGATTTTTAGATGAATCTTTGAAATTGTAGAAGGGCCAAACTATAGCTTCTAGTAGAGCAATTGGCAAATTGATTCAATAGAAAATCACTAGGAATATGTTCTCTGAGTGAATAAAGTTGTAAGTTCAGTCCCAAATACAATAACCATGAACTGGTGTGTTTACAAGTCTACAAGGACTGAAACAACCACTAACAAAAAAGTGAGGTTTGAAACAAAAGTAAAAAGTGTTATGACATTCATCACTCTCACAGGAGCAAAAAATGTTATGTGCTATCTTTTTCTAATGACAGCAATTACAAATCTTTACTTAGAAACAGACATAGTCATTAAATGAAAATGTTTAAAATTACTAGATACTCATGCCTTTTTCCCCACACTTGCTTTACTCCTAGGAACTGGTGTATGACTGAGCAGAATAGTCTCTAGAAAACTGCTTTATATGCAACAACAACACCTTTAGGGGTAGGTTTTGGGAAGTGTTTGGGGTAAGACTGGATTTCTTGACCGTCAGAGATATGCCAAATTCTCATGGCAGTTCACCGTTTATTTTCTTTTAGGTGCAATTTTATGGCTCCCACTCTAGATACATAGAAGCCTCTGAATTCTGACCAAACATGTCTTGGAGTTCACTATAGAGCCTATTCTATGACTATAAAAATGGCAAAACGTGAATATTTTGCCCCTTTTATTGCATCTTTACAGTGTTGCCCAGTTGAACTTTTTCAAGTGGTTTGGGATCTCCTACATACTGGAAAACCAGGTGAGACCTCTGAGTCCTTGGTGGTTCACTGTGACAAATGTTCTTATCTGAAGACAAAGTTGCTTTGATATACCTCAACTTGGACTGTATAGTTGATCTAGTCTCATTGAGAGATCTTATACAACTTTGATGGATGAGTTTCAATTATTGAGGCCTGATGATGTGGACAAGGTATTTATCTCATGTCCAGGAGGCTGTCAATGTCTTGTTAAGAGAAGGTGTAGTCCCAGACTCTCTGCAGGAGGTCATGATAAGACCACTCCTTAAAAAGGCAAACCTGGACCCAGGAGCTCTTGTAAATTACAGGCTGGTTGCAAATATTCCGGTCTGTAATTTTTGGGCAAGGTGATAGAGCAGGTGGTGGATAAGCTGCTCCAGCTACTCTTCAATGAAATGGATTATCTTGATCCATTTCAGTCCAGCTTTAGGCCAGGATTTGGTATGGAAACTGCCTTGGCTGCCCTGCAGAATGACCTTTGCAGGGAGAGGGACAGGGCAAGCATGCCCCCGTTGATTCTCCTGGACCTCTCAGTGGCTTTTGACACCATCAGCCATGGTGTCCTTCTGAACAGACTGGCTGGATTGGGAGTTTGGGCCACTGCATTGTGGTGGTTCCACTCCTACCTGACTAACCATGTCCAGAAGCTGGTGATGGAGGACAGTTGCTCTTCCCCATAGCAATTTTGTGATGGCATTCCTCAGGGCTTCCTACCATCTCCCATGCTGAAGTTGAATAAGCTGAATAACAAACAAACAAGCAAACAAACAAACTTGGTGGCTTATGTCCATACAGTGGCCAAGGAAAGGCATGCTTACTAGAGGGTCTTTTTTGGCCATCTAAATAAAGCACCAGGTCAGAGAAGAGAAGAAGGCAGCAGTGCCAATAGGCATTGGTGTACGTAGACATTCCCAGCTCCCCAGCAAGTTCCTCTGCTTCTCTATGAGGTACATTTCCAGAGACATACATGGAATGCTTATTTCCAAGCCAGCTGGGAGAGTTCTGGAGAGACTAGATAGACCTGGATGTTGGAAGACATCAGTGCCAGGAACTGGAAGAATCTTATTCTGCCCAGACAGTGGCAGCAGGCCATAGGAACGCACCTTTTTTTTATTCATAAAATTGCTAGATTTCCCTTCATCCAAAAACAGGACACCATACAAATCTAATAGCACAAATATGACAGGCACAATATTAAAAACTAATAATCAGACATAATTACAATAAACCCAGAGGCAGCAGGCAATTAAATTGAACAACCAACAAAACCATAGGTTAAATTAAAATGCACGAACAAATATGGATATTTTGAAAGGGCATGAAGTAAAAGGAGAATGTTACCAGCATTAACATTTCTTGCTGTTTTTCTATACCATCCCACCAACAGTGCTATTGTCACATAGCCAGTTAGATTTGACTGTTCAGGAGGAATCCCCCTGCCATTGAATTAGTTTCATTTGGCCTCAGTGACCTCATCCTATAGTCAAATTAGTTTGGCCACATAATAGTCTAACTGTAGGAAGGAGATATGGCAATTTGAAGAACCCAGTACCAGAACACAAGGTACAGACTGCCTGGAAATGTACCAGTGCCTTTTCTCTGAATTCTGTTCTACCCAGAATATTTCTAAAAGTCCCCTTCACCACAAATAACACAAAAAGGTCTGGTGATCTTAGTCAGGAAGAAAACGTTTTATGAGCATCATGTTTGTGTGTTGGCTGTAGCACACATGCGCGCACATACACACACACGGTTTATCATGGTGTATGTGAAATTTCAAGATTACTTAGGTAAAACCTAACAGATTCCAGGGGGAATTCTGGTGAGTTTCTTCAGTGATGGAAGGAACAAAGGTACAAGGAGGTAATATTATGCCCATTTGGATGATGCCACATTATCCAGATGGAATAATGAAGGGAATTCGCAAAATTCAAATTCCCTCTGCTTTCTTAAATGCATGGTGTTAGAAGTTACTAACCATTCAAGATAACCAGATTTGTAGGTTACAAGAAACCCTAGTATCTCTTAAAGAAAAAGAAATCTGTTAATAATACATAACTCACATCATGAGCACACATTTTCTTGCAATCATATAATAATGTCACATGATTTAATGTTGTTCTATAGATATGTGTCATGACCTATGTTTTTGTAAAGTTTTGAAAACTATGGTGAACTCCTAACCAATTTTAGTTTCAGGAGGATTTGTCAGTTCCCTCTTGATTCGATGTTAAAACTGAGTCCTGCAGTATTTGTAGCATAGTTTCTGAGAGTTGTAATAATCTGTCATACATATGCCATATGAAGCAACTTCCAAATTTTGGCCCTTTGATAGGCCACCCTACATTAAGTGTTTTATTTCATTTCAAATGAGACACCTAAAACCAGAAATATTATGGGAGGCTGGTGAACACACATCTTTGTTGATTCCTTTCAGCGTTGCATCTTACTCTCCTTTCAACATTCCTTGCAACTAACTTCCAAATATGGCCTAGGAGGATGACTGTTTCCAAAGTTCATTTTGGACAGATGAAAATCTCATCTTAAGATTAATTGGGGGAAGTCTCATAGCAGGAACACACAACTGGGAGAACAACTTGGCTGGAAGACCAGCAAACTACAGATATCTCTTGTCCCATCCGTGGTGAGATCCTGTGACTGCTGGGTGCTGCCAAGGCATTCACTGGAAATATGGAAGCCTCAGCTCTAACCTGGAAATCCACTCTGATCTCAGAGGTGATGCACTGCATTTGGAGGTCCCTTCCTCTGCCCTCATAGCCAGCATAGAAAAGCATATGCCATCTGCAGCTCCTAGAGCATGGAACCTCTGACCTCTGAGATGGAATTCTCTGGGTGTTCCAGGGTATGGAGAGAGAAGAAGTAAGGCTTTGTCAGTATGTGCAGTATCCTGGTGGTGCCTCCCGTCTTCACACTTTGGGGAAAATACTTAGGGCTCAGTCCTATCATCCCCATAGCAGATGCCAATAAACTTCCAAGTTTGGAGGCATATGAGCATCTAGTGCAATGTGCAAGGCAACGGCAATGGTGATCTCTGCCACTGGTGTACCTCATATCCTGCATTTTGTCCATATGACCAGCTTTGGTCACCTTGATTTAGGTCCAGCAAGAGAGAAGGAATACAGAAGGAGAAATGAGGCCACAGCACCTCTGTGCTTGGACTTCAAAACACCCCATGATCTCCCATATGGTGTTGGGGGATCCTAATATTTCGCCCCAGGACAGACAATGTAAGCTAAGTCTTTTCCAGGGCGGGAGTGTGGGGGACAAGCTTTGCTCCCCACTCCTTCCACCCTCCATTGGATGCCTGTCAACCCTCTTGTTTGGAGGGTTCTGGGAAGCCACATTAATTGCGGTATAAATGTAAATATATGTATGTTTATGTGTTTGTTTAGGGCATTGTATACCAGTCTTCATAATATACGTCTAATATATATCCATGGGTGATTTGCAATATAATTTGGAATAAAACAATAATCAAATATGCAATGATCCAATTAAAGATAGTAAACAAATAAGATAATTAGTACAAAACACAATAAACATAGCAATTAAATTAGGGAAGTAAAAAATGCCACCACAGTGTTTTAAAAGCAGCAGATTCTCAATACTATTTAAACTGCTAACTATGAAGATGCTCAAGAGAATGAAAATGTCTTAACCTGACACTGAAAAGTCCTTCCTTGCAAAGGGGGTTCTACAACTCCAATGCTGGGGATGAGATAATCTCTCTTTTGCTCTCACTCACCTAATTTCTGATAATATTTCCAACCTGGAAAATAACTTCAATTGGAGATAAGGTGGGTTGATATGGGAGAAGGTAGTCTTTAAGTCACATGCATTCCAAGCCATGAAAGACTTTAAAGGTCAGAAACAGAATCCTGACTTGAGAACCAGTGCAACTCTCTCAAAAGTGATGAGATATGCACTTAGTGACCCATCATAGTCCAGATTCTGGCTGCTGTGTTCTGAAATAACTCCAGTGTCTTCAAAGGCTATAATAAATGCAAAGTAAGAGAGAGAAATTGCAATGTACCTTATCTAGTTGAGAATACTCCATGCCCCAAGATACCCATGATTCTAGCAACAAAACCAAAATATTTTCAAGCTTTTAACCTGATCTTTAAGTGAGAGGGCATTCCTGTCCTAAAAGGGTTGAACCCCACGCCCTTTGCTGGTATAGGAAACTATCTACTCACCATACAACTATCCACCCACAGACTCACCAGTGCTGACTTTCAGTTTATTCGACCTTATCTACTCCATTCTTATTTTACCCCCTTCAAATGATAATTTCTCTACCACCCCTTCTAATTTAGGTAGCATGGATTAGTAGATTTGAGTTTTGTCAGCATACAGATATCCATCTTATACTTTCAGTAGATGAAAGCTTCTCGCTTCCCTTCTAGCTCATGAAATAAGGTCATATTAGGGTTCTACACTGAGGTTCATGCCCCAAAATGTAATATTATAATTGTAAACCACCCAGCCTCAATAGCCTCAATGGTTATAAACCGTCCAGGCAGCTGAATGGTTATAGGTATGGTACAGAAATTCTAAATAAATAAATGAATAAATAAATTTATTTCAGCACACATGTTCAACTATACACCTTTATTTATAGCACCTTTTGAATTATTATTATTATTATTATTATTATTATTATTATTATTATTATAACATTTCTATGCCGCCCCTTGCCGAAACCTCGGGGCGGCTTACAACATGATAAAATACATTGAAATACAATATTACATAATAAATTACCATTAAATATAACAATACAAAAAATACATTGATTTACAAATACAAAATTAAAATTATCAGTATAAAATAAAAATATAGGAGGAGAAAGAGAAGGAAGAAGAAGTTGCCCAGGCCAGATCATATGTTTTAACAATTGAAATGATGTTTAAATAAAAAGGTCTTTACCTGGCGCCGAAAAACCAGTAACGACGGTGCCAGGCGGACCTCTTTGGGGAGTGAATTCCATAGGTTGGGCGCCACCGCAGAGAAAGCCCTCCTCCGGGTACTTACTCTCCTAATTTCTTTCATGGAGGGTTCCCGGAGAAGGGACTCTCCCGCAGATCTCAAAGGGCGGTCGGGCATATACGGACGTAAGCGCTCGTGCAGGTAGCCAGGACCCAAGCCGTTTAGGGCTTTGTAGGTCATAATCAACACCTTGAATTGGGCCCGGGCTTCAATGGGAAGCCAGTGAAGCTGATGGAGGACTGGAGTCATGTGAGCATAACGCCCCGTCCCCGTCAGCAACCTGGCAGCTCTATTTTGCACCAATTGAAGTGTTCGGACTGTCTTCAGGGGAAGCCCCACGTAAAGCGCGTTACAGAAGTCTAGGCGGGAAGTCACCAGCGCGTGTGTCACCGTCACCAGGCAGTCGTATTCCAGGTAGGGGCGCAGCTGATTAATCAGCCAAAGCTGAAGGAAGGCGTTCCTCGCTACCGCTGTCACCTGAGCTTCCAAAGAAAGCTCTGGGTCGAGGAGTACACCTAAGCTGCGGACCTTATCCCTAAGAGGGAGTGTTGCACCATTCAGGACCAGGTCAAATCCACCCTCTCCGAAACCCGATCCGCCAACCAACAGGACCTCCGTCTTGTCTGGGTTGAGTTTCAGTTTATTGGCCCTCATCCATTCCCTTACCTCGGCCAAGCACCGGTTCAGCACAGCCACTGCCTCACCTGGATTAGTGGAGAATGAGAGGTAAAGCTGGGTATCATCAGCGTATTGATGATTCCGCAGCCCACACCTCCTGATGACCTCTCCCAGCGGTTTCATATAGATGTTAAATAGCAGAGGAGATAGAATGGAGCCCTGTGGTACCCCATGGCATAGCTGCCATGACGTAGAGACATGGTCCCCCAGCACTACCCTCTGGAATCGACCGTCGAGATAGGAGCGGAACCACTGCAAAGCAGTGCCTCCAACCCCCAATCCCGCAAGTCTATCCAGAAGGATACCATGGTCGATGGTATCGAAAGCCGCCGAGAGGTCCAGAAGAACCAACAGGGATGTACTCCCCCTGTCCTTCTCCCTGCACAGGTTGTCGTACAGGGCGACCAAGGCAGATTCAGTACTGTACCCGGGTCTGAAGCCGGACTGAAAAGCATCCAGATAAACAGTTTCCTCCAAGAGTGCTTGGAGTTGTCCCGCCACCACTCGCTCCAGCACCTTGCCCAGAAACGGGATGTTGGCCACAGGTCTATAGTTAGTGGCCATCTCTGGATCCAGTGACGCTTTCTTCAGTACCGGTCGTATTACCGCCTCCTTTAAAGGGGCAGGCACTCGACCCTCCCTCAGAGAAGCGTTAACCACTTCCAAAATCCAGGTCCCAATCCCGTGCTTGGAGTTATTTATTAACCAAGACGGGCAAGGATCCAATAGGCACGTGGTGGGACGTACTCTTCCAAGCACCTTGTCCACATCATTGGGCCGCAATAATTGAAATTCCTCCAGTAATTTTGGACCAGACGGTGGCATTGGCGACTCCTCAGAGACCTCTGATTCATTAGTGGAGTCCAGCTCGTGACGAATCTGAGCGATTTTCTCCCTGAAATGCCTGGCAAAGTCGTCACAGCGGGCCTTTGAGGGTGGCATCGGATCTTCCTTAGGACCCAGGCGAACCAGGCCTTGCACCACTCGAAAAAGCTCCGCTGGACGGCATTGTGAGGAGGCAATGGAAGCAGAAAAAAACTTCTTTTTCGCCGCCTTCACCGCCACAGCATAGGCCCGATAGTGGGCTCTCAAGTGTGTTCGGTCAGATTCATCCCGTGATTTCCTCCACCTACGCTCTAGCCGTCTCCCAACTCGCTTCATCGCCCGTAATTCAGGTGTATACCAAGGGGAAGAGCGGACTCTGCCCGGTGGGAGAGGACGCTTAGGAGCGATTGTGTCCACAGCCCTGGTCATCTCTCCGTTCCACAGTTCGACCAGAGCCTCGACAGGAGCACCAGTCTTGTCAGCCGGAAATTCCCCCAGGGCCCCCAGGAATCCATCCGGATCCATCCGGCTCCAGGGGCGGGCCCATACAATCGGGTCCGCACTCTTATAGAGGGAGAGGCCGCTCTCGAGCACAAACCTCACCAGGAGGTGATCTGACCATGACAGGGGAGTCAAACATAAGTTCTTCACCCTCAGGTCATCCTCTACCTGCCCTGTTGTGAATACCAGGTCCAGAGTGTGTCCACGTTCATGGGTAGGGCCAGTGACGTGTTGAGACAGGCCCATGGCCGTCATAGAGGCCATGAAGTCCTGAGCCGCCCCGGTCAGTCCAGACTCGGCATGGAGATTGAAGTCCCCCAGGACCAACATCCTGGGGGTCCTCAACACCAGGTCCGAGACGGTCTCTGTCAGCTCAGATAGGGAGACTGCTGGGCAGAAAGGTGCACGGTACACCAATAGAATCCCCAATCTGTCTCGTTCGCCCAACACCAAGTAGAGGCACTCCAGCCCTGGTCTCAAAGGGACCGGAAGACCCGTGAGAGAGATGGAGGCTCTGTAAACCAACGCGACTCCCCCTCCCCTCCCTTCTGGGCGTGAACAGTGTTGAACCAGATACCCGGGCGGGCACAACTGGGAGAGGGCAACATCCCCTCCCTCTCCCACCCAGGTCTCCGTTATGCAAGCCAGGTCAGCCCCCTCATCCACAATCAAGTCATGGATGAGGGAAGATTTATTATTGATCGACCTGGCATTGAGCAGCAGCACTGTCAGACCCGAGGGGTGGTTGACAAGGCTACCTGGCGCCCTCTGGTTGGGGGCAGGATCAGAAGGAGGGACAGGTGTCAGCCATCTGTCCATCCTTCTTCTACGTGGACACGTTAAGCCCCTATTGTTGTAACGACCATTGCCCGTGACCACGCCAATAGCAGCCCCCGTGGGTTCCCCAGGATATATAAACGTCGACATGGCCAGGAATGACTCAAAGCACTAATTAAAGCAGGGTAAGATTATAAAGTAGGTCGGAGGAGGAGAAAAAGAACGATAAAAAGAAAAAAAAAAAGAAAAAAGGGGATCCTTCCTCTTCCCTGAGAATCAGCAGTAGGCAAGCCTATTTCAACAAGAGTCCATGGCCAGCCCAGCCCCCCTCTCGTCCCCCCGAACGGCACCCCAAACAGCGGCGACCCCTTTGGTCGCCGCCCTTCGGCCGCCGGCCCGAGGCCGCCGGCCCCGGCCGTTGCCGCGGCTTTGACTCCGCAGGGCGCCTCCGAGACCCGCCCCGTCGCGCACCGCGCGCGCCCGATCACCTGGGCTGGCGGGCGGCACTATTTAGTTGTCAAAAGTAAATATCACATTTACAGAACAAATTTAGCACCTCAACTTGTTATAACAGCCTCTGCTTTGCACCACGGCTGGCAATTTGCTTGCTGTTTTTTCTAACTGCAAGCAGAACCTGATCTCAATAGCTGCTGAGCATAGGCTTCAAACATTAAGAACTTCAGAATGCAATGCGTATTGGAGATACTGGGAAACTGGGATCTCAGCTATGATAGTAATGTGTGTATATTTTATTTATTTATTTATTTATTAATTAAAACATTTTTATGCCGCCCCATTTGCCGAAGCCTCGGGGCAGCTTACAACAATAAATTAAATAATTATAATCATAAATTAAAAATGTAAACATACAATATAAAGTAAGCCGCCCTGGCCAGATACAATTCAATAATATTAACATTTAAAATGCCGCTTAAATAAAAAGGTCTTTGCCTGGCGCCGAAAAACAAATAACGACGGCGCCAGGCGGACCTCTCTGGGGAGCGCATTCCATAGATGGGGCGCCACCGCAGAGAAAGCCCTCCTCCGAGTACCCACCCTCCTAATTTCTTTCACGGAGGGTTCCCAGAGAAGGGCCTCTCCTGCCGATCTCAGGGGGCGGCTGGGCACATATGGATGCAAGCGCTCCTTCAGGTGTATATCAGGAAGAATCCAGCAGGAAAATGATTCTCTTCCATCTCACCAATTTCATTGCATAAGCATCCCCACCACTTGTGCTACAGTAGTTTAGCACTTCCAAGGCAAACAGTGGAAATGTTCATTTCTGGAAGGAAAAGGCTTGGTGGAGCCCATATACAGGAGTTCCACCAGTCTGTGTCTTTTGAGGAATGAATGTTTCCACTTGTTTATTAAGCACTAAAGCACCCTTGTTTAAGCAGTGGGTCCCACAGTGGGTCACCAAACTGGTGGGACTCACCAGCTGCAGAAGGGAATTAATGGGGTGAAATGGAACTGGCACAGGCATAAGTAACCTGCTTGAACTGGGCTCAGAATTTACCAGTTCTCATATGCAGGTCAGAAAGAACTGAGAGAGAGTGAAACTAACAGATGTTCCTATCCTAATTTCTGAGTATTCAAGGAAATCTCCATTCAGGAGGCTAGGAAAATTTATGTCAGAGAAAATGTGCTTCATTATTCAGACTTTAATGTTAGCTATGTATATGCTTAGGAAAAACTTACCTCCTGCAGGTTGGTAGCAATCAGGTCTTCCCATGCAGCCAACTGCAGATGTTTCATGAAATACATTTGTTTCTCTGCTAGTGCCCCTGGCAGTGTTTTACCTGCTCATTTTTGCTCCCAGCTTGAGGTACATTATAGTCCAAACAATTTGGATGAACTTGTCAAGGGGCTTTCAAGAACAGAAGATGCTGACTCAGTGCAAAGCAGTGTTTTTCAAATGGTGTACCCAGAAACTTTGGGATCCTTCAGAAACACATCATGGATCCCTCAGCAATAAGATCTTTGATTTGATTTTATTAGCCAATAGTCTGTTTTTAAATGTTTCTGCTTTCAGAGCACCTAATATGGTTTGTATCTACTTAGGATAGAGTCCAAATGCAAAGCAAAGGGAGATGCTTTGGAGGTACTTCAACCTCCTTTGAAAAAATGAGGTTTGGTCTGAAGAAGCCTGCTGCTTTTGACAGGTAGTTCACACCACCTGGTACGGGCATAAAAAGATAACACAATGGGGAAGTGACAAGAAGGAAAGCAATGGGAAGGGAAGGAAAAGGAAGTGACAGAATGGGATGGGAAGCAACTGGAAGTGATAGGAAGTGAAGGGACAGGATGGGAAGGATGCAGTGTTTTCACTGAGAGATTTGGCTTTAAGTTACTACCTGAAACATCAAAGCTACTTCTGAAAATGCCTTTTTTTGGTGGGGGGGACAAATCCTGCTAATGGACAGATATCCAAAGTGTATGTATTTACCTTTAAAGTCAACACATTTTAAAGAATGGTATCTAAGAAAATGTCTCCTGCCATGTAATCTGCCATGACTATTGACATGCTCAGGAAGGGTCTTCCCCTGTGGTGGGCCATACTTTGACTGTGGTCCACATGTCATAACCCCGCTTAGTCCTCACTCTCAGTGTAGTCCTACCACCATGCCTCCATTTCTATATATTCACAAAAAAAAGCAGGGGGGATCCTAACAGCTACAGAACACTGAAAGGATCACATTTGCCTTATGTACATTTTTTCTCCTCCTAGGCCATATTCTTAGTAGCTATGGAGCACAACAAGGGATGCATTTAGCTGGGGAAAATCCCTGAATTTAGCACTGTGGCATACAATGGAATTCTGAGTGCAAATGCATGATTTTTAATGTGCATTATTTCCCCACATTGTGGCCCATGGGTGAGGTTCCACAGCAAAACTCCTGAAGTTGTCTCCATCATGTCCTGCCACCACGTGGGATGCCACTGGTGAATACATGGGCCATTTGCAATTCCCAGAGTAAGGAATTACTTATTTCAAGAGGCCCTTATCTGTTGACATTTAGACATTGTCATATAATTTGGCATAGAGTGTAAGCCATTCTTTCTATTGATGGAACTAGCTCATCTCCCACTCCAAATTCATCCATCTTTGATGTTGTCTAGCTTGGTTGGTAATGTTCTGTTCAACACAATGTAATTTCTTGCTTTAAATGATTCTTATTAGTGGCCTTCCCTCTACACAACAGCAGTCATATAAATATTGTCCTAAATGTGTAAAGTATACATTGTATGCAAGCATCCTTGGAAAACAGCTCATCTCCATCTTTCATCCTCTCTGCTGGCATAAAGAAGAGGTGTCTTTTGATGTGTGACAAACAAACACTCCGTTCATCTGGGATATCACCTCCATCATGGTCAGCCAAGAACAACTTGCTGGGACATCCCACAATCCTTCTCTGATTTTCTGCAACATGCTTCTGGCAGGCAAACAGAAGAGGAAAGGATATAGCATTTTAAAAAATATGCAAGTAAATGGATTAGATTATCTTCAGTTCCTTTCATTCACCCTACCTTTCAGAACTATGCTTCATTTTTAAAAACATCCTCAGACAGATTTAGCATTATCAATGAATGTTCTTTCAGAGGTTTTAGCACCAGATGTTGCTGGATTGTATCTCTCATCATCCCTTACCAGTGATTCTGCTGGCTAGGGCTGATGGAAACCAAAGACCACACATTTCACTGATCATCGCTAGTTCTATAAATTAAGGCATACTCCTATGCAAGTTCAGACAGGAAAAAATGGTCTAATGGGAGTTCTAGGCCTTTTCATTGTCTACACATGCATAGGATTGAATCCTTAAAGTATCTACCATTTGTACTGGCCTCTGCCAAAGAACCCTTTAGGAAACAAACATACAGCTATCTGATGTCATAATAAAAGATGCTTTGTTCAATCTGTCGCACAAATCTTAGTAGCTTTCAGGATGAAACAGTGTTTGTAAGAGAATCCAAAATAGTTTATTTTCTTGAAACAGAGTATTTGTGTGATTTGATCCATCTGTTTTATCACTTGATCTGTGATTTTCTGCAGACAACAATATTGCCACATGCTGAGTCTTTCAAAGAACTTTAGAATCATTGCTGATAAGATGCGCTTTTTCCAGTGGGGGACAGGAAATTAAAAGGATGCTACCATTTATGTGACTGGGGATCTTAGCCAAATATGAAAATTCATTTCTGAATAGACACTGGCTGTGATGTTAGCTGAAATGGAGTAATCTAGACTGTAATCTCTATTAGGTACTACATGGTATAAAGATATAGACATTCATCCATCATCCATCCTTATCATTTCTGTGCCAGTTTATTTATCCATTTTTAAATTTGTATACCACTTTCCTTCAAAAAGCCCAAGGCAGCATGAATTCTCTTTTTCCTCCCTATTTTAGCTCCACTGCAAACCTGTGAGATGTGTTCAGCTGAGAGATAGTGACTAGCCTATCATGACCTGCTAAGCTTCATGGCCAAATGTGGATTTAGACATAGGTTCCTCCACTCACAGTTCACCACACTCTGGAGAAGGAGATATTTCCAAGGACAATACATACAGATATTCAGCTGTTTGCTACTAACCGACACATTAAACAGTACAATCCTATATATGACTGTTCAGAAGTAAGTCTCACTGGGTTTACTCTTGAGGAAATGGATACAGGATTTTAACCTAGCTGTGTTCTAAATGAGTTTTTCATCTTCTTCTTCATCATAAAACTGCTACATAATGATAAGCAGGTAAAATTATAATGAAATAGCTCTTTGAAACAAAAACATATATATTTAAATTGCAGGCTAATGGACCTGTGCAGCTTATACAACCTAACATAAAAACCTCTAAGGAATCCTTTCTGTCAGCATGCTGGTTCAGAACCATAGAACACAAATAAGCAAGAAAGAATATGCAGGCATACAAATGAATGTAGTTATTCATTATGCAAAAAAAGTATATCTTGCAGTTTTCTTCATTCATTTTAAAGTGGTATGTCAACCCAGAGTAGCTAAGAGAGATAACCCACCTTCCGTATGAGCTGAGAATATATTGTTCAGAAAAAAATAAGGGTTCTGGGCCTAAAAAACTTCATAGGAAAACTGAGGGTATTGTAAAAGATTGATCCATCTCTTTCTTCAGCAGACTAATCACTGAGGAACATCCTGGTTTGCAGTAGAGTGCAAATGGATGCAAATGGGTTCACACAACACAGCAAGCAACCCTGCATGGTTACCATGGTTTGTGGTTTTCTTAGCAACATCTACACGAGAGATGGTCAAGAAGTTTCTACAGTATCATGGTTTCCATCCTCCACATACAGTCCCCCTGCCATTGGTACATATCCCATGAGCTGCTATGTCTGAAATTCAATCCCAAGCTGCTTCACTCCCTGCCTGTGTCATTTGCCAATTCCTTATTTGTCTGTGCATCTGTTATTAAGCAAAGAAGAATAGTATGAACTAAAGAGCATAAGAAAGTCATGCTGGATCAGACTAACAGTACATCTAATCCAGCACTCTGTACACATCATGGCAAACCCGCTGCCCAAAGGATCCCTCAAGCAGGATGGGTGCAAGACTTCCCCTTGCCCAAGCTCCTCAGCAACTGGTGTATGCAGGCATACCACCTCTGGTAAAGGTGGTGGCACATAGCCAGCAAGACTAATAGCCACTGATAGCCTCCTGCTCTATGAAAGTGTTCAATCATCTTTAAATGCCATCACAATTAGTGGCAGAGAATTCCATAGTTAACTATATATTGTAGGAAGTACTTTTTTATATCTGCCCCGAACCTCCAACCATTCAGCTTCATGAGATAAGCCCAGATTCAATTGTTATGGGTGAGGGAGAAAAATGCCTCCCTCTCTATTTTCTCCACAGCATGCATTATTTTAAACATCTCTACCATGCCTTCCTTTACTTGTCTTTTTACTAATCTAAACAGTCGCACAGCTACTTTTCATAGAAGAGTTGCTCCAGTCCCCTGATCATTGCCCTTCTCTGTACTTTTTCCAACTTAATAATATCATTTTTTTTCAAGTAAGGCAACCAGAACTGAATCTTATATTCTATGTGTGGTCATACTGAACATTTGTATAAGAGGAGCATGACCTTGGCCGTTCTATTTTCTATTCCATTCCTAATTATGCCTAGCATGGAGTTTTCCAACTTCACAGCAGCTATAAACTGGGCCAACATTTTTATTGAGCCGTCCATCCAATATCTCTTTCTTGCTCAGTCATTTCTAGCTCAGATCCCATCAGTGTATACCTGAAGTTGGGGTTATTTATGAATGGGTTGAAAAGCTTTGATCCCAATACCCTGTGGGACTCCACTGGTTACATCCCTCCATTGGGAGAGCTTGCCATTTATTTCCACTTTCTATCTTCTTTTCTTTAACCAGTTAGTGATTGATTAGAGGATAGTGAATAGAGGCAGATTCACTGGTGCAGCTCCCACAGTGGCTGTTCTTTCCGGGCAAGTATATGGCACTTTGAAACCAGGACTGTGGAAATCACAATTCTGGTTCAGACAGCACAAGTGATGGGAGTGCAGAGAGACTGTTCAGTGGTTTCACACAACATGAGAAGCCATGGTGAAATCTTACTGTTATGCTTTTGTTTGATTGTGTGGACCCAGTTCAAGAAGTAGGCAGAATGGTAGAATTCTGCATGATAAAATTAGTTGTCTAAATTAAAGAGAATGAATGACTTGTTCTAACATTCCATGCTCCATTGCATCTTCTGCAGTTCTCCGGACCTGGAATCAGTGTTTGACCATTGTTTGTGTGCAAATTAGGGCAGGAGTGGGCTATAGGTGGCTGTACAGCTGTTTCATTATTTATTTCTGTGTTGGATTTCTAGCCCACCCTATTAGTCACATGGTTCCCTACAATATCTATCAGCCCGAACAAGTGCAGCTAATGTGGACAGGATATGGGAGACCCAAACATCAAGAGGTCTACACATTGCCAACCCCTGCCCTAAAATATTATTTTTCAAGATGCAATTACCAGGGGATCTACTTGTGGCTAATGAAGGTGGGATGAAGATGTAGGCTAGAGAAAGAAGGAATGAAGACAGAGGCAGGAAGTGGTGGCACGTTACGACAGTTTAAGTATGGCCACAATAGGAATGTCAAGCAAACATAAAGAAGTAGTACGTGAGATAAAGAGTAAATATCTCCACTGCTATTTAGATCTAAAAGCCTAAAACACATCAATTTGTTTCTGTATGTGTTGGCTGAGTGATATTTTCTTCAATAGGGTGTATGGAGAGAAGGGAAAGCATTTATAGAGGGATGTGTATAATTTGTGTATAATTATGTGTATAATTTGCCATTTGTAAAATTCAGTTTGATAACAGACTTCTGCCATCAGAAATTCCCTTCAGATAATCTGAAAGTTTTGCTGGAATTGTCAAGGCTATTATCAGATTTGTTCAGTATAATTCAACTGAGCAAATTAGTTCAATTTCCTTGCACAGGTGAAGGGAGAGGACAGTGGAAGCAATGTCCACTGATTCCCTCCAGAAGAGACTATGGTAGAGCCAAGGGTCTGCAGGGGGAAGGGGAAATCAGTGAGTACTGCCTTTCCCTTCTGTTCTCCTGTCAAGGTACACCCTTGCCAAGAAGACCATATTTAGGATCCAAGCTAAGGATCTAAGCACCACTTTGCACTACCATTCTTTGTAATACAATTGTGTGTTCTGTGGTTGACAACATACTGAAAATAACTATCATCAGTTGCTTTTAGCATTTTGGCCATGTTTGAAACCAAAATGCCAATAAAACAACAACAACAGCACTCAAGCAGGTAGTTAAGGCTGATGGTATATTGTATGACTAGGCCAAAGTCACCCAGTGAGACCCATGGCTGAGGGAGGACTAGAACTTGGATCTCCTAAGTCCCAGGCCAACATTCTAACCTCTACTCCACACCATGATGCCACACTGACTTTAGTCTGATACAGCAAAGGAGTTCTTTCTGTATTTCAGACTTTTAAGAAAACTTGCCTTTTTGTTACCTAATAGAAGCAGCTGTAGCAGCTTAATGCACCTTGATACTGATAGCAGAAAACAATGCCTTAATTATCTACCCTTTCCGGAAATATTAAGATGGGAATAGATGGTTTCCTAGAGTGCCCTTCGCAATGATGCCTTTTAAAGGCACTAACAAAATAGAGGACTTTTAACAGTCAGTTAATTGACTGAATTTCTGGATCTCTGGTGTCAATATAAGCAAGCAGAACCTCTTTTATTCCTGAATCATTTGAGTTCCTATAAGATTGGACATTACAGGGGAGAATGTGGGTGTCTGCCTTTTGCAGAAGACACTGGGCCCTTCGTGACTGAGGCTTAGTGGTTTTCTTTTCCTTCTTAGCTAATATTCAAAGCTAATTGGGCATTGAAAATTCCAGCCTAGACTTCAGACTACTGCACTTTCATGATACCCCTAGATAAACCTATTAAGGAGAATAGGCAAACCTATGATTTTCCCAAGCCCTGAGTTTTAGCTCCTGTAGTCCTACATGTAAAGCTGCCTTCAGAGAATCTTCCTATGCCTTATTCTTGTGTGCATACAATATGTTCTTTGCAGGCTAATCTACTTAAAGTGTGTCAAGTTTATTCTGCTAGCTGCAGCTCCTTCTATCAACCATTTGTAATGTGAGTGTTATCTGTGGTGCGTTTTAGCACAACGTAGCCTTTTATCAATTTTGTAAAGGAAAACTGGGATTAGAAAGTATCATGAAATATCAGAGCTATTTTCAGTGAACTAGAAACTTGATCCTGTGTCAAACATTTCTTTCCTATTTTCCATAAACATCAGATTGGGAAGATTTGTAATTCTGAAGACTAACAAAATGGTCATGATGCTAGTCACTGGGGGCAGATGGAAATGCATGTTAGGGATATCAATGGAGCTTCTTTATGGGCTCCCTGCCACTGGAGCAAGGTAATACAGATTTTGCCTCCACTGAAATAGTATTGTAAAGAGCCACTGTTTCTTTTCTCAAAAAGCAGTGCATTGTCTTGAATGGGAAAAGGGGAAAGGGGCTTATTTCTGGGTTCCCATTCAGACCCATGATAAAGGTGGCCTCAGAATCAGGTGAGCATATTCTTATCCCAGCAATATTCTTGAAACAGGGTGTTTTTTAAAGATGTGAATTGAGTCTATTTGCATTGACAGCAGAAAGTTGCAGACTAGGACAGCAAATCTAAGTTGCAATTAAGAGCTTTGCTACATTTATTGTGAACTTGTCATTCTTGCCACTTGTGTCACTGTACTATTCCACTACAGCAAAGTACCACCTAAAGATTTTGCAGCAGAAAAGCAGGAGAGGAAAAGCTCTTGAGAGAGAGTTTGGCTCTCAATTCTGCCGTGAAACCAAATGAGATGAAGCAGATTAGCTTCCTTAAGTAGATGCAGTGGCTTAACTGCATCGAAATTGAACATGAGTTCAATTCCCAAGGATTTGGTGGTCCCTTCACAACACTGCTAGAGGAAAGATACTCTCTTCCTTGTCAGCAGGTGCATCTCTCTTCACCTTGCTGTCACAGTGACAGCAACAACTCTCAGTTTGGATGGTTCCCCTGCTGAAGAGAATGGAGTAAGTCAGGAAGACCCAAATATAGCTTTATTTTTCAATATGGCTTCTTTGAAATGTGCCCGCATTGACTTTAGGTTTATAAAATCAATGCCTGCCAAAGTTTAGAAGAGTAAGCCAAGAAGAATCTTTCCTTAAATTTAAAGATCTTTGAAGATACAACACAATATATTTATCCTCAAGAGGTGGACAAATTAGTTCTTGAAGAAAGTTTATAAAAAGAATTGAAAGCATACATGGTAAAAATCCCCATAATTCTTTTAAAAGTTAATACAGAAAATTGGGAGGGAGGGGGGAAAACCTCAGCTACACACAATACACACTACAATGGGATGCCAACAGTGACAAGAAAAAAGTGTTGTATTTTACTGTTATAGAGTTTAGCAGGCAGCATTTTCCTTTCTCCCCTGGCAACATAATGGAAAACCATGCAAGAAATGATGTCCTATGGTTTCAAGGTTATTGTGAGAAAATGTGGATTATACCATTGCTGGACAAAATTGAGAAAAGATGTCTGAATACACAGAATTAGCGCTGTTGATGTTGTATGTTGACTTGTATACTGGGCAAAACCTACTGGGACTTTCCCCCCAGTACTGTTGTATAAATCCCCCCCTTTTGTCTATGGGACTCTTACAGGTGATATACTCCATGGATTGGACCTTCAATTATTATATACCAAAAGTAATTTGTAGGAGTTTATAGAGAACTCCCCATATAGTGTGCAGTAGAACTGAAAATGATTCAGTTCTAAATACTTCTGCACCAATCATGTAGGTAGGAGAGAAGGCAGCAGAAATCGCCTTTGAGTCTTGTTATCTGGCTCAGCTCTGTAGGTGGTGGCATGTCCTTTTATTCCTTTTCAGCAGTTGCATCCCTGTGCACCGTGATGTCTTGGTAACAACAATAGCTCTGAAATGCAGCTGGTCCTGCTGCTGGATGTTGTACCATGTTTGTGGTGTAATTAGAGCATGCCTTGGCTTTCCATATTTTCTCCCCCAAAAATGCATAGCCGAAAAAGTGAAGAGACATAGAAATATAGTTAAGCATAATGGTAATGTTAGGAGTACAAAGTGTGCCCTAAGATGAATGGTACAAATAGTAGAGATAAACAGTCTCGACAGAGTTGAAGTTAATGCTGCATGGGAAATCAATATAGTGCATTAAAATGGCTGTTTAATGTATTAGATCCAACATTTCTAATGAAAGAGAGCCAGACAAACAAACAAACAACAACAATAAAACCCCACAGTCCTTCTTTTGAAGGTATTCTTAGGCAAACTGAGTTCTGTTTCCTCCCAGAAATGCAACACCTGTATTCTAATATGTAGTTTGGAGATTGTAGAGGAAAATTTCTGGAAGACTATTGTATACCGAGGAAATAGGTGGTGTAACAAAATTGGCTTCTGATTCCTACCTTGACTGGGCCTCACCTGTGGAGACTCTGATGAGGCCATCCGGCAAGCTGCTTGCTAACTAGGAAGGTACAGCATTGGAATGCAGGAAAGTGAACAGCAGTGGGAGCTTATCACCATGAGAGCCAGGAACAACAGATGTGGCTAGTTAACTCTTTTGACTCTTAGATTTAGGGGAACGAGAGTGCCAGTGTGGGATCTAGAGCGCAAGGAGGGTGACACACACCGGCTGAGAACTAGGGGCTTTTTCATTGTTTGTGTGCATGCGGGCGGGCGGGTGGGCGGGGGGGGGGGGGCTCCCAATGGTTGATAGAGGGGAAGCCAGCTTATTTGGTATTGTATTTCCTTTTTTCATGTTATTATGTCTGTTTGCCTGTTTTAGAATAAAATTTTTTAGACCTTAATCACCTGTGTGCACATTGCTTCTGGATCCATAAAGAACCTTTTGCCCTTGGCAAAACAGAGATAAAGGCTGTTGTTATAAGCATAACTTGGTACCATGCAATAAACTAAAGATTACAAGATCATAGGCTTTCTATGGTCTTTTTTAGGGAAAGGGAAAGGTCTATACTATAACAGCCTATATCTGTTTGTATATACTTATTTATGGAAAATGTGCATTCTTCTGTGATTCAGATTGTGATGAAACTTACAAATACAAATAAATGATTGTTATAATGGATGGAAGGTATTGTTAACATCCAACTAGTCAGTTCCAGCTGTGAGTAGTGACATCAATCCATTACTTATGGCATGCATAAGTAAATGCATAAGTAAATGCACACATTTTCTAAGGAGCAAACTCCACTGAACTCAGCAATACTTACTTATGAATAGATATCTAAAGGACTTATTGGTGTTCCACATGTTAAACTATATTTTGTTGTGGAAAAGGAGGGATTTCTGCATGTATCAAGTAGACAACATACACAAAAAAAGCTTACTGGACTTAAAAACGTATCAAGAAAGACCTTTCCAAAACGGATAGGTAGGGCTCAATTTAGATTTATTATGGAGCAGCATTTCTCAACCTTTTTATCTTGGAAGGGCCATTGAAATAAATTTCATGTGTCAGGAAATATCTGCATGAAAAACTATTGTAAAGGTAGGCATATTCTCTATATTTATAATATAAATTATTATAAACACATATTGAATTTGAAAATATGTGAGTGTATTCATGATTTGCTGCAGAATCCCCAGTTGAGTAAGGATGTTCTTGAGTATGGAATTGGCTCAGTTGGACAGTCATTACTGTATAAGTTTTCCTCAATAAATCCAATTTAGCCCAACCTATTCTGCATTTAGGAAAATTTAGAATCAAATCTTATCAGTATGCCACATAAATGAGACAGGGAGGAGAGCCTCCTTCTGACATCTTAAGAAACAATAGTATCAAAGTAGCAGAATGGCAAAAGAGGTCATCCTCATTCCTCATCAATGAGTATTAACAAATATTTGCCCTGGGAAAAGCCTTCTTATTTTTCCTATAAAAACTTCCATTGACTAAAATGGGCACAGATTTGTGTTTGTTTGCTTGCCCCTGCCTGAAAGCAAGGCTTGTCTGTGCAGACTAAGCACCACCAACACAGGACTAGACTTCTTTATAACTGGGCCTGACAACTGGGAATTTCCTTTGGAGAGCCTTCTTGATGGTCAGAAACAATGAGAACAGCTAGCAGAGTTCAGATAAAATATCTTCTGCCTTAAAATCGCAGGTAAGAGGTGGTACTGCATGGATGGCCAACACTCAGGGGGTGGATGCAACTCACGGTACATCACACATGTATGTATTGCCCCTGCTGGATACATCCGTGGTGACCATTGCCTTCAACATATGGATGGACTTACTGGTTCATGACAAAGAAGGACACTTTCTTATGTATTTTATACTGTATTGTGGTATTTTAATTTAATATTTATATTTTTAATTTATATTATAATTATTGTGAGCCGCCCCGAGGCTTCGGCAAATGGGGCGGCATAAAAATGTTTTAATAAATAATAAATAAATAAATAAATAAATAAAATGTAGAGGAGCCTGATGTATGTGCATAAGTCCAGGTCATATGGTTGCTGGATTTTGGCACTGTCCCAGGTGCCTCTAAAACTGCCTCACACATATTTCTAAATTTCCCCGTAGTGAAACAACAAAAAAGTGAAGGTGCTCACAGAATGTTTAATGGTAGTAAACCATTGTGTTCCTTCTGGTCTTCATAGGTAGTATCCAGGGTAACTGCTTCACCCCTATTGGTGCTATTGTACTTATGAGATGGACCCCAAATTGGAATAAGGGTCCATCTCATAAGCTTCTAACCCAAATATACTTCTAACCCAAATTGGAATAGGTCAACAGAGCTCTCTTCTGCTATCTCTGCAGTCTGACCGATCTTTTTTTTTTTTTTTTTGCTTGTTTCAAATTATTTTGAGAAGTATGACATTTCCAGGGCAGGTGAGATTACTCCCGTGAGTTCGTGGGTGCAAAACATATAATCCATGATGACGAGATCTTCACAGTTGGGAGAACAGGCTATGTGAGCCGACAGCACCCCTGGAAAGGAAGCTCCTGACGTTTTACCTCACAGTGCAATGAAAAGAGGCAATAGGTATGGTCTATCCATATCCTAGGCTGATATCACTTTCCTACCAAAAGTTTTAACTCAGGATGAAAAGGTAACATCAGCATCTTAATGGATGCTTTTCAAGAGGTTCTCCAAGTGTATATGTATTTGAATCAATTTTAAATCTGGGAAATAATAAAGCAAATCTTTCCCAGCATTCAGTTTGCAGCACTGGTGCCATCTTGGATGTTAATAGTTCACCAATGGGCTTAACACCTGTCCAGTTTCTTTTTGCTGGATTGCTTGTTTGTCTATTTCCAAGGAACTTTTCCTTTCAAATTGTTTTTAGCACAGCAAAGAAAAAAAGAATGCAGTCTAACTCAGAGAAAAAGATTCTCTCTTCCTCCACACACAATTTCAGCCTTGAAGTTTGACACATACATTTATTCTTTACAAATACTATTGTTCCTTCTCTTTCTATCTTCAGACTTCCTTTGTTCTACTCTGAAAGTTTTTTGTTTGTTTGCAAAGGTTGCTTACTGAAATTTAATTAGGGGTAATGTACACCTCTTCCCAACGAACATTACATGGCACTGAAAGTGCTACTGAAAACAATGCAGCTTGTTTTACAACTGCCGCTGCAGAGAAGAAGGGATGACTCACATGCACAATCCACTTTCTCCTTCAGCATCTCAGGCTCCCAGCTTCCAATGCTCTCTTCCCCATCTATTCTCCTCCTGCCGACAGCTCACCACCCCCTCTTACTAGTCCGATTACTGAGGTTGTCAGTTAGTTTTTGGACCCTACTTTTTCACTTTCCTCTACCTGCTATTCACCCCAGGCATTTACCTCTTTTTAAAGCACAGGGATAAGTAATTGGTCCCATAAATCACAGTGCCAGTTCAGATTGGGACTTACAGCAAGAAGGAAAAGGTTAAAGGCGCTCTACCTCTCAAGCTGCCTGGAGTGCCATTTTTCTTGACACAAAGGTGGGGACCAATCAGATCAATCAATCAATCACTACTACAGTTCCAGTACAAAACCCTCAAGGAGGTATTTCTCTGAGGAGATGACTTATTTAACTGGGTAAATGATTCCTCTTCCCTGAGGATGATCCAAAAGCAGTGGCTCGGGAAGAAGCCAGTTCACCAGAAATAAGGCAGTAAAGCCTTCTAGGAAAAGTAGTGGAGTCTTTACACTTTGGGATGACCTGGGTCTGGTCAGAAAATATTGTGATGATGAAGTCCCAAGAACAATCATCACTTATGACCATCTCCCAAACCTAAAAATATGGCTTTTACTTCTCAGATGAAGTGCCGGCTTATAATCTGTACTCTCTAATTAGCTGCAGAATTCAGGCTGCTTCTTCTTCAAAAGCCCAGAAGCATTCTGGGTAAGTTGCTAGAAAATGTCTTTTCTTCTGCCTGCTGAATCTTCATACTTTGCTTTTGTGTCCCTGAATTTCTTGCTTTGAACTGAATCTCATGAATGCCCCTGTTTTGTTTTTGACTACATTTCGCTAAGCTTCGATTGGATACTACATTCCCAGTTCATGGTGATTTTCATTCTGGATTATTTGACCAAACTACAGTGTCTCTCCTAAATTCAACTACAGTAATCAAATAAGCCTGGGACTATCTTTAACAGACTGTACTGTCATAACATTATCTTCATTAACAACTTGGTTGGCTGGTTTCCCAGCTGACCAATTGCTTGCTAATTTAGACCTGGTCAAAACAGGACATCACTTCTCTGCTTTCAATGTTTATGCTACAGTGAAATACAGCAAAATACATAGCTTTGTTTTCTTTGATGTAACATCTGCTTTGGCCCTGATTCAGCATCAACAGGTGCCCTTCTCACATTTTAATGAAACACATTTTATGCCATTTTTTAATTTGCAGAAAGACTAATGGTTCCTGCACTTCCCCTCTGATTCCTTTTTAAAAAATGGTGTTACATTGGCTCCTTTCCAGTCCTCAGGCATGGAGGCCAATGGACAAGCTACACATTTTTGATATGTAGCAATTTCACATTTGAATTCTTCAAGAAATCTCAGATGGATACCATCTGGACCCAGTGATTTGTTAATTTTTAATTCATTGTTAAGGCCTAACATCATTGCTTGTTATCACCATTTGCCTCAATTTTTGGTCTCCCTTCCTGAAAAACTCACTTCAGGCTAGGGTTACTGTCCCACTTTTTCTGCACTGAAGACAGATGGCAAATGATTCATTACGTTTCTTTGCAATCTCCTCATCCTCCTACAACTGGTGTATTTAAATTGATGATGATGATGATGATGATGATGATGATGTTGATGATGGAGGAGGAGGAGAAGAAGCAGCAGCAGCAGCAGCAGCAGCAAACTGGTTTCCAAATTATTATGTTTACCCCTTATTACCTTCTTGCACGTATTTTTCCAAAATGTGTGTTCCTTTATGTTCTCATTGGGGCATGTTCTCATGGAAGCTTTCTTGTCTCTAATGGCTTGCTATCATGCTAGCTGTGGAAGGCTCTCTTGAGAAGAAGAGGGGATCTTCTTGTGCAGGACTCCAGTTCAGGCAATGAAGAAGACCTTCTTTGGCTCAGGAGTCTCTCTCTCTTGGGGACTTAAAGCAGTCCAGAACATAGCTGGCCAGACATCAGCACTGGAGCCTTCCAGAAGGCCCTCAGCATTTCTCCCTTGGTTCAGCCAAGTATGCAGCTGGGGACAGAAGAGAACTGCCTTCATGCCAGAGAGAATGGTACATTCCCTCAAAGGCATTCCCTCAAAGAAGGATGCTAACCTGCAAGCCAAGAAGACACGCTCACTTGCAGGTCAATGATCCAGAGGAATACAGAATTCAGCTCCAGAGCAGACAACCCCAGACTAACTGCGGCCTTGAGGTGAAGGTGTGTCTGAGCCAAGCTGGCATAAAAGTTTTCTTCAAAGACAGCCAATGCTGGATAACAGCGTGTTGCAATGTACCATCATGACATTACTGCTTGGTATCTCTGAAATGCTCGGCTCCTGGTTTACAACTCTTTTGTTGCTTCATCCCTGCCTTTCAGTGACACATTTACTGCCATTGTGTCCTGACCTTGGTTTCCTAATGGTACAGGATTCTTGTCTTGCCTCAGCTCTTGATTTATGACCACCCAGTAACTGAGTACAGCCTTCTTAAACAATTGCTCTTTACTATCACCCTTTGAACCAGGACATTTGTTTGACTCTGCTCATTAACCACACTGGCATTCTCTTGGAATTAGTAATACCATGCGTGCACACACAGTTTAATAACTCCAAGCATTTTAGAGAGGGCTGACCTCTTAACTTACATTTTCAATTTTCTTTTTCTAATCCTTCCTTTTTTCCCTTTTACTTTTAGGAGTTTGTTCATTTGAAGTTAAACTTGACTGTGCTCTACTTCCCTGGCACTCTCCCACTTACATTTGAATTTGATTTGTGGTCACTGTTTCCAATTAATTCTGCAATGCTTCATCTTGTACCAGGTTGTGTACATCATTCAAGATTAAAATAAGGTTACATCCCATTAGTTGATTCCATGTTCATCTAGACATTTTGTTGTGTGTGTCTTTGTGTGACCTGAATAGAAGAGTGTTGCATTCAAGCAAACAGGGAAAGAAAAATCATGAAATGAGAAATGATGAAGCCAACTTTTTGAAATGGGTTCAGTGGATGTCTAAAATATAGTGAATTTTGATCTTCCTATGTTGATGATCCAGATTAACAAGGCCCAAAACAAAATTGTCAGCCAAAATTGACCAGAGTATGTTTGAATAAGAAGGACACACAGACACAGCACAATGTTTATTTGTGAATGTCAACATTTTTTGTAAAATTAACATTTACTGAATCTTTAAATGATAGTACAATTGCAGCAAGAGCTTTAGGTTTTCCTGAAGCTTGTTGTTGGAAATGAAAGAAGAAATTGTTTTTGGTGTGAGTTTCAAGACCACAGAGATATGGATTCTTCAAATGGGGAAGATGGGCCCTGGGAAATGGGGCCTCCAGATATCAAGGTGGGAGACCTGAAAGGGCTTATTTCAAGGGCACCCTCAGAATAGCCAGGATCTGCAACTACCAGATGGGGACATTAGACGGGAGCTCTAGCATCCGGACCAGCCTGGTATGATCCTTGACCCCATGATGTAGTCTTGGGAGACACGATCTAGCCAACTAGGGGGCAGCGTACAGCTAAGAGGTTGTCCCACCTCCAAAAAGGTCTTCCAAGAAGAATGGGGTCCAGTACTACTCAAAAGGAGGGTTCTTGGAAGAAGTTGCTAGACTGGGTTCAACAAGCCACTCTCTGCATGCTCAAAGACTCATTCATTGTTGGTTGTGCTTATTGGAAGTACCTTAAGTTTTTGCCTAAGAACAGTCTGTTGCTTAAGGTATTTTCCAATGTACCTCCAATAAGCACAAAAGGGAAAAAGTGCAAAAGGGGAAACCTGTTCATTGCACCCCATCTTTATTCACCACCAATAAATAAAAAATAAATAAACCATGAGCATTTTGTACACTTTTAAGAATAACCTCAGGTGCCATGCCATGCTCTGGTTAATTCTGTAATTGAAATCTGTGTTGATTCTGACATTCCAGGTTTGTATATATTCCAGTTGGAGAATGAATGGGAAACTTTACTTGGAAGTTATTGCTAAAAATATATCACTGCATAGCTAAGTAAATCTGTGTAACTGAAAACAAATTCCCTTGTACCAAGCAGTAAAAAATTCTATAAATAATTCACCTTTTAAATACATACTAGGTCCTTTAAAGGCACATCACTCTAGTACTCTGCATGTGAAAGCTCTTTATTCTTTGCCACTTTTAGATATTTATAACTTACAGAAACAGACATTATTAATATTTTATTGTAACTGAAAGAGAGTAAGTATTCCAGTTAAGCAAAAGAAGCTGGGAACCTGTGAAAGTGCACCGATTATTCTATATTAGGTACATTGTCATCTGTTGTTGGTCGCTTGTTATGTTTTGGTTCATTTGCTATATAATCTCTTTTTAAACCTAAGATGTTTCAAGTGGTGTAATGGACCTGTTCGTGGTTCAGTTAGAGTCTTTTCCCAGTAAAAAGAATGAATGGATTTACAGAAGAAATGAGGTGAGACAATGAAATGTAGGTAATGAAATGAGTGGGACATTGACTAGAGCAACACTACTGGAAAATGCAAAATGAATCTGGTTGAACATGGGATAGAACTCATTTCTACTGCATGGCAATGAGGGTGACCAAGAAAAGTGCACTTCTCCACCACATTGCATTTGTGCAGAGTTGTGTAACTGAATTTTACAGGTGATCAGCATCCTTTTAGACTCTGGCCTGCAAGAACAGGAGATGGACCACACACTAACCTGCTTTGTCTTGTCTCTGAGATAGATTAAAAATGAGTGTAGCAGTGCTGACTTGGATGCCATTTCTGACACAAATCTGTTAGATACAATTATTCTTGAGTGTGGGTTCTTGAGTATCAGCTCCATGGATTCCTGGATGAGGAAGGTTATCCTAATCCATGTCAGTCTGGCTTCAGGGTTAACTTACAGGGCAGAGATTGCTTTTGTCACCTTGGTGGAATGGAAATGAGCTCTTCCTGAGCCCTCAGGTTATTAGGTTTCATTTATGCTGAACCGAAAATCCTATGGGACATAAATTGGAGAGACTAGCAGCTGTCTGATCACCCAACCTAGGTTCTGGTAATACATGCTTGATCAGCTGCCT
This sequence comes from Varanus komodoensis, assembly GCF_004798865.1. Classification (NCBI taxonomy): domain Eukaryota; kingdom Metazoa; phylum Chordata; class Lepidosauria; order Squamata; family Varanidae; genus Varanus; species Varanus komodoensis. The sequence continues at coordinate 6,472,845 of NW_025335761.1, forward strand.
CACCCCCTGTTAAATGATGGATGAGGGAGATTGTGTTTTGCAGTGATCTGGCATTGAGAACAATCTCTGGAGACCTGAGGGTGGGCTGTTAGGGCAACCACCTGGCCTGAAGATGCAAGGAGGACCTGAACACAGCACAGCTGTTAATTATCTAGGCCAAGTTCCTCTTACCTGGTTAGTGTGCCACCTAACACCATATCTTCCTCAACCCATCACTATGCCTGTTGGAGCCTCCAAGGATTACTTCATCCCACGTCCTCCCTCTGAGGTCCATATTCAGGTCTTCAGGAGAGAAGAAATAAGAACCCCCTGTCAAGAGTCCTGCACAACCCCAAAGCAAGATGTTAGAGACATGACCCTTCCCCTTGCAGATTCCTCCAAAGCAGTTCTCCCAAAAGGGGCAATCCCTTTTGTTCCCTTCAAGGTCAGCACCACTCCAGGTGAGGTGGCTCCTGTTGGCAATCAGCCCCAAAAGAATTTGGTTGTGGCAATAGGCTGCTTCTCTGATTCTGATTCTTCTGCTCCTCTCCTGCTAAATACCTCTGCAGCAGGAGGGGCAGAAACCAGCAGCATTCCAGAGTAAGGCCTCAAGATGGAGATGAGGCTCATCTGCCGGTATATGTCCTGGCTGTGTAGCTGATCTCAGTGGAGTCCTTCCTTGACACACACATGACAGATGCCAACTGTTTCAAGTATATTCTGTTCAAGTGTGGCTTGATTCTTCCTGTGTGCGATTCCCACCCCATCCCCAGAGGGCAATACTGGCAGAATTCTGATGGATTCTGATGGATGCTGGAAGACCAGGAGCATGCCAATTAAGCTGGACAACTTGGCACTGTTACTGCTGATGCTTTCCTTTCCTTTCAAAGATCATCTGATGCGTCTCTTCCACCAAGAAAACCTGGAAGGCATGATCTTTCCAGCAACCAAAGAGAAATAAATTAATTAGTGGGACTGCCAATTAATTTGCAGTCCATTTATCAGGAAGGCCTAGTGGCCTTTACATCAGTCGATCATTCATTGTGCAACCTGTTTTACCACCCCTGTTCTCTACATCTGCTCATTGTTGTTCAGCGGATTTTTGTGAGGGTATGAAATGAGCTGCCAGCGGCCAGTTCTCCACAGTGAACAGAGGCTCTGGGGCAAAGGCTTGGCAGAGACCTAGTCCAGCTGAGGCAGCCAGAGTGCCAGCCTTGCTTTAGTGCTTTTGGCCTGCTTACATGATAGTAACAGATGGGTTCTTATTCTCCAATGTTTTGCAACTCACAAGAATAAAATGTTGTCCACTTGTTATTCCGTTTTTCATGTTGAACAAAGTCATGCTTTGTGGCTGGGAAATGAACCAGGAAGAAAAGAGAGAGAGAGAGAGAGAGAGAGAGAGAGAGAGAGAGAGAGAGAGAGAATGAGACACCCTTGGAAAAATTATGGAAACATCAAGCCCTTTTACCTCATAACCTAAGAATATTGTGTGATCAAAATGGTTACCAAATGTTGTAAATATGCTTTAGCAGAGCAGACTCTCTGAGACTTTGCTCACTGTTTGTACTGAATGCACGAACTGCCCAGTCAGATCATTGCCTTCCCTGATTCAGGGCTGCATCGCCTCCTCAGATTGACAGGCCATGCCTTTCTGTAGTCTAAGGGGCAGAGACTTTTCCCAGTCCTGCTGTCTCATATCCTTTTAATTGAGATGCCAAGGGTCAAACCCGGAGCCTTTTGCATGTGATGTATGTGCTATCCTGGAATGATCATACTATCCCCAAAGGCATGACAACAAAACAAAAAGTCCCAATTTACTTTGCACATTAAGGCTCCAGATACTCATTAGAATTGCAAGCAAGAAGCTGAGAACTATAGAGTTTAAACACAGGTTTGCATAGCTACATTTTGATTCTGGGAATTATGATAGTGTTAAAGTACTGTTCAAAAGAGTTACCAATGCTTTGCATCTAAGAAGGTGTAGGCAATTCTATAAGAGTAAAGCTCACCAACTTGAGCTGGATTTGTGTATGAATATTAACTTGGCTCAAGATCTTAATGTTCTGTTATCTTACAAATTAACTAGCTTAGGATAGACAGAATGAGGCCAGGAAACTCATCCAGAGGTATCAAATTACACTCTAAAGGATCTACAAATCTGCCAGCTTCAGTATCTCACTTTCCTAATCTCAGTTTTGTTTTGCTTTGTTTTTTCCAGAATGTATTTAAAAACACACAAAAACAACACAAGTGCATTAAAATTCTTAAATCTTTATGTGTTTCTCTCCTAGTACATCCATTTTTGTATTTTGGCCAATGTTTTTGGAAAGCAGGTTTTCCTTATTAACCTTATTTTCATTAATAAAACTTTTAGAATGGGTATTGACCATAGTGTCTTGATGTTCAAGCAGAACTGAATTCAGGCAAGGGTTGCATTACTAGGAAATGCTATACATGAACAATGGGCATTGCATGAATGAAATAAGACCCACTGATGCAGTGCTTCATGTACATACCAGATTCGTATCAGAAATGCTTGATAGAACAATTTTTCCTCCTTTAATCCTATAGCTGACATTTAATTCTATATCCAATCTTGGATCACTTGCTTGGAAAACTCATTGTCCAACTCGTGTAGTATGATTATAACTGAACAGTACCTGATTTTGCAGTTTCAAACCAACCTGGCAATGTAGTTCTCCATTTTAAAACAAACAAAGCAGTGTTTATTACGTAAATTCATACAAAAATCACCCTTAGTTTTTGTGCACCTTCATAAGTTTTCTGATATTGTGTGTTGGCCCACTACTATAATAAATTTGATTGCTGAAGCACACTGTGTCCAAACCCTTGACTAAGCTACTGTACTATTCAACATAATGTTTTACTCTCTATAAGACATTATGTCAAACACAACTAACTGGCCCCATGAAGTATAATACAATTGTCCAGGCCTGTGTATAGTTCACAAACAGTTGAAGCACCCTGTATTTTAAAGAGTTCACTCCCCAGGGGTTACTGTATGATTAGAAAAGGGATAAAAACACCCAGAAACCCAGCATTTGTTATGAAAAAGTGGAACCTTCAACAAAATCTTGCAGTATGGAGTTCAAGGTCCCTGCTGTAATATTTTTCAAGATAGTCTATGCCATTAGCTACACTAAGTTTTCCATCCCATCCTGTAGATACTTAGCATACTGTGGCCACTAGGATTGCTTTGCTTTGCTTTGCTTTGCTTTTTATTTATTTATTAAAACATTTCTATGCCGCCCCTTGCCGAAGCCTCGGGGCGGCTTACAACACAATAAAATACAATAAAATACAAAAATAACAATATAAAATTAAAATTAACAAAATAAAATAAATAAAAAATATAAAAGAAGTCGCCCTGGCCAGATAAATAAGCAAATATTGTTAACAATTAAAATGACGTTTAAATAAAAAGGTCTTCACTTTGCTTTGCTTTGCTTTGCTTTGCTGAGTGCTATCCCTCCTGTTTAGCAATGGTGTGTGTGGGGGTAAAACATTGCTTTCTGAACCTTGGGATTCTCCTCTCACTTATATGTGATTGTGGTATTTTAACTAAGGACTGGTATTCCAATATGAGATCGCAGTTAGTGTATACAGTTCTACACATAGTATAGTTCAAGTCCCCAAAGAAAAGCAGCCATACTTTTTCCTGTTTCCTGGACAAAATCGGTGTGCATACAGTGGTGGATTTTTTTCAGAGAGATGATTGCCCAGAGGTGGGAAGGTTTTTATTTTATTTATTTATTAAAACATTTCTATGCCGCCCCTTGCCGAAGCCTCGGGGCGGCTCACAACATCGAATAAAATACACAATAAATTAAAACAATAACAATTAAAATATATACAGTAGAATAAAATAAGCCACCCTGCCCAAATAAAATTCAATAATATCAACATTTAAAATGCTGCTTAAATAAAAAGGTCTTTGCCAGGCGGACCTCTCTGGTTATGCAAAGCAGAACATGACTTCATAATTTATGGTGAAGGTGCAGAAAAATCTTTGGGGAAAGTACCAAACACAGAAGTTTGTCTTAAGCATTATATCATGGGACAAGGGATATATAGTTACTTGCTATGCTAAGTGATCAAGGAATTCTTCAGATGAAAAGTAAAACAATATCATGTTTTTATGGAGCAAGGTAGTACCATGCGAGTGTGCCCATGTATGCACTTTTTACAACCTGTAAGGCACACATTTCAATTTAGATATCATAAGCTGTCAATCACTGCTTGACATTCATAATTTTGGAATCAGTGTGCATACCAGCATCAAACGCAATGCCAAGTCAGGATGGACAAGATATTTGAAGAGCAAGTACAGAGATCATGTGTAAAGGAAAACCTTGATGATTGAACCAAATGTCTTATTTACCTCTCTGAACCTTTGTTCCATATTTCCAAATGCTATTGTGAGTGGGGGGAGAGGGGTAATAGAAGAAGAGAGGGTGGGAAGAGATAGAGAAAGAGAGAGAGATTTGTATAAGGGAAAGGAGAAGCACGGATGGTCCCAGGGGGAAAAAAAATTGTTGCAGAAGGCTGTTGCTCTAAAGACTGCTGCTACTTAAGGAAATTTTTCAATGGTGTTGCTGAAAGAAAATTGCTCACTGCCAAGAAACATGTTTTCCATCCATCAGGTGCCTATGTTGCATCACAAGGTCTCTGTCCACAAGTGCTATAAATATGTGGAATGGAATAGGAGGGATCAGAGAAAGTAGGCTATGCAAGGAATTGTGTTGCTAGCTTTCCATCTGAGCAGCTTTTTATTTTAATAAATCCCTAAACAAAAATGAATTTTATATTCTTGAACAATTTGGGAGCTCATCCAACATTGGAACATTGCACTTTGCATAGTTATGGCTGTTGTGGTCTGACTCCCCTCAAAACCTCAGGCACTGACAACAGAGGGGAAAGGCCTAATTAAAGCCTCTAATGAGGACCTTAACAGGAGGCCGGCTGTGGCTGCTCTTGGGCTGGTATAGGCTGACAAGACCTGAATATGAACTGAGAGCTCCAGTGCTGGTCACCAATCCAGCACAAGTAGTACTTATAAACACCAGCATTAGTTACACATCTGCCGGACAGTACACCTTTAGCGGGTACAATGGTCTTTATACATGTAATGAGAAAACAGGTATTGTTGCAGAATATACTGTATGTAATATATGATTACAAAGTTGTAGTTTATTCTAGTGTGAAGCTTGATGTCTTATGGATCTGCACCATTAAAATAAAATGAAGCTGCTTAGATAGAAACTATTGCAGGATGTAAGTAGGCCAGAGTAAAATTAATCTGTGATGGCATTTAGCCAAGTTGTTGCAATTACTTTAACACCACAATTCTTAGGCTTTTGAGCAGTCATTGTACTCTACTTATTCCTTACCAGTCATCCTTCCCTAAATAATGTTATAAAGCATTGACACAATGCTTGAGCATTGAAGAAACAGCACAGGTGCATCCCATTATTCACACTGTACAAAGGAACTAAGGCTCAAAGAAGTAGGTTTATTTTCTGGAAGAAAAGCCATGAGTCAATGGGATCCCAAAGTACAGCATTATCTAGAGTACTCCTACTGAAATCAAGAGATTGCCTTCTACTGCTTCTTACCTGACACAATGGAAGTTTCTTTCACTCTCACCTTTGCTTAACAAAAGCTTGTTGAAGCTGTTCAGCATAGTATAGGGTGGTCAGGCAGCCTCTATGAATGATTATTCTCTATTTGAAGTGGTTTCCAAGTCAGGTTAAAGCATAGGAAACATAAGGAGGGATGCCAGTACCCCTGATGTTGTCCATAAACAGTTGCCATCTGGAAAACAGACTGAGCAGTCAAGCAAATCACCTAGTTGCATATTTCTAAGTACATCATATTAAGGATTACAAAGTTTGCCACTATACATATCCATTTACATATGCAAATTGGTGTTAAATAGCTGCTATAGTATAATGCAGAAGTTAAACAATAGCCACTGTAAAATGGTTGTGTACAATGGCAATGTGTGACTTTTTGATCATGAATGCACCTTAGAGAGTAATACTGTGTCACACCAGTTGAATACCTTGAAAAATGAAGGTTTATGTTGTATTTCTTATAGTGGCCATGTAGCACAGCTGCAGCCAAGAATATACAAATACGGGCCCCTTCACATGGTAAGCCATATGTTTGAACTGGCTGCCATACTGTTAGGCATTCCTCCCAAAAAGAGGACAGTTTGCTCACACAGCTAAAATTGACCTCATTGGTGCCATTCACGTAAAATGGTGTAGGAGTCATCCACCTCATTTGTTTTTAGTTGCAAGGATGCACCCAGAATAATGCATGACTACTCAATGTATCACAACTTGTATTAAGCTGATGCAGTCAATGGGATCAAAATGTTAAACTTTTCCTGGGGTGGTATGACCATTGCGTGCATGCTTGGAAGTAGGTCCCATTGCTTTTAATGAGGCTTACTCCCTCATTTAGAATTGCAGTCTCTATCACTTGGTCCTAGAAGAAAAGATTTCCATTTTTCAGGACCACCTCCATGCATAAAAACTTGGCATTTCAATTAACAAACCAGTTTCCTATGAGCATTGCATACCACCCTTTTCTCAATTTACTTACTAATGTATTACTTAAAGGTATACTGTACTCATCTTTCCACAAAACAGTGTTCAAAGTGGCTAGAAGCAATATAATTCATATACAATAAAATAAAAATGCCATAAAAGAGCAGTAAAACATAAAGCAAAGAATATAAAAATAAACATTAAATATATCTATAAAATCTATAAAAGTAATAAAAGTGGGTTAAACCAATTGCGCCATACTTACGGTGGCCATAAGAAGTCAGATGTGGCCAGAGGTCTGTCTTTGCCTGTAACAGTGTCTGCATTTTAGCTAAAGAAGGAAAGAATTACAAGCATAATACTCTCTTCTAGTTCTTCCACATGTTCCATTTGGGGAATGCTAGCTGTCCATAATGGGGTTCAAATTAATCACTTCAAAGATTAGAAACACCCTACTAGCTGTTCTGTCAACCAGCTGTGTACCTGGGAACTATGAAAAGTGGCCATCTGTGCAAAGCAATATATTAATAGGAAATTATCCATATGAGAGGAGGATTATCCATATGAGAGGAGGACTCGCGGGACGCAGCCTGGGGGAGGAGCCGGACTGGACCCCCTCCTTCCATGCAACATCTGCCGCGCCGCCGCTGCAACTCCTGCTGCACCACTGCCGCTGCTGAGGCCCATGCTAGACCTGAGGCACACCGCCGAGCCCGGGGGCCAGCTGATGCTGTTCCCACGGCTACCACTGGACCACCCTGGGGAAGGAGGATGCCAGGGCCTCCGACCAACGTCGCAGAGGAGGGAACCGCCATCTTGCCGGCTGGCCAGCAGGTTTCCACGTTTGACTCTGCTCCCCCACTGCCGGCGTTGGTGAGAGCAATGCCGGACTGGGGGGCGGGGCTCCTGGGTGGGCACTGGCTTAACTCGCCGGATGCGGCCTCGGGCCGACGGCCAAAGGACGGTTGCCAGCGCTTGGGGCCGTTCATGGCCGTGCAGGGGCTGGGCTGGTGAGGGACTCTGTTGGTGGGTGGAATTTTATATTTGGGGGGGTAGATGGGGAGTTTTACATTGCTTTAATATTTTTATTGTATTTTAATCTGTTTTTATAGAGTCGTTCCTGGCCATGTCGACGGTTGAGCTACCTGGGGAGCATGTGGGCACCTCCATTGGGGTGGTCACGGGCAATGGACATTACAGCGGTGGGGGTTTAACGTGTCCGCATAGAAGAAGGAGGGACAGATGGCTGATACCTGTCCCTCCTTCTGGTTCTACCCCAGCCAGAGGGTTCCAGGTAGTCTTGTCAACCGCCCCCCAGGCCTGACGGTGCTGTTGCTTAATGCCAGGTCAGTCCACAATAAATCGTCCCTCATCCACGACCAGATTGTGGATGAGGGGGCCAATCTGGCTTGTATAACAGAGCCGGGGGGGGGGGGGAGGCAGGGGGATGTCGCCTTCTCTCAAATGTGCCCGCCCGGGTATCTGGTTCAGCACTGTCCATGCCTGGAGGGGAGGGGAGGGGGGTTGCTTTGGTTTACTGAGGCTCCATCTCCCTTGCGGGGCTTCCAGTCCCTTCGAGGCCGGGGCTAGAGTGCCTCTACTTGATGTTGGGCGACCGAGACAGATTGGGGATTCTGTTGGTGTACCGTGCACCCTTCTTCCCAACAGTCTCCCTGCCTGAGCTGACGGAGATCATCTCGGACCTGGTGTTGAGGACCCCAGGATGTTGGTCCTGGGGGACTTCAATCTCCACACCAAGATTGGTCTGACCAGGGGGCTCAGGACTTCATGGCCTCCATGACGGCCATGGGGCTGTCTCAACATGTCACAGGCCCGATCCATGAACGTGGACACACTCTGGACCTGGTTTTCTCGACGGGACAGGAAGAGGGTGGTCTGAGGGTGAGGAATTTATGTCTGACACCCCTGTCATGGTCAGATCACTTCCTTGTGAGGTTTGTGCTCGAGAGCGGCCTTGCCCTCTGTAAGGGTGCAGACCTGATTGTGTGGGTCCACCCCCAGAGCCGGATGGATCCAGATGGATTCATGAAGGTCCTGGGGGAGTTTCCGGCTGACAAGACTGGTGCTCCTGTCGATGCTCTGGTCGAACTATGGAATGGGGAAATGACCAGGGCTATTGACATGATCGCTCCTAAGCATCCTCTCCCACCGGGCGGAACCCACTCTTCCCTTTGGTATACACCTGAATTGCGGGCAATGAAGCAGGTTGGGAGACAGCTAGAGCGTGGGTGGAGAAAATCACTGGATGGATCTGACTGAACACACTTGAGAGCCCATTATTGGGCCCATGCTGTGGCAGTGACGGTGGCAAAAAAGAAATTCTTCTCCGTTTCCATTGCCTCCTCACAATGCCGTCTGGCAGAACTTTTTCGGGTGGTACAAGGGCTGGTTCGTCCCGGCCGTAAGAAAGATCCAGTTGCACCCTCGAAGGCCTGCTGTGATGACTTTGCCAATCATTTCAGGGAGAAAATTGCTTCGATTCGTCAGAAGCTGGACTCCACTATTGATTCAGAGGCTTCTGGGGAGTTACCAATGTCACCGTCTGGTCCAAAATTGATGGATGAATTTCAGTTACTGCATCCTGATGATGTGGACAAGGTGCTTGGATGAGTACGTCGCACCACCTGCGTATTGAACCCTTGCCCATCTTGGCTAATTAACTATGCCAAGCACGGGATAGGGACCTGGATCTTGGAAGTGGTTAACGCCTCTCTGAGAGAGAACCAGGTACCTGCCCCTTTAAAGGAAGAGGTAGTCCGACCGGTCCTGAAGAAGGCATCACTGGATCCAGAGATGGCCACTAATTATAGACCAGTGGCCAACATCCTGTTTCTGGGCAAGGTGTTGGAGCGGGTGGTGGTGGGACAACTCCAAGCACTCTTGCAGGAAACTGATTATCTGGACCCACTTCAGACCCGGGTATGGTACTGAATCTGCCTTGGTTGCCCTATACGATGACCTGTGCAGGGAGAAAGACAGAGGGAGTGCATCCCTGTTGGTTCTCCTGGACCTCTCAGCGGCTTTCAATACCATCAACCATGGTATCCTTCTGGATAGGCTTGTGGGATTGGGAGTTGGAGGCTCTGCTTTGCAGTGGTTCCGCTCCTATCTCAATGGCCAATTTCAGAAGGTGATGCTGGGGGACTGTGTCTCTGTGCCATGGCAGCTATACCATGGAGTTCCGCAGGGTTCCATCTTGTCCCCCTTGCTATTTAACATCTACATGAAACCGCTGGAGGAGGTCATCAGGAGGTGTGGGCTGCGGCATCATCAGTACGCTGATGATACCCAGCTCTGCCTCTCATTCTCTACTAATCCAGGTGAGGCAGTGGCTGTACTGAACCGGTGCCTGGCCGAGGTAATGGGCTGGATGAGGGCCAATAAACTGAAGCTCAATCCAGACAAGACAGAGGTCCTGTTGGTTGGCGGATTGGACTTCGGGGAAGGGGACCTGAACTTAGTCCTGAATGGGGTTGCACTCCCTCTTAGAGACATGGTCCGTAGCCTGGGAGTGCTCCTCAACCCAGAGCTTTCACTGGAAGCTCAGGTGACAGAGGTGGCGAGGAGCGCTTTCTTTCTGCTTCGGCTGTTCCATCAGCTGCGTCCCTACCTGGAGAACGACTGCCTGGCAACAGTGACACACGTGCTGGGGACTTCCCAACTTGACTTCTGTAACACGCTCTATGTGGGGCTGCCCTTGAAGACAGTCCAGATACTTCAATTGTTCAAAATAGAACTGCCAGGCTGCTGACGGGGACTGGGCGTTATGTTCACATAACTCCAGATCTCTGTCAGCTTCACTGGCTCCCCATTGAAGTCCCAATTCAAGGTGTTGGTTATGACCTATAAAGCCCCATAACGGCTTGCGTCCTGGTTACCTGAAGGAGTGCTTACATCCATATATGCCCGCCCACCCCTTGAGATCAGCGGGAGAGGCCCTTCTCCGGGAACCCCCTGTGAAGGATATTAGGAGGGTAAGTACTTGGAGGAGGGCTTTCTCTGCGGTGGCGCCCAATCTATGGAATGTGCTCCCCAGAGAGGTCCGCCTGGTGCCGTCGTTATTTGTTTTTTGGCGCCAGGCAAAGACCTTTTTATTCAAACGTTATTTTAATTGTTAATATTATTTATTTATTTAATTTTTTGAGCCAGGTCTACTCAAATTATATTATATTGTTTTATACTGTGTTTATTTATTTATTATTGTGAGCCACCCCAAGACTTCGGCGAATGGGGCGGCATAGAAGCCTTCTAAACAAACAAACAAACAAACAAACAAACAAATAAATATGGTCCAGTCAGAATGGCTTACACACTCATGTCAGACATGTGTGCATGCAAGTGCATGTATGTGTACTCACACGTTATTATAACCACAAACAGCATACACAACATTAAATTGACACAGTAAAATTATTTGTTGATGGTTTTACAATCTGCAGTTGAAATATGGGGATCTTTTATATTTTATTTCATTGTTACTATCAGGGAATGAGCCTGTAAATTTAAAAACCAAGAAACTTCAAAATTGTTTGAACTTAGCATTGCTAGTAACACTTTGTAAATCTCTGCTTCAGATAATGGTTTGCTGAAGTTCTAGTCAGTTCCAACTATTTTAATTTATTCAGCCTTCCTGACATGCTAATCTGCATAGTATTACCCGTAATAATGGATTTTTCTTTTCTTAATTTATCTTTGCTATCCTCAGACTGTTTCTAAAGCTTTTGCCATGGCAATTATCTACTGCTGTAGAAGAGTGACACACAAATTTACAAGAAAAGAGATTCTGAAGTGATTCCATTGCCTCCGTTTTATCAGCAATTTGGTGAACTATTTACAAGCAAACCCATGACTACTACCATGCATCACAACTCTATCATAATTGAAGGAGACTAAAGACCTTCCACGGCGTTGGGTGACTGACATATAAACACAACAAATCAATCAATCAATTGATCAATCACTATCACTCAGGCAAGGAAATGAGATGGAGGTGGACTAGACAGCAGCTAGAGAGGTGTGTGTGTGTGTGTGTGTGTGTGTGTGTGTGTGTGTGTGTGTGTGTGTTTGGAGTCCTAATTCTGATTTTTGAAAACAGATTTGATGTCAGAGCTGGGACTCTGCATTCAGAGTGCCCTCCCCAACAAACACAGCTGGCATGGAAAGAACAGTGCTGGCAACTTCTCCAAGTTTGCAAAGAACTGAGGATGGGGGCCTGGTGAGTATCCTGGGGACTAGAAGGAGAAAAGACCAGTATTGCCAAGATGCAAGGCATTCTGGCAGCCCATCAGCTCCTTCCCTCCTGCTCTGAACCACCATATTTAGACCATTCAAACCGGTGATTTAGCTGCTTTGCAGAGTGTATGAAGGTGACCACAGTGTTTGCATTTTGCATAGGAGGTCCATAATCTTCTGAATTCAGGCAGTTACAGGTATCCCCATATGGCATGCCTAAAGCAAAGCTTCTTTCAGGCATTCAGCTTTTCTGAACATTGCTTCCACAAGATAGACGCCCATGGAGATCCCTTTAAAAGAAAATTAGATGCATTCATGGTGAATAAGGTTATCATGGCTACTATTTATTATGGCAGTATATTGTTTCCAGGGTCAGAGGACAATTGCTAGATAAGAAAAGCAGGATAGGGGTATTGCTTCTGTGCTTCCCATAAGCATCTGGCTGGATAGGTCTTTGGAAAAATCCAGCACTCTTTTTTTTTTCTTTTATTTTTAAAGGCTGGAAAACACTATACACATACAACACAAGTGGGGAAGCCCTGAAAAACCATAGTTCCAAATCACGTGGAAAGAATCTTGCACAAATACAGGGCTAGATCTATAGGCTGTATTTTGACTTTTACAAAGACATATACAGAAGACAAACAAGTATATTGTTGGCACCCCTGGTCCCATCCCATGAATTTAAAGTATGTGAGAAGTTGCTTAGGAAGAAGAAAACGTAATACTAGAGTTAAGTACAAATAGTCTCTCAAAAGTCACCATCCTACCTGTAAACAGAGAAAGCTTCCTTAGTTCCTCTCCTCTCCTGTCCTCTCCTCCCTTCTGCCCTTGCCCTTGCCCTTTTCCTTTCTTTCATAAGTAACACCAATTTTTCATCCATCACAATGTAAGTGTGAAGCAGGCAGTGTTGCGTTTAGTGCTGGGAAAATGCAAGAGCAGGTATTGTCTTCTGTCCTCCAAAACCCTGGAAATTCCCACATGAAATTTCCAGGGATTTGGCGGTTGCATAGTTCTTCCTCAATCTCAGAGTGTTTTCTATAATGTATTTCCTATCCAGTTGAAAAAGAATGGCCAAAAAAAATAGAAGAAATGTGACACGCTACTGGTCAAGACAGTTATTTACTAACCATCATGCAGTATCTGGAAAGTGAATACTTCTTTCAAACATGGTTGCCTTCTAAGGAGGGTTCTGTACAATTAAGCAAGTGGATTTCAGACCCATGTGATAATTCTTTCGTGTTACCTACACCATTGGCTACTGCACTAGCTCTACACATTGTGTGGCTAATATTATAACATTTTAAGACTTTTTCAGGTGCAAGAAGAGATAGGAAGAGGAGGGGGAGGGGAGAGGGGAAGGGAGAGAGTGAGAGCGCGCACGCGCGCGCAAGAGAGAGAGAGCGAGAGAGCGAGAGAGATTGCTTGATCTGTTTTAATAGCACCACTGTGGTTATTATTAGGGTTTAAAAGAGTAGCCATAGCAAATGTTCTTAAATCTTTTCCTGCAGTTTAACTTTAGACTTCATTGACAGATCTTCCCCAGCCTTGTATTCTCAAGATACTTAGGGTTTTATTTCCCATCAGCCCCAGCCAGAAAAATCATTGGTAGAAATGATCAGGGGTTGTAGGCCAAGCCATAAGAGGGGCAATGGATTGAGAAAGGCTGAAATAGGGGAAAGACTAGTGTACAATTATGCAACCCATGCTTTGCTTGGAGAAAATCATGGGTTTCATTCCTGGCATCATTAATATTTGTATTCTAGAAGACTACTAAACTAGATGGACTTTTTCATAAAAGTATAAATAGTAGCTTCACAAATTCATATGAGATATGGTTTAATAAATTCCTGTGACAAATGAACTGAATAACAGCCTGGCTTGGCTTGTGATTTCAGGGTCACTCGTAACTTGCAGATTTGGAGCAGGGATAGCTTTATGCAGCAGTGTGGAATGAGCTGGTCAAGAGAACATGACTGGGACTCATACAATCTGGGTTCCAGTCCTTGCTCAGCCATGGTGCCAAGTGGGTGATTCTAGGCCAGGCACAAACTCTCCACCTAGCCTACCTTACTGGGTTGTTGTGGGGATGCATGCATCTGTTGCTCTGTTGTTGAAAGCAGCAGGAGGAGAACAGCAAAGGGCATTGTGTTTTGTTTTGAGTTCTTAAAAAAACAAAAGAAAAAAAGGTGAAATATAAATCTAAGCATTAACGAGACTGCTGCTGCTGCTGCTGCTGCTGCTGCTGCTGCTGCTGCTGCTTCTTATTCTTCACTTTAAATACAAGGGGAAGCTTCTTTCATCTTGGTCATCCTGACTGACATTCCTGAACACTTTGCTATCCCATGTTCTACTCTCGCACTCAATCTCCCCCCTCCTCGCCTTCTCTATTGCTAGTCCAAGTAATCAGCTGCAGAGTTAGACTGTGCCAGGTTCATAGGCTGTGATTTTCCACAACAAAACAGGCTTCTAAATAATCCCTGTCTGAATTGGAATAAGACCCAGACCACCCAGTGTTAATGCCAGTCGAGGTGCTTGGGCCAATCCTGACAAAAACTGATATCAAATGTGTGTCCACTAAACAGTTGAACAAACCAAAGAAGAATTGATAATCTAGAACAGCAAGTGCCACATTCAAATTTGTAAGAGTAGGTGAAGAGTTCTTGGACAGAACATAATAGCCACAGAAAGAAAAACTGCAGGGGACCACTCAGAAAGAGGGAGATGAATGAGAGGAAGAACAACCTCCATGGATAGTGGATACTCATGATATCCAATGATACCCAAGAGGAAGAAGTTTGAAGTCTCTCTGTACTACTGAAACTAGGAAACTGATTTGAGATTCCTATGGAACATGGTGGGTCCGAGCAGACACTTCAGGACAAGTAGCAAGATGCTGGAGCCATGAAGGTTGGAAGGGACAGAACTGCTTCTCAGAGGAAGGGTGATCATGATTGCTGATTCCTTACAGAAAGGAAATGTGTGCTGCCCAGACCCATTGGCTCACGGAGCATGTTCTCTCCCAGGAATGCAGATTAGAGATGTGGTTGAGTGGCTGCCAACGCTTAGCAAGTCCGCTGATAGTTATTGCTTCCTGTTTAACCATGTGGAAACGAATGACACTGCCAAGGATAGCTGCAGGAAGGAATCTCAAAGCCTGTGGGGAACCAGTGGTTTCTCATATATCCATCCAGTCAACAGCTAAGAATTAGAAAGGGGAAAAATAATTTTGCAGGTGAATGACTGACCATAAACATGGGGGAAATTTGGTTTCTGGAAACATGCTTTATGCTTTTCAGAGGAAGAGTTGCTGGCAGGAGACGAACTGCACCTCGCAGAGACTGGGTAGGCTGTGAACTTTGTGACTCCGTAGAAAGCATCTGAGTTAAACTAAATGGGAAAGGAATAGATGCAGTACCGTGACTGAAGTCTTCTCCTAACCACTCAGTCAAGGAGAAGACGTGGAACATGGTTTCAGATACATTAGGGAAGTATGAAGCAAGAGTACTGGACAACTTCGATTATCCTGATATCTGTTTGGATAAAGTCAGCCAAACATAGTTTTTTTTAGGTAATTCCTGATGTCTCATGATGACAACTTTTTCCTTCAGTGAGTGGAGAATTAAATGAGGGGATCAGCCAACTTTGACTTGATCCTGACCACCAGGGGTAAGCTTGTCAATGATGTGAAAGTAGTAGAAACCATGTGATACATGAGTTCTTGATTTGAAGGAAGACTGAATGTAGTCAGACCTATGACTTGGATTTCAGAAAAGATCATTTTGATAAAATCAGAATAATAAGTGGTGTTCTATGACACAAGATCCCAAAAGAAACAGGTATTCAAGAGGAATGAAAATTACCAAAGCAAAGCAAAGCAGGAAGTCTTAATCAGAAAATCCCACTGAGTGGGGGAGAGGAAGACAACAGAAGATACCAATGCACATCTGTACACACATATCTTGGTGTTGATCTGAAAATGAAACGGATGCATATAGGAAAGAGAAACAGGTCTCTAAGGAGATGTAGAAGCAGATAGCTCAAAATTGCAGGATTGCTTTCAGAAAGCTGTAGTTGGCAAGGGATGTGAAGGAGAACAAAATGGGCTTCTTCTGACATGTTCAAAGTAAAAGAAAGGCAAAAGTAATCATAAACCAGCAGCTCAATAAAGATTGCAAAATCCTGGCAGGTGACACAAGAAAATGCTAAACTGTTCTCCCAGAGGAAGTTTTGTTTTCCATTTGGCAAAAGTGAAGGGAGGGAATAGAAGTGCATCATTAAAGATAATCAAGGAATATCTAAGCACCCTAAATAGGTGCTTGCCCTGGGTCCCAGGGACCCAGAATAATTCCATTCCAAGGTCTCGAAGGTATGAGCAAATTACTTTTCAGAACCAAAACCTATTATTTCGAGAAATCTTAGATAATGGATGATGTACTAGAGGACTAGAGGAGTGTAAAGTTTGTCCTTATCTTCAAAACAGGGGAAAAAGGAGGATCTGCGGAATTATCACTTAGGGAGTCCATCATCAACAGGGAAGGTTCTAGTGCAAATTATTAGAGGAATTTTATTTGGAAGCACCTTGTATTAATGTACTGATCATTGGAAGCCAGCATGGATTTCTCAAGAATAAGCCCTGCCTGAATAATTTTATTTCAATTTTTGATCAGGTTATTTCCTTAGCAGATCATGGCAATGCTATAGATGTCAGCTAGATTCAGATGTCATAACAAGCAGCCCTACATGGTTTTCAGAGTGTGCTTTTTTTAAAGCCCTGGATCTTAAAGAAGAGGATCAAATGGATTCTACACTAGTATGGTTTCCATCCTCCTTGCTCACTTCTCCCACTGTTGGCACAATTCCCATCTGCCACCACATCAAAAATTTGATCCCATGCTGCATCTGCTGCACTTTCCAGAGGATTCTGTGGTAACTGCATCCCAGGACCATGGCTTAAATAACCAGAAAAAACAGAGTGAAACATGTAGACCATAGAACAAGCCATTGTTTTTCATTCTGGATTTTTAAATGCTGAAATATGACAATAGTGTTCAGATGACACAAACAGATCATCCTGAGCAGGGTTGGAATGAATGCTGTTGGACTCCATCCCTCCAGGATCTGTGGTTTTTCTGTCATGCTCATTGTGGTTCTCCAAAGTATGGTGGACCAAGAGGAAATCCACAAATGCTCACATCCCTGGTTGTGTGACTAATATCCTTCCCTATCAGGTGCAATCACCCAAAGAGCAGTTGCAGGACACATATTAGGGGTCCTGTGAGAGGCTGTACCAGGCACCATTCCCAGTGACCACCCTTCTTCCCCACCCAGTATAACTGGCAACACCAGCTGCAGAAGAAGGTCACCATGAGCAGCCATGCCAGGTGCCATTCCTGGCAACACAGTGACCTACCTACCTTCTCCACTTGGTTCAGCTCAGCTTCTGAAACACTTTGGGGTTTGATTGTTGTCAAGAACCATCAAAACTCTGGGACTGCTTGACAAGAACATTGACTCAGGCCCACTGCAGAACAGTCCAGGGTCTAGTGGACGGAGCTCAGGAAATCCAATGGATTCTCACCTCTAAACAGATTTCTAATCCTTAGAAAGCATCTGCTGTGGATTGTTGTGTTGCATCAACCTGCCCATAATATACCTTATTTCAAAAAGGCGCTCTTCAAAGTGCCATATACTAAATAGATTAGCAAACAGAAAGATTCACAATTGAATCATGAAAACTACATTAAGAAAACTGCATGAATGGTTTCTCATCAAACTGGAAGATTTTGAGTTAGGTTTTTTTCCTCCCACTTGGTTCAGCCCTTATCCTTGTTCTTTTCAACATTTTATTAATGATGTGGAGGAAGAGATGAGGGGATGGTTACCCTATTTGAAGATAATGTGAAATTGAATGGGATACCTAATGCCTTAGAAGACAGAAACAACATTTAAAATCATCTTGATAGGGAGGAAAACTGAGCAGAAAATAACAGGATGACATTTAACAGGAATAGGTGCAAAGAAAAGCTGGGGGGGGGAAAGGGGGTGGAATGCCTTGTTTGACAATTGTATGTGTGAGTATGATCTTGTTGTAGTTAGTCACAAGCTGTACATGAATCAGAAGTGTGACGTGACTTGCCAAATATAAATAAATAAATAAAGCCAATGCATATTTTGGTTGTATCAACCTAAATATGGATGTATATTTCCTAAAGCAATAGTTCCAGTCTACTCTGCTCTGACTGGACTTCCACTCAAACAATGTGTCCAGTTCTGGACACCATTCTGTAAGGATTCAGATAAATTAGAAGAAGTTCAGAAAAGGGCAGCAAAGACAATTTGTCATAGAAACTATTGTCATTGAATGAATTAGGCATGTTTAGCCTTGAGAAGGGAAGAGTAGGGAGATATATGATAGCACTTTTCAAGTACCTAAAAGGTTGTCACACATATGAGTGTCACAACTTGCTTTCTGTCATCTAAGACTGTGGGTCATGGAATGAAAGGCTTAAGTTACAGGAAGGCAGGTTTGATTGAACATCATAACAAATTTCTAACTGTCAGAGTTGTCAGGCAATGGAACCTGTGATGGTTGTGCTGGATTCTGCATTCCTTGAAATATTCAAGCAAAGATTAGACAGCCATCTGTTACAAATACTTTAAACTGGGTTTAAAGGGTGGGTGTGGAATTGATAGCCTAAATGACCGCTTCCAACTCTGTAATTCTCTAAATGATGCCCAAACAATGTCAATCAACACTGACAAACAACAGCCAGTCAAAGCTGCAAAAAGGTGTCTAGGGAAAAAAGAACATATGCCTCCCAATACACTTGACAAGCTAAAAGAGGTTATGGAGACAGCAATATGAAAAAGGCAAAACAAACTGACATTGTGTCATCAAGTCTGATGCCACCAATTTTGATTGTCAGGAAAAAGTTCTTCCTAACTTTGGAAGAAAGATGTGACTAGCTGAAAGGCCACCGACCCATGTTATGAGTGGCGAGGAGATCCAAGCAAAAGCCATGATGGGCAAGAGGGAACACAAGCTATATAGTTCTTCCTACCCTCACCTCCAACACAACTAAGGCTGGCCATTGTGACTGGCAGATGCCAGGGTCCTCCAGGTGCAGCTGCAGTGTTTGGAATTTGTGCTGGAGCATCAGATTGTCCTTTTCTCTTTTCTCTTCAGAACAGTCTTTATCAGCAAAATTGTTCAGCATCAACAGTAGAAAGCACAATTTTGTCACTGCAGTAGAATTTTGCTCAGTTCCTATCCTGGTTTTTCATACTAGTTTTTCAAAACATCAGGTGCCTATATTAGCTGTGTTCAAAAAGTAGATGCTTGAACTATCTGTTTCAGCATACTTCTCCATATTCCTTACCAAATAATGATAATAATAATATTACCCCCAGAGACCAGATGTTCAGTGGAAAGCATTACTTTTGATCTAAGATTAGTGCCAGCAGTGTCAAAAAGAGTTCTTCAGCACCAAAACCCACGCTTTCTATCTTTCCAACTTGTCAGCTGAAGCATTTAGGATGAAATAGTCTGTTTCAGTCCCAATAGCCTCTGTTTCTTCACATCAATAGAAGAATTTATCTCTAGTCATCCATCCAAATATTTATGCAATTCAGTGTAAATTTCTCTACACCCATGTACCCTGGACACAATCGATTTTCATTTTAATAATTGAATAAGAGAATGTGCCAGCACACAAATCAAAGATAAGAATTTATGGCTACATGATTTTTCTTCCTCACTTTATAGAGAACACTCACTTCCTGCTGGATGGTGGGTTTACAGAGAAGATACATTTCAACAAGTAACTCAGAGAGTTTAGTAAATAAGCAGGTCTTGGAGTGGCATATCCATTTTATAGCAGATTGACTGAAATTTGGATATCATGAACATGAGATATTAATACAGCATGTAACATTTTTATACCAGCCACCTGAGTTTCCTATCAGACTGTGAAGATGTTGCTTGTTGTTGCTAGTTGTGAAGTCACATCTGACCCATCACAACCCCATGGGCAACATTCCTCCAGGCCTTCCTGTCCTCCACCATCCCCCAGAATCGACTTAAGCTCACACTGACTGCTTAAGTGACTCCATCTAGCCACCTCATTCTCTGCTGTCCCCTTCTTCTTTTGCCATCAATTGTTCCCAGATTTAGGGTCTTCTCCCATGAGTCCTTCCTTCTCATTAGGTGGCCAAAGTATTTGAGTTTCATCTTCAGCATCTGGCCTTCTAAAGAGCAGTCAGGGTTGATCCCCTCTAGGACTGACTGGTTTGATTGCCTCGCAGTCCAAGGGTCTCACAGGAGTCTCCTCCAGCACCACAATTCAAAGGCATCAATTCTTTGGCACTCAGCCTTCCTTATGGTCCAGATTTCACAGCCATACATTGCAACTGGGAAAACCATAGCCTTGACTATACGCACTTTTGTTGGCGGGGTGATGTCTCTGCTTTTTAGTATGCTGTCTAGATTTGTCATAGCTTTCCTCCCAAGGAGCAAGCATCTTTTAATTTCTTGGCTGCAGTCACCATCTGCGGTGATCTTGGAGCCCAGGAAAATAAAATCTGTCACTGCCTCCATTTCTTTCCCATCTATTTGCCAGGAAGTGAGAGGACCCGATGTCATGATCTTAGTTTTCTTAATGTTGAGTTTCAAGCCAACTTTTGCGCTTTCCTTTTTCACCTGCATCAAGAGGCTCTTTAGTTCCTCTTCACTTTCTGCCATTACAGTGGTATTGTTTGCATATCTGTGGTTGTTGATATTTCTCCTGGCAATCTTAATTCCAACTAGTGATTCATCTAGCCCCACCTTTCTCGTGATGTGCTCTGCATATAAGTTAAAAAGGCAGGGTCACAATATACAGCCTTGCCGAACTCCTTTCTCAATTTTGAACCAAGCAGTGGTTCCATTTCCAGTTCTCACTGTTGCTTCTTGACCCACATATAGGTTTCTCAAGAGACAAATAAGATGGTCTGGTACTCCCATCTCTTTAACTTGCCACAATTTGTTGTGGTCCACATAATCAAAGACTTTAGCATAGTCAATGAAGCAGAAGTAGATGCTTTTCTGGAACTCCCTTATTAGCAATTTGATCTCTAGCTCCTCTGCCTTTTTGAAACCCTGTCTGTATTTCTGATAGTTCTCGGTCCACATAGTGCTGGAGCCTAGCTTGTAGGATTTTGAGCATAGCTTTGCTAGCATGTGAAATGAGTGTGGTAGTTTGAACATTCTTTGGCATTGCCTTCTTTGGAATTGGAATATAAACTCATATCTCTTTGCCTGTTGAAACAATCAATTGGGTTTTCATGGCAAGGATACTGGAGTGGGTTGCCATTTCTTTCTCCAATGGATCACCTTTTGTCAGAGCTCTTTGCTATGACCTGTCCATCTTGGATCCCCCTGTACAGCATAGCACATAGCTTCATTGCACTACACAATCCCCTTCACCACGGAAAGGCAGGGATCCATGAAGGGGACTGTGAAGTGATGATGGCCATTTCTGAAATTCAGTTCTGCAGTGTCTTACTACAGCTATTAGTATATGTGGGATATGCTCTCTAAAAGCCCCTAAATTACACTAATGTGAGAAGGCCTTTTCTAGGTCTATGTTGAAGACTATAACCAAGCTACATAAACCCAAATTAGCTAAGAAAGTATTATACTCAGCCCGTTTTTGGCAGGTTTCTTGAGGCTTTGGAGAAAGACCTAAACTAATAATAAATTAGATTGTCCAGATCTGTTTCTTCTGGGATTGGATTGTGCCACTATGCTTCTCAGTATCAGATAACATACTGAGGGTAGGCAACTAGGCACACTCCAGGCTTTTTTGGACTGTAGCTCCCATGATCTGTGACCATTAACCATGCAGTTACGGTAGCTGCATTGCAAAACATTAGCTGGAAACTAAATGGCCTACATCTCACTTGGTGTTTTTCCAGTTAGAAGGAGTATATCCTTTATGCTGATCTACAGTCAATTGATGCCTACAATGGAGTATTTCTTGTTGGAAGAAATAGTGTTGTTAGACTGTTGGACTAGGAGTCAGGAAATCCAGGAAAGCCAGTCACTGATTCTCAGCCTAACTTAAGTCATGGAGGCTTCGGCGAATGGGGCGGCATAAAAATGTTTTAATAAATAAATAAATAAATAAATTTGAGGATAAGATGGAGAGGAAGACCATGTAAGCCATCTTAACATCTTTGAAAGAAAAGAGGTAGTGGTTCACATTTGCATGATTAATTAATTAATATTAATGTTTTTCAGTTAATTGTTAATAGGGAAATTATAGAATGACTGTGATCTAGCCAGTCTGGTCTGAATTGGTGGCACCTGTCATTATATAATTGGTAACAGAAGGCCCACTCCTTAAACCAGTCAGAGAATGCTGATCCAAAGCATTTCTGTATTGAACCAGATATTGACTGGATAATATCACACCACATCAAATCAAGTTGTGAGGATGATATGATGTGCAGACCCCCTTTTTCTTTTCTTTTCAGAGAATCCAGAAACTTTGCATAAAGTAATCACAGAGAAAACATGTCCAAAGTGGAGATTGTCGGCATTCACACTAGAGCTTGAGGAGAAATTCATTCAGTTCACAATGTAATAAAAACCCAGTTTATCTTCCCTTCTTGAACTAGCATGTGGAATGAAATGCTTATCCTTCCCTACTAGTACTGGTCAAAACTTTGCAATGACCTTCTGAGTTTGTTTGCTTTTAATATGTTTGTTATGAACAACTGTGCAAAAACTGCATAGATGAGTAAATATGATGGAAACATTAAGGAAGATTGCTTGTAAGAACTGTATATGATAGGCAAAATCTGTACAAAATGATTGCACTCGGAAAAATGCATATGAAGATGTGCATTAATTTTTCATTTTTAATTTCATGGCTTCATAAATGTATGCCATAGACTGTTGTATGTGTTAATTTGGTCTTTTAAAATATATATCATTGTTTTTAAATTGTTCTTAGATGCCTTGGATGGGGAATATTGATAAATGGGAGTATGCATAATTCAGAAGGCAGTTCTCTCCATTCAGCTACTGTCATGGATATTAGAGAAAATAAGGAATAATTAAGGAGAAAAGTAAGAACTTTTTGACCCTGTGAGAGTCATTTTGTCCAAGAAGTCTTAGCACTCTTGTTCTAGCATTCTAATTCTGGCATCTTGTGATTTCCTGGACCTTGTAAGACTCCTGCTGTTTAAACAATCTGCCTAATAATTTTTATCTCATTATTGATGCCTATTTCTCACAGTAGAATGTATTCCAGGGAAGTATGAAAGGTTGGACAGATTTATTTTCATTTTAAGCTTGATTCAATCTCCTGACCCTTTTTTCTCCTGTCCTTTTCACCTTGTTTCTGCTAAGTGATCATTTTGTCAAGTCAGTGTTTTAGAGTCACAAGTCAGAAGGTTGCCTATATACCACTCTAGCACATTCCAAAACTCAGGGAAAGAGGAAGAATAGCATATGGTTCAGACATCATATGACTTCAGAGAAGGGTATTTAGGTAGTAAACATAGTGCTATTAATATATTCAACTTATGATATACGTAAGTGGAGATGATATTGAATATTTTCACGAGTGAACAGAATTTAAAGGGGTTCATGGTTTTGTGAGTAAGAGTCATGGACTTGAGTCTTGCATTGAGTTAGACCCAAAGGCATGCTAGGCCCTTTCCAGCTATATGATTCTATGACTCTATATATCATTGCCAGGAATCACATAAACATTAGGTACAGTACTGACAAATTTTAGCATGAGAACACCTGCCCTGATTCTGACTTCTCATCTTCTTTGGGACAGCTCAGAAAAACCATTTGTGTAAGAAGTGTCATTTAAAACAGAAAGGCAAGATACTAAATCAATTTAGAAAGCTTTTTGATATGTTTTTTGCTTCTTACCACCATTAAATTTTTGTATGTGTTCTGTCATACCAACCCATAGTTATATAAATATAATATAATATTTTGAAATTATACATTTATATAGATTTTTTATCTGTCAAGTTCTTTGGCATCCAGTGAACCCACAATCTTTTTTTTTAAATGGTGCATTTACCTTATAGAACACTTTACATTGATTTGTTTGCCTGTGTGGTGTACTGAATAAAAGTGCTGATGGGAAGTCAGAAGATCTGAGTGCTAGTCTTCACTCAGCCGTGGTGCTGCCTGGCTAACTTGGGCCCAGTCACAGACTCTCAGCCTAACCTACGTCGCAGGGTTGCAGTTGAGAGAATAAAATGGACAGGAAAAGAACCTACCTTGGGTTCCTTACAAAGGGAAGAAGGTCGGGATGCAAGTGTAGTAGCAGCAAGACCAGGTGCTTATTATGAAGTCCTACATCCCAGTGAGGAGGAGGTCAGGATAATGTGCTGGTGCTTCTCCATCAATCTACACTAGACAACAAATTCCTAAAATGGTGTCTCATGGACCATGAGGACTCAGGAGGTGGCACAATGAAAACAAAAAACAGAACTGAAATAACTGGCCATCCCACCTGCCCTGGATAAGGACTTGGAATGCAATAGTGAATCCACCACTGAAAAAATATGACTCTACTTCCTATTGGACCTGGATTGGCCATGCTATTAATGGGACATTAGACAAACAAACAAGCAAACAAACAGAAAAGACTACCCATCACAAATAATTTTAGCTGAATTTGGAAGCTTTGTCTCTAATGTAACTATTCCAGTGATATTCACCTCCTCTTAATATTATAAATTTTGAAACTGCAAAGCATTCATGAGGATCTCTGAAAATTGCTTGCAACACCTGCAATATTCTATAATATTAAGCCATCTAGACTTCTTTTCTTTTATAATTAGAATTTCTTGTTCCATGCCTCTCCTAAATGCAGCTGTTAATATGCAATACTTGAGCCGTTTGTTGTTGCTTATTAAGGCAAGCAATATAAAAGGTTAATTTTCTAATTAGGTACTCTCTGAAGTAAATTATGCATGTTATCACATCTATTGATACTCTATAATGGAACTTTTTCTGGCACAGTGATTTACTGTGGAGCTGTTAAGTGTTTATATAGTGTATTTTTGTTGTACTTGTAGATATTGAAAAGATACCAGTCCTGTTTGTTACAAAATATGAATGTGTGGAGTAGAGCAAATGATTCTCCACTGCGGGTCACCATTTGCCCCCAAATGCCTTCCAGAACAGGACAGTATGCAAAGTTAATGATGATATCAACTAGCCCAGAGAAGGTTGTCCTAAAATGAGCTTGCCTACCATACCCAACCATCCCTTCTCACAGTGGGTCCAGATAGGCCTGGGGTGCACTCATATTCATGTTTAGACAGAAAAGAAGTCCATGGCTGGCTGGAACATGCTCAGAGTTGTAGGACTTTTTTCTTCCCAAACACATGTTTGATTTTTCCTTGAAATAGCAACCTGTATGAAATGAGCATGTGCATACCTTTCTTATCCTGTCTTAAGCACAGCCTCCGGCTCCCTTGCTCAAGCAGAAGCCATGCTGTAGGCCTGCACTGAGGAACCCCGCACAGGATCCTGCTAACACAGCCCTTAAGGCCTCTCCACTGTGTCCTTGTGGATCAGAGGCATCCAATCTACCAGCACAGGACAGGAGAAGCTTGGAGGTGGCTTTTGCCTCCCTGTCCTTGCATCCTGCATATTCCATTAGATGGACTTTTCAGCATGTCTTGCAAGGACACTGGGAAGAGTGACACACGTGCTGGTAACTTCCCGATTAGATTTCTGTAACGTGCTCTACGTGGGGCTACCCTTGAAGACGGTCCAGATACTTCAATTGGTGCAGAAGAGAGCTGCCAGGTTGCTGACGGGGACTGGGCGTTGTGCTCACATAACCCCAGTTCTCCGTCAGCTCCACTGGCTTCCAATTGAAGTTCAGGCCCAATTCAAGGTGTTGGTTATGACCTATAAAGCCCTAACCAGCTTGGGACCTGGATATCTAAAGGAACGCTTGCACCCATATATGCCCTCCCACCCCTTGAGATCAGCAATGGATGTCCTTCTCCAGGAACCCTCTGTGACTGATATTAGGAGGGTGAGCACCCGGAGGAGGGCTTTCTCTCCGGTGGCGCCCCATCTATGGAATGCGCTCCCCAGAGAGGTCTGCCTGGCACCGTCATTATTTGTTTTTCAGTGCCAAGCTAAGACCTTTTGTTTAAAACTTATTTTAATTGCTAAATTATTGAATTAATTAGGTTTTTAAAATTAGCCGAGAATGCACCGGGGGTTTTTAAATGTTTTTTTCTTTCAAATTATTATATTATTATTATTTATGTATGTTTTTATGTATTTTTTGTGAGCTGCCCCGAGGCTTTGTTGCAATGGGGGCGGCATAGAAATGTTTTAAATAAATAAATAAATACCACAGCTCCCAGAATCCTTTGGAACACAGAGGCATTCTGTGACATATAAAAAGAGTTCTTCAAAGGCTGTTTCCATGCTGAAGTCCTTTTCTGGAATGAGCTGTAAGTAGAAAGTAAGTCAAAAACAGAGGTTCCACATGGCAAAAAATGTTTTAGGGTGGTTAAAAGCAGAAGGGGTTGTGAGGCGCTCCAAAGGTATCTCTCTAAGTGGGGAGAACGGGCACCAAAATGGCAAATGCAGTTCAATATAAGCAGGCATAGAGAAATGCATGTTGGGGCAAAAAGAGCCTAACTTTAAGTATACTCTGAATCTGAACTGCCAGTGACTGAGCAAGAAAGTGATCTTGGGGTCCTGGTGGACAGCTCAATAAAAATGCCAGTCCAGCACTCAGCTGCCTTGAAGAAGGCAAACTTCATGCTAGGCATAATTAGGAATGCACAGAAAATAGAACTGCCAACATTTTACTTCCCTGATACAAATCTTTGGTGCAACCACACTTGGAATATTTATTATTTATTTATTTAGTAAACTTCTATGCCGCCCCATTTGCTGAAGCCTCGGGGCGGCTTACAACAATAACACAACAATATTGTGTTCAGTTCTGGTTGATGTACCTGAAAAAGGACATTATTGAGTTGGAAAAAGTACAGAGAAGGGTAACAAAAATTCTCAGGGAGCTGGAGCAGCTTCACTATGAGGAACAGCTGGAACTGTTCAGCTTAGAGGAAATGGGAGTAAGGGGAAACGAGATAGAGTTGTTTAAAATAATGCATGGTGTAGAGAAAGTGGAGGTGGAGGTATTTTTCTTCCTCTGCCATAACACCTGAACCCAGGGTCATCCCATGAAGCTGCTTGGTGGGGGAATTAAGACAAATTAAAAGAAGTACTTCTTCATACAGCATAAACTATGGTATTTGCTGCCACAGAAAGTGGTGATTGTCACCAACCCGGATGCCTTCGAAAGGCATTGGACAGATTTACAAGGCAGAAGGTTACCAGTGGCTACTAGCCTGGAAGACCACGTGTTGCCTTCTTTACCAGGAGTGGCATGCTGCATTTATGAGCGATGAGGAGTTTGGGCAAGAGGAGGTCTTGTACCCATCCTGCTTGCGGGATCCGGTGGGTATCTGGTTGGGCGCAATGTGTACAGAGTGCTGGACTATATGGACCTTTGGTCTGATCCAGCATGAATTTTCTTATGTTCTTATGCTCACGTAAGAAACCTAGTAGTATAATATGCAACAACATCCTTTCCCTGGCAAATCCCTACCACAATGTTTAACTCATTAAGTCCTGTTCTGCACTTGATCTCAGCATCTGTAATTAAATGTTACCTTCTTGTTGTTTCAGACCATTTTATTGCTTTTTTCATAAATGTGGGTGCATGATTAAGATGAATATTAATCCAACTTGTGTAAAGTACTGAACTCAATTTCTTTTCCAGAGGACAGGAGCCTTTAGTTACTGAGGCCTCCTCTCCTCTCCTCTCCTCTCCTCTCCTCTCCTCTCCTCTCCTCTCCTCTCCTCTTAATATGCAAAAAATACAAAGTTGTCATAAAATTGGTGGTAATGAGGTGCTTCTGCTATTTAGAGCCTCCTTCTTTGCTCTGGAGCCAATGCTAAGACTAAACAATTAAGCAATAGTATTCAAGGAGCAATTGATAGACTATTCATTACTTACCTGGGATGCACTCAGAAGGAAGCAATGAAATATGCAGAAATTGCATGTAAAACAATTAATTAAAGGTATAGGAGCAATTTAAAACCAGAACAGCGGTTTTCTGCCCATACTGAATAGACTTGTGCTATCACTGCATTTTATTTATCAATGGCTGCAATAAATCAGATCCAAAAGATTAGCTGGAAGGGCAAAACACAAACTCATGTTATTAAGGATACTTAGTCTTATGGCTACTAGCTGCTATCTAGACAGCCACAGGGGGGTGGGGGGGAAATCATCCCTAACTTCTGTCCTTTTTCTGTTTTCAATTGGATTCCTGTATTCTTTGAAATTCAATGGATGTGTGAAAAGGAGTAAAACAATTTCATCATGAAACCTTGGTCAGTTTTGGAATCCTGTTGTCTGTATCCTACATGGATAACATTAGGTTCTGGGCATATTAGTATAGATAGAACTCCTTTTGCAGTTAAAGCTGTTAGAGAGGTATGGTATATACAGTCATAGCAGCTCTCATTTGATCCATTTTTTCGTGCAAGTTTGATGCTATGGAGAAATCCAGATTTTAAAATGGGTTAAATAATGTTTTGTGGTAGACATGATTTTTACCTTACATCAGCTGGTTGCTTCCACTGATTATTTATTTTTTTGTCGTCTTCTGTTTTTTAGGCCAATTATAATTTGACAGCTACTGCTGAATAACAATGCAATTTGTTAAAATCTAAGTGTGGCCCTTTTGGTTGTATACCTACTGTGCCTCCTTCACTGTTGGAAGCACTTATTGAGTCCAATCAGACAAATCAACCTATAATCCATGTCTATAAATACTTATGATTGGTGAATATATGATAGAATAGATATTCTTAAGCAGAAATAGAATGGACAACTGGATTGTCCCATTTTGCTTAATCAATGAATTGCTGTCTTGGCCTCAGTATCTGATATATCTATGGATCTCAGATTGCATAATATTCGACAAAACCTTTTGTTTCATGTCTTTTGAATGTTCATTCTCTCAAAGTAAACAAAAACTCTATCATAAGTTGTATTGTGGGGCCATTTTTGAACCCAGTAAAAACTCTTTTAATGAATGGGTTTAACTCCTCCAATTTTCTACCAAGAAATTGGAATCAACATAAACGGCTTTCAGGTAGTAGCAAGTACAAGTAAGTTAGGCTTTAATCCTGTATGGGACTATGTATAGTGAAACAAAAGAGCTGTATAACAATGCCATTCCCATTGACCTTCAGTCTACCTAAGAATAACTTGGCTCTCTGATTTAAAAGAAGCAAACAAAACAACACAACACAACACAGCTTTACTTCAGTGGATGCTAATTCTGTTTCCTAGAGGTTTTAGCTAAAAATCATAGTTTTAAAATGAGATTAAGATGATCTGTGCTGAAACTTGCTTTGTGTTTGGCTCTAAAAGCCCCTGCACTACTATTCCTATGGAAATTCTGGAGGTACTTTTGTGCCCCAGGCATGCTAATTTTATGTAAGATAAAAACTGTAAAAGGTAGAAAGCTGAAGTAGGGGGACATTTGCCTTATGAGAAAGAGTTAGCAGGACTATTTATGTGTAAGTTACAGTACAGTTAAGGGGATTTCAGTTCCCCCAGAATGCGGGATGACTTATTAAAAACAAGAAGTTTGTCTAAATCAACTAATTGTTGGAGATGCAATAAAGACAATGCTTCTTTTATGTAAACATTTCAGTAATATCCAGCAGTTGTTCTTTTTGGGAGATCACTATACCAATACATGTTGTGCCAGAACACTCTTTTACATTTCCTAGTACACATGTCTTTTCAGATTATCTACCTGCATCCTGAAAGTTAACACACAGCAAAATGAATTTAGTTGTTTAGACACAACTAAAAGCCTGATATTGCAACATTGAAAGAATAAATGCTCATTTCCACAGATAATATATTTTTAAAAAACAAAGGTCTTAAATAGGTGGTGTATAGACGCAATCCGCAGATGAAGAGTTATTTGGATATTTGGCCTATATTGTTGATATTTATCCATATTTCTTAGAAACCTGTATGTATGTATGTACAATATATGTATACATGCATTTTGTATGCCTAGATTGCAATCAGTATTTAAATCTATGTAGCTCCCTTTTTAATTTCCATTTTTATTTCTCTTGTTTTGTTGAAGGTTGACAATAAAAAGGACGAGGCAGAGGAACCTGCACTGTCTTTCTGTTACTGTCAGATAGCAGCCTGGGTAAAGCAGCAAACCGGATATGAATGATTAGCAATGATCTAGTGCACCAGCCTTATGTCAGCACAGAAACAGATGCTTTGCACTCTGTAAATTTGTCATTTATTAAAGATAACAAGATGAATGGCCTGAACATTTACTCCACAGTAGATCCAGGCCTGCAAGCTGCATGTAAGGAAATATGTGCAAAGGCTCCTAAAGGAAAATGGACAAATGGTACGAAAGAAGATGGAGTTGTGGGATGGAAGAGGTGTATAAAACAGCAGTCATTTCATACGATGAGGATAAATATCATGTCATGATCTTTTCACGGCAGGATTTCCCTCCTGCTGACTTCTATAGGTTTTACTTCCATACAGAGGCATGGATGATAAGAGACTTATTTAAGGAGCAGAGCATCAGAAAATGGCTTGAATATGTTTTCCCCTTACATGTCACCTTACCTAATTCGATAGATAAGCAGCATAAAGCTGTGATGTTCCCATATAGCTTAATGCTAGATGGAATAAATAAATTTTGGGTTTATGTATCAGGTTTATAAGGGTGTAATCCTCTACATGTTTAGAGAGAAGGGAGGTTTACATGACATTTTTTCTTCAGCAAGACAGTCTGTCATTTCATCTAAACCTGTTGTGGCATTCCTGCATGGTATGTTCGTTTTATAGAAACTATAATAAATAAATAAGCAAATACTAAATAGAAAGCATAGGAACATAGAAACAGAGCAAGTCAGAAGGGGCCCCCCAGGCCATCTTGTCTGACCCCTGGCACCACCACCATCTCTAAAATAAATAATAGAAAGCCACACACAGTCCATTCCATTGTTTCCATCTTTCACCATGGTTTCCCAGGTCATCTGAGCCTGGCATTGCTGTTTCCATGGTCCTGGCAGGCAGCCATTCCTTCAGCCACTGGAAAGAGCAGCTGAAGGAGCTGCTACAGCCATCCAGCATGGAATTGGTGGGATATATGCAAACGACAGGAGAACCGAGCAAAGAGAGTGGAACCCATGGTAGCA
Organism: Varanus komodoensis; assembly: GCF_004798865.1. Lineage (NCBI taxonomy): Eukaryota > Metazoa > Chordata > Lepidosauria > Squamata > Varanidae > Varanus > Varanus komodoensis. Next base: position 6,503,985 of record NW_025335761.1, read on the forward strand.
CAGAAACCTTCTGTCAGGCACATCCAGACAAAAATGGTACACCCTGGAAGGTATCCAGAGTTGCTTGTCAGGACTTGTGAACCCAGCCAGAAAATAAATCTTACAACTCCTTGCTGCTGAGAATTGCTGGGAGTTGTAGGCCTCTCTCTCTCTCTCTCTCTCTCTCTCTCTCTCTCTCTCTCTCTCTCTCTCTTTCTCTTTCTCCAAACAGTCATGCAATTGTTCCCTAACTTACCTAATTAGGGTAAGTACAAGAACAATTACTATATTTCTCCAAAATAAAATTACCTAAGGTCCTGGATGATACATTTTTAAAATGAATGTTCATAATTTGGGTTTACCAACAATAAAATAAAATAAATCTTGGAGATCCTATCCATCAGTTGTATTGCTGTGTACTCCTGTCCATATTTACTCAGAATTAAACCCAATAAGTTCTTATAAACCATTGCATATTCTGTTAGGGCACAACCAAAGCCCTCCATGCTTGATGCCTGTTAGCCTCTGAACTCAGAACACTGCAGGGATTGGGGGAGAGTGGCAGTGATGGCATTGCTCACTACCCTGGTGCCCATGCCCTGTATGTCATCTAGGTGGTTCATTTCGACAGCTGAGGTGAAGTACCACTAAGTAGGAGGGAAGGATGGTGGGGCACCATTTGAATGGAACATGAGAAGTAACTTCTCAGATGCTGCCTCCTGGAATGCCTCTTTCCTTCTTCTATAGGCTGTTTTCCAATTTCAGGGAGGCAGCTAGCATGATTCTTTTTGCATTTCTACAAGGGAGAACTCCAAGTTCACAAGATCTCCACACTGAAGCTGTGAATAATCCTCTGGCCCACCATAAAATGTTTAGAAGCCATAGTATTGCCTTGACCTGCAGCCCTATATGTGCTTGTGAAGGTAGCAAGTTCCACTGAAAGCAGTTGGATTTACTTTTGAGTAGACCTGTATAATTCACACACTTATCTGAAAATGTCACATTAAATTCAATAACACTTTTCCTCTGAATACACATGAGTAGGATTATACTGTTATGGTACTTTAAAAGCTGGCATTTCTTTCAGAATGTTAGAGTGATGGGGAAGGTATCCACTCCTACTTAGTATGATTCATTTACCTATTAGCTTAACAAAGTTATAATTTGACTTTGGAAATTTTCATTGAAAATAGGAGTGAAATGAAATTAAAATGACTTATGTCAGGCTAAACTTTAAGCATATATTTCATTTTGCAAATTTGGATTGGAATGATGCTCACTGTGGAAATGAGGCACATCGATCACGCAGATTTGGGCAAGAGGAGATCTTGCAGGCTCTCTTCTTTTGCGAGTATAACTGTTGTACAGATGCATTGCCAGCAGTCTTCTTAAACTATGACCAAGCTGCAAATGGCAATCAGTTTCAGGGCTGTTTAATTGTCATACTTCTCAATGAACAACTTAGAACTGTGGCTTTGTTTGAAAGGCTAAGAAATTTTACAACACAATGCCCGGTGCCTATTCTAAAATCCACAGACGGTGTTGGTGTTTGCTAAGAACAATTAAACCTATATGGATGTACTGGATTATATCATACCACCCCACCACCCCACACCCCATTCTATAACTGTCTTCTCCTTTTGTGTGACATCACCCTGGCCCAAAGCCAGCCAACACACTGTCCTAGTCACCTTAAGGATGAGCAAAGGGGACCCTGCTAGCTCCACTACACTCTGCTGGTCAGTGTTCAAGCTATGCCCCAGTGTCCAAGAGACATCCACTTTCCACATACTCTTAAGTAATGCATAATGTAGTAATTTAGGACAGTGCCTCTTCATCTTCCAAGTACCTTGGAAGGATTACTGGTGTAGACTAACAAACCACTTAATACGTGAACACCACCAGCCAGTTGCTACCCATTTAAAATTACTTGCCAATCCACAGAATTATCATTACCATTGCCATCCTCATAGACAAAGCACATGGAAAGCCCTAAGACCAGGTGCAGATGTCCTGCAAGCGAGCAAGCAAGCCAGCAAAACCTTCTCTTTCTTACAGCAGCATCGGGCTAAACTCATACAGCCAACTGGGGCAAGGAATGTGGGTGACATGCTGGATCAAAAGAGGTCATGCTTGGGTGGCACTGGCATAAGATGGGGCTCTGAGCCCTAACCCCTGATGGACAGATCCTGTGCATCAGAAATATGGGAGTGCCCCCTATGATTTTCCAGTGTGAGTGGGGCACTCCCTCCTAGCTATCACTGTAAGAGTATGTAATGGGTATGTTATTATATACGTTAGTCTTAGGAGCATATACTTATCTGGATTCCTTTCTACTGAAGATTTCCAAGTGAAGGATCTGGCCAAAGATGTGAAGCAGGAGAGACAGGGAAACAGAAATGTGTAGGTGCAAATAGCACTGTCGTAGGATTTTCTAGTAACCTTTTTGACAAAGATCAATTATACAAGCTTAGAAAAAGTAGAAATTTAATGTACTTACAAGTCTTTCTAGGTTCTGTCTAAACTTTCATAGGACTGCATCTTAATTTAATTTTGATAGGGAGAAGAAACCTTGATAGAAAGAGTGAGAGATCTCTGGTGAAAAAAGGTCTCCAGCATTGCACATCTGCTTCATTTTTTTATCATCTTGTACCTTATGCTTACTGGCAACAATTTATTACAATAACAGAATAATTTATTTCTGCACTTGTGCTGTTGCAGCACATGAAAATCAAACTGTCTCTTCTCTGTGTCCTCTAGTACATCACCAGCAGAATAGTCAACCAGTGAAAAAACAAGTGCAGATTTTAAACTGGTAATGAATGATGGATGAGCTAAAAGGACACGAGGGCAAAATTGATTTCTTTAAGCTACAGTAGTCTAGCAACTGAAAAGGAATTAAAACAAAACAAAACCCACTGTGAATGCTCAGGTGTGGGCAATAAATCGAATGCTTATGATAGGGAAGCAGGAAAATACAATTAAAAATAGAAATTTTAATAAGAAGCTATATCTTCATTGGGTGAACTTCAGCTATGGTGTACCTATTATAATATGCCATCTGTTTTATGTTAACGTGAGGGTTGGCATTTCCTGGTAACTGTATTTCTTAGAGGACCACAGAGTACAATGCAGTAGGTCTGAAAAGAGTCAGTGCAGAGTTGTGGTTCAGTTTAAGATCAATCTGCCTGTGATACATGCTGGACTCAGTGGATGGGGGTGCTTGAAGGAGAAGTCCAACAAAATCTGGCATGACCTGGATGGCCCAGAAAAAAATACAGGCTGGAAATTACTCATCCTGAAGGTCTGTACTTCCCAAACTTGGCAATCCTCAGCTAAAGCCACCACACACTGTTGTGATTGGAAATGTATATGCTGAGAGAAAAATACCATGTTGCCCCCTCCACTCCTACTTGGATCCCAACTGTGTGGTGTGGAAAATGGTCTACTTATGCTTGGACTAATTTGGAGTTAATTTAACTCAGTATGCAAATTTTGTGGTTTAGTGTACTGTATACTTTGCAGTTAACCATCCATATAGTTTCAGGTATTGGGTAGTATAGATATATGGAGTCACTGGGGCAGTGAGTGTGGGCTTGGGTGGACTCTGAGGGATGATGGAAGACAGGAAGGCCTGGATGGGTCCATGTTGTCCATGGGGTCATGATGGGTGACTAAACAACAAAAGTATAGGTATGAAAAGATAAATAACTATTACCTAACTCAAATTGAGGTTCAGAAACTTTGTGCTTCCAATTGCTGTTATGGAAAATAAAAATGGCCTGTCATTTATAAAGGGATTACGGTTGCCAATTATAAGAGAAATGGGTGCAGAGGTTTTGTATTATGCATATTTATATTTTGAGTTTTTTCTCCTTAAAGGGAACTGCTAATAACAGCATCATGATCATTGCCGCCATCATCATCATTTCTAGGCAAAGCTGGGTTAAAATAGAAGGAATAGTTTCTCTTTCTGAGGGAACAGAATATGCCAAATTTCAGAAGAATAGCTGTAAGGAGGCTTGTGAAAGTGTAGCCTTGGTATTTTGAAGCATATTTAACAAGATGCTGTTGTGTGCTGTCAAGTTGTCACTGACTTATGGTAACCCTATGGATGAATGCCATCCACAATGCCCTGGCCTTGACAGTCCTGTTCAGCTCTTATAAATTCAAAACTGTGGCTTCCTCCATGGAAGAGTCCATCCCAGGTTTAGAACAACATGTTAAATATTCAAAAACATGAATCCTTATACAGATTCCCCTCCCCTCCCCCAAAATTACAGATTAATGCAAAATGGGTCAGAAAACACTTGTGCATATAAAAGAGCAATAAAAGGATATCCTGTATGGACTTTTTTGCTACTGCCCTGAGTCGTATTGCATTGACAAAGGCCCTGCACTGGTGAAAGTATATTCAGTATCTGAATATTTTGTTTTGCCTTCTTTTTCATAGACATGGTATGCTGTTTGTTTCCTGAAAGATGTTTGTTTGCTATGCAATTTAATTCCAGGAGGTTCAAATACAGGCTGAAAAATCTTTGCATGACCTTGAGGAGACATGCTTGGGTTGCACTGCAACATTGCAACTGATGTTCCAGTTGAACATAGATATTTACCAACCCCTTTCTTTAGATTGTGTGTGTTTGTGTGTCTGTGTACATGTGCACTTCCATGCACTAAGTGCTCTATCCTGGCTTACTTCTATTCTAAATAAAGATAAGTTTTGGTCTGGATGGATCCAGGAAAATTGTCCCGGGGAAAGCAATTAAAAGTCCCTTGCCCTGCTCTGGTATCCTGCTTCAAACTGCAACCTTAAGAGTGACTCGTTATTAAAAAGGTGTGTGTGGGGGTGGGGGGCTGGGGAGGACTTCAGAATGATTTATAACATGCATTTCTGCTCTTTAATGCCCCATTTCTGTGTTGAGAGGTTTCCGCAGAGCAACTGACTGTTGGCAATGGAAAATGGCCATCCAATTTATACAAACAGCACTTCAGAATTATTCAGCTGTATGATGAACAGTATTCTCACTATGCAATACCATCATAAAAGAATATTTTTATCAAGCAAGATGATCTTACATACAGAACAGTGAACTTTGCTTGCATAGACAGAAGTTTGAGATTCATGAGCGGTTTCCTAGAAGGACCTCTGGCATAATTTGTGCAGAAATAGATTCACTGTAAACTGATTTAAAAGTCAGATAATCATATAACTTTCTTTCCTTTCCCCCTATCCTATCCTATCCTATCCTATCCTATCCTATCCTATCCTATCCTTCTCTTGCTTTTTCTATTTCTCTTCTTTTTGGGTAGGCGCACCCATCCTTCAGTTCCTATTCATCTTTCATAGGACATTTTTCTTGTGCATTTTCATGATTGCTTGGAATACTATTCCAGCTTAGATAATAGATTGTATGACCCACCTTTTCACCACACACACACATTTGGAAAAAGGAGGGAAAGAGAAGGAAAGTTATACTTACTCTTTCTAGTATTTCATGCGTAGTAATACAAATACAGTTGCATGTAAGCAAAGGTTTGCAAATATAGCCACTTTTATTCACCTTCAGATAGATTTTATTTGGCCCTTGAGTTGACTGCTATATCAGCCATCACTTCAGGCTTCCAGATAGATAATCCCAGCAACTGAAGATGAAAGCATTCCACAAAGTACAGACTGCTGTTGAGTATCACTTTCTCAGAAAAAGGGTCTAATGAAAGAGCACCCATATCATTAAAAAGCAATGTAGAGAAGTGGTTCTCAGTAAATCATTTATGTAAGGCATCAGAGCAAATCTCATGAGAGGAAATTCAGAGAAAAATCAATGTCTGTTTGAGGCAAAATGCATGGCTTCATATTCTGAATCCAGCTTTTGAATTTAGGTAAATCTCACATATTTATGCTTTTGACCCCCTTTAACAAGCATAGATGCCAGTAGAAAATCTGGTTCTGCCTAACTTTCTGTGAAGGATAATGGCAACAATCATGAAATAGATAATTGTTTGCATTTGTTGCAATAACCCTGAGCTGAGGATTTGTGCTTGGATTCCCTTGTTTCCCCACAGCCATGGACAAGAAAGGGCATGTTGGCTTCATCTCTGGAGTTACAATAGATAGCTAAGGTTTATTACGTTGACAAGCAGAACAGAGATGGCTTTTCTGTGGTTGCTGATAATTATGGACTGCCTTACTCTGAGATGTGTTTGTCCATTAGGACGCTCTGTGCCAGTAAACCCCTGAACAAGGAAATGTATGGGCATCCTATGCAGCAGGGAGAAGTACAGAGATGATCTTCACTACTGCACTCCTTCAACTCTGCAAATTATCTAGATGGATGATTTTGGCCAATTAACTGAGGAGCTTCAGGCAGGGAAGGAAGCTGACCAGAGTACCACTGGCATGACTCCTATCTTTGTGGAGCCAGTCCTGCATCCTAGAACACTCTCTTTGCTACTTGTCTGAGGTTGGATATATTGACATAACAGCAATGGAAGGATCCTATAACATCAGCCAGTTTGAGTTTGATTTCAAATATATAGAAACAATGATAAAGCATTTGAATCAAAATTTCAGCATTTTAGCATATAGACAGATAGTTGGTAGTGAGATAGATTTTCCCAACAATGACAGATTTTCTGTTAGAGCATTGTTTTATCAATTCACCATGAGGTCCTGGAGAGGTACACACAGTTGTTTCCTCCATCTGCTCTGTAAAAGTAGCTGCATAGAAGTAGAAAAGCAAAGTAGACTTCCCCACTGGATATGGCTTTTCAACAATCCTATCAATAGCAGTTGTGCAACTGCATTAGGGATGGAGTATTCTGAAATTGTGGGAATTATGTATATTTCTCAAAATATTCTACACATGACACTAAAGCAAAATGAGGGCATGAGCTTTTGTTGTTCATGTGGAAGAATTCCCTTCTTCATGGGTATATCTATATATTAACCATTAATGGCCATTCCCTCTTCTTGGGCACCTTTAGAAATTGTAGGTCTGTTACAGGAGGGACTGCAGATTCTCTAAAATATAAGTCTTTTAGTTAAAGTTCCCAGAGTTATAATAGTTTATCAGATTTAAAATAGAGATGATCTGCATTGAAAATGAAACAATGCAGTTATCTCTGTTCATGATATGACTTGAGAAAGCATATAGGGCCAGAGAGAGATAACAGACTTTTGTTTTTTTCCAGGACACTGAAGACAATAGCATAGAAACACAAATGGTGCTCTTCCCATTAAGGATGTGCAACACTGGAAGACTCATTTAATTCAGCTCAACAGATTTTTGACACATTTCTGAACTGATAAACAAAAGCAGGATGGGGAAAAATTTGCATGGAGAACTGCATAATTCAAACGCATTTCGTGCAAGTTATGATTTGCACAATTTCAGTCTGTCTAAATCAGGGCCAGATTTTTAGATTTAAGCCATTTGTGCTGTTCTTGTCATAGCACCTACTCTGAGATGTATGCAAGCCTTCCTCTCATTGTACATCCAGACACTCCACCTTGGCCCCCTGAAAGTTTTAAGTTACACGAATCACAACACATTTCAAAAGCAGGTGTCTATATGTGAGCTCAGTTTATGTCAGACTGAGTTGGCAGCAGTGCAGAATTGACAGCACAGAATTCATGAGGTCAGGTTGAGAACATCTGTCAGATTCTCACCCCCCATGCACATAGGATTCTTCACACATCCCTGCTTCCTACGATCATCTTTGACAAACAGATTTTCCAGGTTCATTAACTTACAAGACCCATTTAACAAGAAATGACAGTGGGGCAATGGAATATAGTTGTGTAGAAAAGGGAGATATTTTTTGTTCAAACCTGGCATCACACTACGGTATATTTAAGCTTCTGCAACTTTTCCAAAGCAACGTCCTCCTCTGACACAGGTCTTGCCATTCCCTGGAAGTCATTCTGGTAATCTGTGCTGGGTGAGCCCTGTTTTTATTATATTCTCTTGAAGTTGCATTTCTGAAGGCCATTGTGAGCAACTAAAATGGCTATTCGCTAGTACTGATGAGAGCACTCTGGTTGCAGCAGTGTTGATGACTGTCAGCAAGTCCTTTGGGTTGGGTGGCAGTGATACAGGATAGGGCCCAATACAGATAGGGCTTCTCAAGGCTGGTATTGGCTTTGATCTTGTCATATCACATTCGTCTCTCTGGATTGGGAGAGCCACCTATGGCTTCTTTTCCAACCTAGTATACAACACCAAAGGACATAATGTCTGTTCCTATGCTTGGGAGGGAACAGAGAAGGTATTATTGTTTGTTGATAAGTATTTATAGTTGTACTTCTGCCACTTTTCTAGACCAGATTTGGCTTTTTGACTGTTTTGTCTCCAGACCATTCCTAGCACAACTTCTTTCTTATACTACTTTTGCATTTTCATTCCCTTCCCCTCTCTTTCTCTTGTCCTTTTCTAGCCCCGAACCTGCCCCACACACCCTTCTTTATTTTTATCTTTTGGAAATGTGTTTCCTTTAAGAAATAAAACTTTTCCTTGACCACAGAGAAGCAGCTGGCTTATAAAATGATAAGGTCTGTGAGAATTTTTCAATCTCACTTGTTATCATTGAAAGTGTAGAATGGAGGAGCCATTGATAACATAAAAGTCAAGAGGAACAAGGACATCACATGGATAGGACTGCAGATAGTTACTTCTTTTCAGTCTCTGTCCAGTAGGGTTTTTGTTAACACCCATGCTGTGATTCAGCAAAGCAACTGGACATATGCACTTGTTGAAAATGTTAACACATGTAAGTGCCAATATACAGAATCAGGTTGCCCTGCTGATAAGGTAAGAACATAGGTGGCATTTTTTTCTCACACACCTACATGATCTCTCTCTTCATGTAGCCTTTACTTCAGAGGTTACCCAGCCAGTATAGTTAGTCTTGACTAGCAAGTACTTTACTCTGATTCCATTGCCCTCTTTTCTGTATTTCTCATTTCTGTAAATCTGATCAGGGCTTAAAATCCAATGTAATTTCTACTTAGAGTGGATCCAGTGAAATCTATGGGGATTAAGTTCATCATGATGAAACAGAACTGTTGGCCTCAGCAATGGAAGCAATGCTTTTGATCTCCTTGAATACATTTTCTGTCTGACAGGCTCCTAAACTTTAAGCAGAGGCCACAATGATGCATTTCTTCCTCTTAATTGGAGATATCAGGGACTGAAGCTGAGACTATTTATGTACTAGGCACATGCTTTACCACAGAAATAGGGCAATTCTTAAAAGCAAATGTGGGAGTGTCTAATCCTATTGTCTCTCTGATTTCACATGCCTTGTCCTTTCTACAAGGAGCTAAGACTTCTTCCTCCATGTTACCTGGTAAATAGTCTGGAGAGGTAGATCAGCCTAAGAGATAACAACTAGCTTAAGGTTATCAGGAAACTTCATGCTGAAGGTAGGATTCGAATCTAGATAAAATTACATCACAGTAAAATCTAAAATAATTAAATATTTCCCCATGTAGCACATCCACTTGTACAGGAATGCTGGGGTGATTGTGATGATGTGTACCTTCTTGGTCCAAGTCCAACACTCTATCCACTGCAATACCTGGCTAGCCTTTAAAATTGGGTTGTATCTTTACCCCCAGCCTGCAATATGGGGTTAAGTTGTGCCAATGGATCTTACTCTCTGGTAACTGTACTTAAGAACATAGCCAGAATTTTGCTTGGTGCTTTCCTTCTTCTTCTCATTTTCCTTCATGTGGTTCCTTCTGTTTCTCCTATTATTTTTCTGTGGTATTTCCTGGTTTTTTTTTTTTTGTCGTTGTTTTTTTTGGTGTTAATAAATGCATAATAATGAAGGAGTGACAGTAGCACTAGTGCAACTTACCTTAGGACACGATTCACAGCAGGGCCTGAAGTTGCCAGTTGAAGACTGATACAATACACTGCACTGCACTATCTTTCAGTAATGTGAATGTTTTGCAATTTGATGCATGTAGCACATGCTTGTATATGGAATGGGGAAAAGACAGTCTGAAGGTTGATTCCAGTTGTGTGGAAGTAATGATTTTATTTTCTATCTCATTCAGCACATCTGCGTTCAGAATGCAAAGGTAACAAAGTTACTCAGCAGTGCTGGTATCATGATTTCATACATATAAGTCGAATGAAATATTTCCTCAGACAGATGGAAATTAGCGCTTGCTAGAAAATGAAGTTATGAAATTGGAATCTGACATTTAAATGAGAAGGAATTGCATCTGCAATGATTTGACAGCATCTCAGATAAAATGACATCTCATCTGTCTTCATAATACAGGACAGAAATTGGTCATCAGTTTGGATCAGGAATGTGCTTCCCCATCCTTCCCCTTGCTGGGGAATTGTACAACAAGGTGTGTTGGGATTTTACATTCCTCTCAAGCATCTGTGCCAGAGGCAGGACATATTATTGGATATTCCACTAGACTGTTTTCTACTGTTGTTCCATGTAAGAGACACAAATATTTCAATCTTAATTTATCAGCATGGTATCAGTATGGCAGAATCTACTGATGGGAACTAGCAACGATACCCACTGCTGACAGAGCACAAGGCAGGTCTGAACATTGTATAACTGCAGCACTTTCACTGCCCATAAAGCAATGGACATAATGAGTTGAGTAGCATTTTAAAAATGTTAAGGCCTGCCAAGCCTTTTACACATAGTTGCTTGTCCTTGTGCCCGCCTTTACCATGGAATCCAATAGATAAAAATAGAGCACCAGAGAAGAGAAATTCCTATATATAAATTCAAGAAGTATAGGAAAATTGTAAAGTTGTGGCCAATTTTGTATCTCAACTCAGTCTGTGTGACCAATTTTTCCCTTTCCTTCATTTCCTAGTTAAGCATTGCCCATGCAAAGAATGGTTAAGGGCAGAGTCCTATTGTCCCTGCCCTGGCTGTATATTAGTCAAATGAGACTAATTATTTAAAATACAAATGAACTTTGTAGGCTAGTGTATTGTATACTTCATTGGAACCTGGAGACGAGAAGTAGACTCTGTAGGTCTTATAAACAACATATCTTTTTCAATGTATAGTCCATATGAGGGTATATATGTGTGTGTGCATGTGTTTGTGCATGTGCACACATGACAAATATTTATTTATTTATTTAGAAAATTTCTATGCCGCCCCATTTGCCGAAGCCTCGGGGCGGCTCACAAAACATCAATTAAAATATAATACATTAAAAATATAAAATGAATTAACAATATAAAATAAGTCACCCTGGCCAAAGAATAAAATAAGGAAATAAAATTAGCAATTAAAATGACATTTGAATAAAAAGGTCTTCGCCTGGCGCTGAAAAACAAATAACGACGGCGCCTGGCAGACATCTCTGGGGAGCGCATTCCATAGATTGGGTGCCACTGCAGAGAAAGCCCTCCTCCGAGTACCTACCCTCCTAATTTCCTTCACGGAGGGTTCCTGGAGAAGGGCCACTCCCGCAGATCTCAGGGGGTGGGCGGGCGTATATGGACGTAAGCGCTCAAGCAGAGAATTTGGGTTTACAGCTCAGAGAAGTACAGAGATTAAATATTATTCTTAGGGAGTGCTTTGCCATGCAGAGGTTGATGAAAGAGAGGAAGAATACAGTTTTGATTTGTTCTGGGCCAGCTTTGAGTTCTCCTGCATCTGAAATATCTCTCATCTGTGTGCAAAAGCATTTGATGGTGCTGAAGCTTTGGCACATCACTGATGGATGTAAAAAAGTTTATTTCTTTGACTACTTTTTGCTCCTGGGCAATTGTTTGCTATGAAAACTTGCTATGTTGGTGCAAAATATTTATTTGCTGGCAAACTGGTTCCATGAACACCTTACATGCTTGCATAATAGCTACTGTGGTGCACTGGTTAGAATGTTACTGGAGCTCATGAGATACTTAGGCAGCCTAGCTTACCTCACATGGTCGCTGTGAGGACAAAATGAAGACAAGAACTGTGTGAGCAGCCTTGGATTCCTTGCAGAAAAAACAATAGCGTGATAAAAATATAATATATAAATATACTTACCTGTTGCTCCAAGTCTTGCTTAATTGAATGGGTGATATTGTCAGAAAATCTTGGAATCACAGACCCAGGAGAATGTATGTTTGGATTCACACAGAAGACATTACATTCAGTTTCAGCAGTTTATTGTCAGGACACCCCGAGAACCTCTCTCTGACAAAGAAAAAACAACAGAACTGCAGTATATCAAACCAGCTACAAACTTCCTGAGTATATGCAGAGTGTTTTATAGGTTGTGGGTGACATAGTTTTGGAGTGATATGGGTACATTTACAGAGGACATTACAAGTACAAACAGAACAATGTAAGGCTGACATCTGAAAGGATGTTACAAAATGTTACAGCAATATAGGGTGATCGAGGAAACAAATAGTTGGGTTATATGAATCATAACCAGTCCCAGGTGTAGATTTTGGCATTCAGTGGAAGGACATTACATTAGGACAAAGAGAATCTGTTCAGTTCTGCTCCTTGCAGCAGGAGGGCTAGCTGGATGCTTTGTTTCACTTTGCAATTGCACAGAAACTGTGGAAAGTATCCTCACAGATAGAAGGCACACAAATGCATTCCTAAACAGAAGAAGGGTTCTTGCCCATTGACACAATGCATCTTGTAGCCTGGGGTGCTTGTATGACTCATTCTGCAGAAGAATGGATAGAATTCCGAAGCCTCTAATGCTCTCTGCTTTCCCAGGCTTGCGGAACAGGGCGAAAAGTTCTAGCCCATTCCAGGGGAGAGGAATAAGGACCATGCTGTCTGATTTTATAATAAAAGGACACACAGGAAAATATCTTTTATTCAAGGTTTTATTTGGGGTTCCCCACATATATGCTATAGAAGGAGTGCCTGGGCTCATCACTCTGATAAAAGTCATTCAGACTTTATCGACATATACAAGGAAAGTAATTTGTTTGAAGTAACATGATGGTCTTACATCAGAAGTGATCTTAGGTGATCATAATTGCCTGTAAACAATGGTTAAATGTCATCACAAATGCAGTCTGCAAGCCTGTTTGCAGTAATTAACAGGTGTGAATTGCTGTTTGCTAGTACAAACCTCCCACTGTGTAAGCTTTTGTTGGCTTCAATTGTTTCCGTGGTGCATTATTACAGTGCATTATTAGAGCTTCTAAACAAGTAAATCTCACCTTACTGTTGTTCCTTAAGTGAGTTAATTCTTTGTACAATTATTTTTAAAATCAGTCGATGGGGTAAGCAGTGAAATGCTGTCCACAGTATGTACAAGGTGAGTTTCTTACAGGCCGTACATGAAGAGTTCCATGGGTATATAGAACATGTTTGTTCATTTCAATACTCTTTCTCTTTGACAGGCTATTTCACACATTCTGTATCCCTCTCTCATCACACCTGCATGGCATTTGTACTAGGGGAAATGCTTGCACGACCAAATGGAACAGTATTAGAGAAATTCATCCTGTGCTTTCTCCCTGCCTCTTTTTCTCACTTCCTGTAAATCCCTAGTGAACAATCCTTGATGAATCATCCTAAGTAGCAAGAAAGTGCTAGAGGGGATATCGTGTTAGAAATATCCAGTCAAAGAGTACAGATGGGGTGAAGATTTTCTTCTTGAAAAGAGTAAGTAGGATGGTAAGTGCTGATGCTGGGAAGTTCTTCTTATTTTAGCTTGATGGCTTTGCTGTCCACTTCTGATCTGATTTGCAGAAATGGGCCAAGTGAGGCATTTTCACACAGACTTCAGTTTCTAAGACAGGCTGTGTTTTGCATATGTTAAAAGAAATGCTAAGGAAATTTGTGCAAACACCATGCATGATTTGGAGGCCAAAGACTACATAGTTTTAGCACACTTAATACAAATCTTTTTATAAGTGCATAATTTTCAGCTTTCAAGTTGTGCTAATAGCATGATTTGTGCAAATTTTCTTAGTGCTGAAAAAGAAGTCCTGCAGCCTTCCAAGATTAGGGAATTGCAAGACTAAGTCTACAATTGTAAGACAGAAGTCTAGAGGCTGTACATGAAAAACTAAAATTCAGAGGGCAAACCTGAGGCATTGTTCTTGCTTATCGGTTTCTCAAATGAATGAATGCTTTTCCTGTTCAACTGAACTGCTGTACTGGTCACAAATGAGAACAGCACTGAGGCAAAACAAGTTCTGCAGTAAAAGAAGGAACACTTCAAATTGGTTTGAACTTCCTTGATTTTTCCATTGCTCATTGGTAGAGTACATGCAGATACTCCCAGATCCAGCTTTGGCATCTCTATACAGAGCTGGAAAGACCCCTGTCTGAAACTCTGGGGTTCAATCCAATAGTCTTATTTAACCCCCCATTAATTTCAGTGGGTCTAACCTAAGCAGAACTAACATGAGATACAGCAGATTCAGAGCTATGTCAGACAATACGGGCAATAATGAGCTAGGTAGACAAATGCTCAGACATGGTAGAAGGGAGTGTCTTTTTTTCTTTTTTCTTTATTTATTTTTGCCACAAGCCTATAGATTTCGTTGTTGCCTAGAGATATATGCTGAAGTAAATAATGTATTTTTGGCTTGGAAACTCTCATCAATCTTTGGAAATCCCAGTAGTAAGACAAAACTGAAGAGCTACTATGTTTTGTTCATATTTAGAGATACAGATGCATATATTTCTTGTAGCACAGTGAAAACCATGTTCATTTCACTTGACAAGAAAGTTATCACTTTATTTCTTCATATCTATGTTTTCTTTTCTAAAACTCAATCAGATTACAAATATAACTTTTCCATTTCTTATGGCATATATGACAAATAAAATATTATTACACTGTGCCTAACAATATAAAAGCTGAGAAATAATGGCCTAATCCTAAGTAAGACCCCAAGAAAGCTATAATAGTGACCCTTCCTAGAGGTTCAGGAAATAAGATAGGAATTCTATCTTAAAATCCAAATGAATGCATAATATAGATATACCGTACTCCCTTTGTTCTAGCTTCTGTCTGTCTGTCTTTTTAAAAGAATCCCTCCTGGTGAAAAACATTTCTAATTAGGCATGGGAAAATGTGTCAATTTTGCTTTCTCCCATATTCAGATTGTAAAAATCTCAACATTTACATTTCAAATTGTAATTTTATGTTGTATTTTTTGCAATTTTAAAATAAAAAAATGAACTAAATGGGCCAAAGCAAAATAGAGGTACTACTATTCCAAGCAAGTAGATGACCATGTATCTGCTAGATTGCTGTTAAAGATGACAAGCTTAGGATAAGAGCAAGAGGTGGAAACCCTTTTTAAGCACTAAGATCATCAAATACATAAGGATTCAATACCACACACTTATACATTGAAAGCCCTGGGCCTGGATAGACAAATCTGTTCATTTCGCTCACATGCAAATTGTTTTGCTTCTGTTTGGGTGCTTCAAACTCAAGTTCTTTTTGTGAAGTGAAAACTTGGTGAATTTGTATAAAAGACAAACTGAAATAAATTCTCAGCTATTACTACATCCTTATTATCCATGTTAGTCTCTTTAGTTTAGAGGAAAATGCTCTTAAGAAAATGGCATGAACTCTGCTGAGTCAAAGACAAATCTAGTTCAGTACACTGTTTCCCATTCTGACTAACAAGAAACCCATCAGAAACCAACAATATAAACAAGTTAAACACAAGCACAATAACATTGTTCCATTCATGTTCTCCAGTAACAGGGATCAGATTCTCTATGAACTTGTCTAATCCCTTTCTAAAGCTCTCTAGATTTATCAGGTTACTAGCAGCACATCTTGAGGAAAGAAGAAACTTGGCTACTGGGTAGTATAAAAATAAATTAAATAAAACAAAACAAAACAAAACAAAACAAAACAAAATAAAATAAAACTATGATCTGCCTCTGACCTGTGTAAAGAAGCCCTTCCTTTCCTTTTTCTTTCCCCCACTGACTTTCTGTGCAGGGAAAGTTCTATTTAGTTCACTAAAGCTTATAACACAACAGATATTTTACTTCTCAAGGTGGTTCAAGATTTTTTGTTGTTTTTCTGTGAAAAATAATCAAATTAAGACTGTGTTGAGACGGAGAAGCTTTGATTTGTAATTCTAAGGTGAAGTCAAGAAGTTCTGATTCTGAAAAACCTTTAAGAGAAAGTAAAACTCTGACTACTTTCTAAACATAAATGTGCTGAGCACCCTAACAAACTTCTTTTCAACTGTATGGTGAAGAGTGCAATCACACTGAAGCATAGTTAGTAGACAAAGGAAAAAGAATATGCATTCAATATATGCTTCAAGGCATGCTTCTTATACTATGGACTCCTTCATGTATTCTCAGGCTAAGGTTTGACTTTCAAAACCGGTTCTCAGTCTGAATCTAGCTAAAATTCACCCTATCATACCAACTGATAAAAGAACATAAATTGACAAGAATTGTTGTTGCTGTTTAGCTACATTTATATCCAGCCTTTTCTTCAACTTGCAAAGACCCCAAGGCAGTTTACATAGTCTTCTTATACTCACTTTTAATCCCAACAACGTAAGGTAGGTTAGACTGAGAGTGAGCAACTTGCTCCAAATCACCCAGCGAGTGTCACAATTGAGTGGGGACCAGAATCTGGATTTCCAGATCCTGAGTCTTACACACTAACCCCTATACTTCCCTGATTACTTTTTAAATGATCTAATAGACAAAAAGATCCTATGGCCCCTAGAAAGCATCTAAAAGGCCAAAGGGTTCTTCAGATTCCCACCTAATGTCAGAAAATAGACTATCTGCATTTGGCTCACCCTCTTACCTCATGAAATAACCATGTCACCTGCTTCTCTGAGGTCTTAAGAGCATCTCTGGAGACGAGGACAAAGAGATTGTTTCAGGGGCCAGGGGCAAAGGCCAGTGGGCCCATCAGGATATGCTGGCAGCCACCACAGCTGGCAGATTTTCAGGGCAGGCAGAGTAGGAAAGCAAAAATAGACCCTATATTCCCCTGACCTGCATAGGATGCACATCATCCTTCAAGTTCAAGCATGCCCATTGGATTGTGCCCAAATAAAATTTCGGGGAAAATCAGAGAAACTCATTGCCATACAAATGCATACAGCAAACTAATTGTCCATTGCAAGACACTTCAGTGAGATGTACCACATATCCATAAGAAACTGCTGAATTCCTGGTGTTATTGATAACCAAAGCAAAATTATTTAATTATCCCTCTCAAACGGATTTTCTTCCTGTTTAACCTAAGAAGCTAAGCTAGATATGGTAGCTCAAGAAAGTGTCTAGAAAGGGAGTCAGCCAAAACCATTGCCCTGATATTTTGGTTTTGCCAGGCTGAAATGATGCATTTTCCTTCTACTTTATAAAGATGGTTTACATAAACAATATTGTGTTGCTCAAAAACCTACCTGTAATCTTTAATGGGGGAGAGTGAGGCTTTTTCATCTATGCCTTTGCTTTTCATCCTCAGTAGGATGAGTTCTTTTTCCTTGACATTGCCTGCATACTAACCTTGGACAAGGCAATCCTTGCTCCGCTGCTCTGCAGATCTGATATTGCAATCTCTGCAACTCCCAGGCCCTGCTAAGTGAAAGAGAAGGTGGAACAGCATTTTCACTTCCCTTTCCCACCAGAAAAATGATGGATTGATGATTGATTTTGCAAATTCCCTCTTATATCTAGGGTAGAGATGTGTCCTATTTTATGGTAGGCAGTCTTCTACTGGCAAGGGAGTTAAAAGGCAGACTTCTGCTTGAAGGTGTCCTCTGTTTGAAAGTCTGCCCTGTCCACATCCAATGTAAAGAACTGGAAGGCTGGATCACAGGAGCCTTGGAGCAGCCCTTCAGTGGTTAGCACTGGGACAACAGATGGAGCAGGCCTACTGGCCATCTGGCCTTGGTGAGATAACACTGACTTTCTATTTAAAGCATAGTAATTATTTCTCGATATGCCTCCATACACATAAATCAGCATGTCAGATGATATACAGATCCATGTCTTCTTTTTTTAGTGGTGTGTTCCCTGTGTTTTAGCAATACACCCTAGTGTTTTCCTGGATTATTCCCAGTAAGAACCCATGAAAGGCTGAATCAAGCAGCTCACGTGAACGTGAAACACTGGAAAACCCTTGAACACATTAGTCTATGTCATGTCTTAGGCATTTCACTTCAAACACCATTATTTGTGAAGCAGTGCAAGAAAATAAAGAGCATGGCTCTCTATTTTCTTCTAATTACAGAAGTAGTGTACCTAGCTGAAGTTCAGTTTTACAACTCTCACTACTTTCCCTTTCTCGGAAGAAAAGGAAATGGTTATAATATGCTGTCTCCCTTCTCCATGTAAAGCAGTACCAATTATCAGTGGACATTGTGCAGTTTAGTTATAAATTAGCCAGAAGAGGGTAACCCAGACAAAACACTTAAAGCTCCTTAGCAAGTCAAAGCTAAAATGTTGATCTAAATGAGGCCAGAGACATTCAATTAGAGCTCTTAAATCCTCTTAAAGGAGAAAATCTTGTTGCCTACAAAGAGGCTTTAGGCTTTATTTGGGCACATTTGAGTGTAATTGTGTTACTGGATCTTTTATATATTTATCACTTAGGGCCAGCTTTTTTTTCCTTTTAAAGCTCCATTTCTCCTTCAGTTGTTCTTAGTTAACTGTGCATAAAAGTGCAGTATTCATTGTAGTCTTCCCATGTCGATTATTTCAGGTTTATTGTTTTCTCCCCCGACCTCCACCCCATCTTCTTTCTGTTCTACCACTCATTGATTTGAATGTTGCAAAAATGCACTAGTTTAACAGTTCTGCTCAACCATGCTCAAAGGGTCCTAAAAAGGTCAATACTGTACTCATTAATTCACTTACTTGATACATGAAGGGATACAGTTATTGTTTGTTTGCTTTTCTACACCATGCTGTTATTGTAGCATTTCCCCTTCTTTCTGTATTTTTAATTTCCTGATGATTATGTGGTCACTTTATATTCTTTTGTAATAATTAATTATTATTTCAGTGATGCACCTGATTTAGTATCACATGACCAAACTGATGTGGGTTGATTAATAGGTCTAAAACTTTGTTCTAATAAAAATGGTCATGCTACTGAGTCCTTTTCCAGTGTTTGCCTCAAGCTCCGTATGATACTAATTCTGTGAAAGGCGAAAGAAGGGCTACATCTGTCAGTCCTATTCCACAGCATCCATCATTGGTCTTGTCCCCATATTGGAGGACATGCCTATAAAAATATATGTGGACTGTCTGTCCACTACTATCCATACCATACTGAATTCCCATTTGAATTACAATAACCTTCCTCAACCTGCAAGCCATTATTTTTATCTGCCATACAATTTACACATATATTATTACTGTGTATATAAAACTAACTCCTGCAATGCCCTAAACTGGAGAATCCACAAGCCAAGTAATACTGTCCAAGTACCTGGCACAGAACTCATCCATTTAACTGGGCAGACAAACCTTCACTAACAGTGTCATTATCTTGCTTGGCTTGAGTTTCAGTTTAGTGGGCAGAAGCTAATTCATATTATATACTGTCTCATCTAGATTTGATGAAAAAGAGAGATAGATCTGGGTATCATCCACATATTGATGATGCCATAGTCCCTACCTCCTCCAGCAGTGTCATGTATATGGTAAACAGCATGGGAGATAAGCCAGAGAAAATCCCATAGAATCACTGCCATGGGACAGAACAATAATGTCTCAACCCTCTGCTGTGGAATTGGCCACCCGTGTATTAGCAGAACTACTGCAAAGCAATACCTTCAGCTTTACCTTCAGCCCAAATGAGTAACCCATCCACTTCAGCTTCCTGAATGCTCATCAGGTACAGTCAATGATACTGGATGAAGGACAATGAATAAAGAAAGTTCAGAAAGAGGTAAACAAAAATCACAGAAGTGGTGAAGGGAATGTGACAGCACTGTAATATAGACTGAAGACACACAGTCGTGCCCGCACACGTACACACACACACAGTTAAACATCCTATGGCTTGTTCAGACTTGACTAGGAATAGCAGCAATATGCACCAGTGTCTGCCAGCACTGGAAGAATGAGGTGGGCACCAGAGCGACAGAGGGCATGGGGTGAATCTGCAATACCCCTGGAGCATTAGCAGTAAAAGCTGGGTCTGTGTATACAAACTGCCAGAGCTTAACAACCCCTTAGGATCAGGTAGTTAGGAAGAAACAGAAAGGGGATAGATTGTGCTTTTGGATTTTAAATAAAGGGCATTATCCTTATATTTATTTCCTATATACCTGGGAATATACAAAGCTAGATAAATGTGTCAACAAGCATTTAATAGCTGGATCCAGCTTCACAGCTTGAAAAAAATAAAGGAAGCATTCTGATTGGACTCCATCTCTGAAAAGGTCTGACAATTCTTTGGAGAGTCTGTATAAGTTACCAGCTTGTTGTCATATTTGTAAATAAACAGGATTATTTTTATAATAATTCAGAGGCATGTGATGTTTATTTCAGCAGTAGATCTCAAACAAGCTCCAAGAACAGCTTTAGGGCTGAGCAGTGACTGTATAAATATAAAACTGAGACAAACAGGCAGATTTCCTCACTATATCACAGGAGCATGCATTTTGTGCTTGTGCCAACAAAGAAGGCTTTATGTATGCCAGTGACGTGTCCTTTTAAAATGGAGGCCTTATGAGCTTCTGGCATTCTCAATTCACTGATGAAGAGAAGTTCTTACTCTACATCTCAGGGGAACTTTGCATGAAGAATCACTTGGCATGCCCATTCTTTAAAGGTGTCATTTTGCACTACAGGAAGAACCGAGTGTCTCATTCTGATCTAGTCAGTTTCAATGGAATGAAGGGATACCACCACTGACTGGCTCCTGAACACAAATAAGTTCAACTGATTACAAAGTGAACTTAGTTCCACATACTTTCTGTAATTCAAAGGAATCTATGGCTACTTTACATAATCAGCAAGATGAAAGTGAAGTATACTCATGAAATGTACCACTCATGCACAGTTGTGTGAAAATATGGGGAGAAACCAAAAAATATATACCTAGATATATAGAAAACTGCACTGTGATTATTCCATCTAATCCAATATTGTAGGCTCTGACTGGCAGCGGCTCTCTAGCTTTTTTATGGGTAAGACATGCAGTGTGTGGGATCTACCACTTGGTTATGCTGATTCTGTACATGTTCTTCTCCAAAGTATATTCAGATAAAGCAGAAAGCACACTTTTGCATTTTGTTGATCACATAGCAGCCCCTAATCCCATCCCTCAAAGCACTTTCAGAAGTGCTGCTGCCTGCTGAAAACGGAGTAAGGCATTTCCACTTTGGTTTTGTTATGAAAACCTTTTTAAGAAGGAGAGAAAGAGGTTCTCACTCAGTTTTAAGGCACTCAACAGGCAGCAGCCTGGAAGCTTCCATATAAGTCCTGTAGCTTCTCAGACACTTCCAACAGCCAGAGGTTGCATGGAAATAAAATGGTTAAAAGAATAAGTACCAGGCCTCCTCCACATAGTAAGGTAAGCACTCAAGCATTCTACACAGATGTCTTTTTCCATTTTTTTTCTCTTCTCACAACTGTTGGGTAGAATTTCCTTTTGCATGTGTCCCAACAAATGGGAAATAGCAGAGTGGTGTAAATGCAAGTAAAAATTTTGGTGCATTGCTACTCACATGCAGCCAAAACCTAAATGACCTTTCATAGAGCAAGAATTCCTTGCCACTTATAGTTTTTCCCTGGAAAGGAAAGGAAAGGAAAGGAAAGGAAAGGAAAGGAAAGGAAAGGAAAGGAAAGGAAAGGAAAGAAGGTTACCATGCTGGACTTCCCTTATCTTTAATGTATCTTGAAGATAAATTTTGAACATAGCAGGGCTATAAATATGGTTACTTGAAGAATTTACTGTTTGTAAATTTTGATCCAAATTGACTTCATCTACACATCCAAACATGATGGAATACAGTGGTACTTTGGGTCATGAATGCCTTGGGTCACAAACAAACATTTCATGAAAATGTTGACTTGGGTCACGAACTCCACTTTGAGTGGTGACCAAGATCGCAGCCATCTCCCCACCTTCCCAAGTGGGGAGATGACCACGATCGCAGTCGTGTTCGTGCAGGGAACACATGCATGATCATGGCTCTGCTGCTCTGTGCCCGTATTTCCTGCAGGAGTGCGCCTGTGATCACGCACATCTTCCCTGCATGAATGCAAGTGCGATCCTGGCCATCTCCCCACTCAGAGGGCTGGGGAGATGGCTGCAATCATGCTGGTTGTGGGGGGAAGATGGCCGAGATTGCACCCATCTTTCCTGCAGGAGTGCACCCATGCCAGGATTTCTTTGAGAAGCACCACCCCAACATAAATATAATGAACAGAGTGTTGAATCTGATGAATAACGTGGTCTCTCATTTCTGGAGGATTATGCAGCGTAGGAAAAAACAAGTGACTATAGACAGATTTTTCACCAAAATTGACCCTGCAGCTAAGAGCCAATGAAGAGGGGAAACTCATGAAAGAAATCTCCCCAATGTCCTTATGGAGGGGACTCTCCCTCAAAACAATAACCTCCCCCCCACCTAGGTCAGTGTTCTCCACTGTACTGTACTGTACTTTGTTGTTCTTTGTCACTTTGTTTCAAAATTTTTGATTAAAAAAGTAGTTACAGAACAGATTAACCTTATTTACATTGAACCTTATGGGGAAATTTGACTTGGGTCATAACCAACTTGGGTCACAACCAGAGTCGTGGAACGGATTAAGTTCCTGAGCCAATGTACCACTGTACATCTACCCACTTGATTTTGCAGTTGACTGTTTGCTACTACTTAGCTCAAAATGAATCAAAATATGTATCTTAAGACAAAATAGATTTACAAATGCTTATTTAGGGAGGGAAATGTTTAAGACTGTACATTTTCAGATAATATGTGTTTAAATATATCATGGCTGAGAGAAAGTTGAACCTTCATGCAGAAACAGCTGTATGAGTGACTACATAAGAGACTCAGATTAGAAATAGGATCAGCCTTAGCTAGTCCCTGACTAAGTAAAAGCAATTACTCTATACGAATATCAACTCAGTTTGAATAGATTTTTTTCACTCAAGTTTATTGGAATATAGTTGATTTGACACACACTATCTGCATATCAGGTTGTTCAAAGGACATGAGCATTGGACTGCACATAGCTCCCTTAGGGCCAAAATACAATTTTTTTGTGGGTTGTACTGGACAAATGACACCCATAGGGGCTACCCAGTCCCAAAGTGTCCAATATAGTTTGAAAACAAGCTACATCATACCCTTTTGGTGTTATGTATTCACCTTGGATCCATTTATTTGGAAACACACATACACCATTTTCCAGTGCCTGCAGAGTGTGTGTGCAGCCACTGAGGTGAGGGGCTTCCACAGGTACCCACCCGTGCTGTGCAACCTTACCCAGAAGGGTTGAAGCAGAGCAACTCATCTGTACAGAAAGATGCATCATGGTGAAGTTGTGGGTGATGATAAGCTACCCAGAGCTTGGCATTTCTCTGATGATCCTTGACATGTAGTTGAGAAAAGCAAGGTTAAAAAGCATTTGATCCATCCTCTTATCTACTCTGACCTCGGAATAAAGGAAGCATACTTCACAGAACTGTTTGTGTTTACACTGCTAAGTGTTAAAAAACAAACACACAATGCCACCCAGCCTCAAGAGCGAGTGCTCCTTCAGCCCTATGGGTCCTGTCATATCACGGTGTTTATCCTTGCAGAGGGGTCTGTGAACATTGCACAATTGAGCTAGTAGCACTGAAAGATTATCTGTCCTAGAAGTGATAACTCTTGAATGAAAGAAGGAAAAAACTTTGTGCGGCAGCCTTGTTCACTGCAGAGAACATAAATTCCTTCATATTTATTGGAAACAATCTTAGGAGAAGGTTGATTCTAGTCATATATCAGTTAAATTGGTACTTTTTGAGATTGTAGCATTGGTCATGGGCACAGGAGTTCCTTCGCCAAGCAATGTCATTTGCCTTAGACCCTCAACATGGGAACAGAGTTTCACATTTAATGTACTTCTCCGCTGCATCATATTCAAGGGCAGGCACTTCAGCCACTTGACTTTGCTTTTGTGACTGTGCTGCACCAAGACTATGCTTTTCTGATGCCACAGGAATATATGAAACAGAAACTGAATAGTGGCCCTCCAAGCCTTGGGGCAGAGGCATTTCTCAGACCTGCTACCATAGATGAAAGTAGGGGACTTGGTGCCACCCACATGGTTTGGACTGAAATGTCCACAAACTCTCTCCAACATGGTCCATGAGCAAGGATTATGGGATTGTGATCCAAAACTCTTGGGAGGCACTGGATTGCTCAATGCTGCCTTAGATCTTTTTTCTGTTGCAGAGGGTAGGGATTGACCTAGGCACTTTCTGCCTGGAAAAAAAGTGATTATATATTGTATTAGGATCAATAAGTGTTTTAGGTATGCGATTATTTAGTCATTTGAGAAATTGTCTTGGGCACCACAACAAAAAGATCGTCAAACTGAAGTTCAGTTTTCTTTATATTGTGATATGCAGAAGCATCCTTTGATTCTTTTATTGTACCTAATACTAATACTGCAATAGTCCTCTCCCTAAGCTACCTTTACACATGGGAATATGAATGGGAGGCACATGGTGGAAGGGGCAGCAAAACCATGTTGCTGCTGCCCTCACCCCTGATGTCACACAGCTTCCTCGGTCCTGCCTCCCAATGTCCACATGTCACAAGGGGCCGTCTGAGTAAGGGAAGCCTGTGCATGCTCAGGGTACGCATATCTGTGGGAGCTGAAACCTTGACTGCACAGGGCACTAGTTATCATGGAGGCTTGTGAACATAGAGGTCTAGCCAGGTGGGCTTCCACATTTTTTAAGTGTGGTTTTGGGAAGCAGGGTCATTGGTGCAGGGTCATTGGTGTCTCTTTTAAAACATAGAGTACAGGGTATGGCTGAAGCTTTATTATGTACCCTGCCTGTCCACACAAATATTTTAAATGCCTCAAACAACTGCTTTGAACATCAAGCCACAACTTTTAAGTACATTTGGAAATTGCAATTTTGTAGAATTACAAGTACCAATTTGGGAAATTTTGTTTAAGTATCATGTTTTCTCATAGTCATTGTTTTTGCTCCATTTTGAAGGTTCCACACATAGCACCATGATGTGGCAAGTGCAAGTGTTTGGGCCCCGGGCTGTGTACCTCATTTCACCATGTAACAGGCCTTGAGTATGAGCTAGAACTGAACAGTATAGATTACTACATATATAGGCTTCATTCACACAGTCATCTTTTCAAAAGTATGGATTACATAAGCATTGCATGAGCAGAGTCTAATTATGTAGGACTTAATATGGAGAGATTTTGGATCCCATCCAACTATCAGTGTGTGGTGGGGATTCAAGACACAGAACTCAAGGTCGGCTTCTACATTCTGCACATCGTGAATACCATATCTGGTCCTGCTACAATCGCACAATTAAGTATGACATAAGATAGTCAAAAAATTTAGGCAAGCCATTCTTAGTCTGAGCTAAGTTTTGGGATGCACAAGACCAAAAGATAAAATCAATGCAATCTTATTCTTCCCGTATGCTGGGCAACTGGATCATTATGACTGATTTTCTAAGACCACAGATGGGCCAGAGGACACTGAAAGAAGGTAATTGCAAGATGATGGAAAGTGACTGTCCACAATACAGTAGGTAATGTTTACATGGCAACAATGCAAGTTAAATTATGTGGCTATAATCTGTTCCATAAAGTAGACGCATTTCATCCCCCATCAGCCTGTTATACATTCTACATTATGTATACCTTTAACCATCCCTTGCTGCCCTGTAACCATCTTCCATGATTTTTGAAAGGCCTTTTCATACTGCTATCAGTCCAATACTGACTGTCAAAGCACATCTGCCAAACTCTTTCCTCCCATCACCTACTATCCCATGTCATTTACTGGCCAGTGCAAGCAACATAGAAAAACTGACAAATTCTGGTGTCCTCTTGTTTTCATGTCCAAAGGATAATTTTATGGCAGAGGGGAAATGGCAGGTTGGAACACAGCAATCAAGTTTCTATATAAATGCAGTTTCAGATGAACTAAATTAATAATGAGTATCTTGTCAGTCATCCATAAAGCAATTTAAAAGAAATGTATTAATAAAAGCCTAAAACATGGTGTTTTATTAGAAAACTCTCAACACCTGGTACCAAAGAAACTGCTTCAATGCAGCACAAAGAAAATGATGAAAGATCATTATTCAACAATGGCAATTTTTTTTTTTCATTCCTAACCTCATAGTGCAAGAGTCTGGACAAACAATGGTACAGATGATTGGTGCATGTAAATGGCAACTTACTTTTTATGAGTAAAATTTGCCTCCAGAAGCCCATTAAAGTTTTATAGACAATTCCATCATTTTCTCTTTTCAAGAACCTCATATCTATACAGCATTGCACTAGGGTCAATAAAACTCTGACACTGATTAGATATAGCTGATGTGATGCCATTAATTGTTTACAGACATCCCAAGCTTTTAGAGAGCAAGTCTGTTGATTTTCTAGTACCAGTGAGGAAAGAGAAGCTGTCATTTGCTTGGGATGCAAACTCCTCATGGGCTGTAGGAACAAAAGCAGCTTTGCATGGCTGTTATTGATTCCATAAAGGAAGCCACAGCTTTGAATTTACAAGAGCTGAGCAGGGCTGTGAAGGACAGAACATTCTGGAGGGCATTCATTCATAGGATCACCATAGGTCATGCTTATTTGAAGATGCATAAGAGCAACAAGTATTCAAAGTGAATGCATGTTGGCAAGTGCCTGAAGAGCAGGAAAGCTGCAGGTAAAAGTGGCTGAAGACAATGTTCAGCCATGGAGACAAGGTAGTAGATGAGAAAAAGACAGAGGAGACTATCTGATGAGATGGGAATTCACTTACCTATTTGATCTAATCAGTCTGTGATTTGGCTTCAGGATTCTCATTGCTTCCATAAGTATATATTAAAAAGCTGATGAACGAAAATGCTGTTGGCTAGTTAAGTATTTTCAAGACTTAACTTTGAAAAGAGTACAGTCAAATTGAGTCTAAGTCAAAGCAAGTCAACATCACTAGAAGACTTGGATACATGTTTCTCTTGAAAGCAATTACTTCCCAAAATTAAAACTTCACTGGAATACTGTGCTTAATTGCATTATCTTACTTAAAACAAAGCCAATATTTTTAACCATTATCATAGCTGAAACATTTAACTATTAACATAGGAAACTGTTCTTACCACACTTTAAAATAGATACCATTGTCCAAATTACTATTGCTCCAGCAGTTGTCTAGGCAACAGGCTTTCCTCAAATTGGAGGGGTGTGCTGCACAATCCTTAAAATAGCATAGGAACCCTGTTCTTAAAGTAGTATTTCAACCCACAACTCCATTGATTCTCATGTCAGTGCAGTCATTTGAGATTTGGAACCTCAAGCCACTATTCAGTCTGTTACATTGAATCAGTGCATTCTACATATAAATTTAAGTATAAATGATGATTACTTCTGCAGTCACATTAAATGTGCCAGCAGGAGGTCCACTTTATTAGTATACATTCAGAATAACTGAGTCTGTTATGTAAAAGCATAAAAGATGACGTTGCATTATCATAAATTCAGAGCAGCTGTGGCTATCTTATCTAGCCAGCTGTTCTCTCTTCTCTCTGTCAGATACCAAAGCAATATGTTTCTTGACACATATCAGAAGTTTCAGCTTCTCAGGAAGGAAAACCAAAGACAAACGCTGTATTTACTAATACATATTTATGACATTTATCATTTTGACTGCTGAGTTTAAAATACAGGAAATCATCAGGCACATGAAAAATTTTGTCAACTTGGAACTAGCAAAAAACACTTTGTGGTACCCTTTTCAATGGGGATTTCCTTCCATCCCATGACAATCAATTGTAAAGGATCAAGACCACAATGAAGTGGGACAAACCATTTGAATTGCAGTTCAATGAAACATCTCTTGGCTTGGGATTGCTTTCAGATCCTACAGTGTAAGAGGGACAGGTTTGCCTTTGCCTTTGCTTCCGCTCCCACTTCTTGTGGAGAGGGCCAGCTCTAGAACCTAGAGTGCATTTGGGACTTTCCCAGAAATGTTATGTCTTGGAGAAGACTCTTCATTGCCACTAGCCATGGGAGATGCAGCAGAGACATATAAGTACAAGATGCTCCAGAATACCATTTCATATATTCAGAGACTCTAGCAAGTGGGGGAAAAATCATCTTCTCACTGCAACAAGATGCAACTGCGCCATTTTTTAAATTACAACAATGGGTTTCCTTATTTGAGTACTTACTGTTTTATTTTACTTTACACCTGTTTTCATTCCTAATATATGGTGCCGAAGTAACACTATTGGACGTTTCAATTTCAACAAGAAAGTCTAGAATACAGGTGGTTGCCAGGTTACAAACATCTGAGTCACGAACAACTCATTCTTATGAATAAACTGCTATAAAGCCTATTAATTTGCTTTAAAGGCCTACTGTAGGAAATCATCATCACCATGGGAGACAAGGAAGACTACTAAAGCATCACCAAGGAGTGTGGAAGGGTAGAGCAGGAGGCCTCCAAATCATGGCTTCTTGCCCTACCAATCAAGAGAAGGAGATCTTTCTGGCATTTCCTTGCTGCAAGGAGGAGGCATTGGTGATTTTGTGTGGTCACAGGCGGATATAGTTTTTCCACTTCCATGGGGCTCCCATGCCCCTGACCCCTGCACTACATGTGATCTGACTTGCATACAAATTTGATAAAAAAAATCAATTTTCTCAGGAATGGAACTTGTTCATCATCTGGGGACTGCCTGTATAGCCATAGCTGGGGTCTGTTCTCAGTATGTGGAAGCCATTGTTTCTGACCAATATTTTATGTACTTATGCCGAGGCCAAAACAAAAGTCCCTCTTGGTTTGTTATCTGACCTCAGTCCAAGACACAGCAAAAGTCTTTATCTTTTAAACCTCTTTATTGTAGGTGTACATCAGCAATACAGAGTTAGCCAATTCAGTAGGGATCAGTTCCTTTCCTTCATCTAACATACCCTATATTGTTGTTAGTTGCGAAGTCATGTCCGACCCATCCTGGCCCCATGGACAACATTCCTCCAGGCCTTCCTGTCCTCCACCATCCCCCGGAGACCACCTAAGCACACTCCTCAATGACTCCATTTAGCCACCTCATTCTCTGCTGTCCCCTTCTTCTTTTGCCTTCAATTGTTCCCAGCTTTAGATTCTTCTCCAGTGAGACCTTCCTTCTTATTAGGTGGCCAAAGTATTTGAGTTTCATCTTCACTATCTGGCCTTCTAAAGAGCAGTCAGGGTTGATCTCCTCTAGGACTGACTGGTTCGATCGCCTTGAAGTCCAAGGGACTCACAGGAGTCTTCTCCAGCACCACAATTCAAAGGCCTCAGTTCTTCAGCGTTCAGCTTTCCTTATGGTCCAGCTTTCACAGCCATATGTTGCAACTGAGAAAACCATAGCCTTGGCTATATGCACTTTTCTCGGCAGGGTAATGTCTCCGCTTTTTAGTATGCTGTCTAGATTTTGAATAGTTCAGCTGGAATACTGTCACCTCCACTAGCTTTGTTGTTGCTCAGACTTCCTAAGGCCCATTTGTCTTCACATTCCAGGATGCCTGGCTCGAGGTCAATGACCACCCCATCATGCTTATCAGGGACGTTAAGCTCTTTCTTGTATAGTTCTTCTGTGTAATTTTGCTACCTCTTCTTAATCTCTTCTGCCTCTGTTAGGTCCCTGCCATTTTGGTCCTTCATCATGCCCATCTATGTATGAAAGTTCCCTTCATATCTCCAATTTTCTTGAAGAGATCTCTGGTCCTCCCTATTCTATTGTTTTCTTCTATTTCTTTGCACTGTTCATTTAAGAAGGCATTCTTATCTCTTCTAACTATTCTCTGGAATTCTGCATTCAAGTGGATATATCTTTCTCTTTCTCCCTTGCCTTTCGCTTCCCTTCTTTCCTCAGCTATTTGTACAGCTTCTTCAGACAGGCATTTTGCTTTCTTGCATTTCTTTTTCTTAGGGATGGTTCTAGTTGCTGTCTCTTGTACGATGTTGCAAACCTCTATCCATAGTTCTTCAGGCACTCTGTCTATCAGATCTAATTCCTTAAATTTATTTGTCACCCCTACTGTATATTCATCAGGGATATGATTTAGGTCATACCTGAGTGGACTAGTGCTTTTCCCTACTTTCTTCAATTTAAGCCTAAATTTTGCAACAAGCAACTCATGAACTGAGCCACAGTCAGCTCCTGCTCTTGTTTTTACTGACTGTATAGAGCTTCTCCATCTTTGGCTGCAGAACACATAGTCAATCTGTTTTCTGTGTTGACTGTCTGGTGATGTCCATGTGTAGAGTCATCTCTTGGGTTGTAGGAAAAGAGTGTTTGCTATGACCATCGTATTCTCTTGACAAAATTCTACCAGCCTGTGCCCTGCTTCATTTTGTACTCCAAGGCCAAACTTGCCTGTTATTCCAGTTATCTTTTGGCTTCCTACTTTAGCATTCCAATCCCCCATGATGATATCATTTTTTGGAGTTAATTCTAGAAGGTGTTGTAGGCCTTCATAGAACTGATCAACTTCAGCGTCTTCAGCACCAGTGGGTGGGGCTTAGACTTGAACTATTGTGATGTTTGCCTTGGATTCGAACTGAGATCATTCTGTCATTTTGCAGATTGTATCCTAGTATTGCTTTTCCTACTCTTTTATTGACTATGAAGGCTACTCCATTTCTTCTGAGGGATTCTTGCCCACAGTAGTATACCTGATGGTCATCTGAATTAAATTCATCCATTCCTGTCCATTTTAGTTCACTGATTCCAAAGATGTTGATGCTCAGTCTTGTCATCTCTTGTTTGACCACGTCCAGCTTGTCTTGATTCATGGATTCATGGATTTTACATTCCAGGTTCCTATGGAGTATAGATATTTACAGCGTTGGACTCTCCTTTCACCACCAGATACATCTGCAACTGAGTGTCCTTTCGGCTTTGACCCAGTCGCTTCATTCTTTCTAGTGCTACTAGTACTAGCCCTCCACTCTTCCCCAGTAGCATATTGGACACCTTCCGACCTGAAGGGCTCATCTTCTGACAGCATATCTTTTTGCCTTTTGGTACTGTCCATGGGGTTTTCATGGCAAAGATACTGGAGTGGGTTGCCATTTCCTTCTCCAGTGGATCACGTTTTGTCAGAGCTGTCTGCTATGACCTGTCCATCTTGGGTGACCCTGCATGGCATAGCTCATAGCTTCATTGAGTTACGCAAGCCCCCTTACCATGACAAGGCAGTAATCCATGAAGGGGAACATACTCTATAAATACATTTATTTGGCATTGACAAGAAATATAACAAGATACATTCCATAACAGTGGCAGCATGTATACATTAATAGTAAAGAGAACATAAAAATAAGATACTTAGCTACTTTTTCACATGGTTCTCTTGATCTTAGCTTCTTTTCTTGGTGCAGAAACACTTGCTTATCTTTGAGGGCAAATTCTAACCTTCTTGATAAAGGTTTATTTTATATTTTTCTTAACCTTGTCTGAGCCATATTGATATAATCAGGAAAAGGGAAAACTGTTCTTCATTTATTTGTTAGATTTGCACACCACCCAACTGGCCAATAGCCTCAGGATGGTTTACATTCACCAAACCAACAGTAAGTAGACTAAAAATCTTAAAAAATAAACATTTAAAACATTAAATTAAAGTATCAAGGAGCCAGCAATCAAAGCAACACATTAAAAATTAAATGGATGTTGGAAGAGAAGATTTTAACCTACTATCTAAATGAAAGTTCTTGGCAGATTTCCATGGAAAGAGAATTCCACAAATAGGAGCCACTACAAATAAAGTTGTTTCATCCATGATATCCAGAAATCTCCTCCTCCAATTTTAGCAGTTGGGCAGGAACACATGGGAGAAGCCATTCCAATATTTCATGTGATCTGGTATAGTTCCTAGAACTTTCATACAGGAAACCAAGATTCTGGGCATTGGGCTAATAAGGGCCTGCTCTATTATTGTTAGATTTTGGACTGTTTCTTCTAGGACATATATTTGCTTTTGTCTGGTTCCTTGTGTTAAGGCATTGACATCATAAAACTATTACTATCTAGACATTTTCCCATAGACCACAGCCTCACTGCTACTGAATTTGCTGGAGGAAGTGGTGGTGGTGACAGGGAAAGTATTTTTAAAAATATTTTAAAAGTATTTTTTTAAGAAAGGTAAGACACACAAAGTGTGTGCGTGCCTTGTTTGGAAGCAGAATCACAGTCCCATACGCTTCTGAGAAATACAATCCTGCATGTAAAGAATGTGCACGCTCCTCACTTGATTGTTTCCATTTAAAATAGTGGTGGTGTGTGGGGGGGTAGTTTTTGCCGCTGCAGCAACTGCAAATCTGATGGCTGAACAAGACAAGTGGAGCTCCTGGTAAGTCCCATGGGGGACATGAGTGCTGGTATGAAAAACCAAGGATTGATCCAGCAGTTTAAGCTGTAACAAATCCTGAAAGGTATATTTGGAAAATCCCAGAGCCATGGAAATTGCTGTAGCTGAAATCTATTTGTTCCCAGCTCACATACCACTGGGACAGTAGGCCGCTGTCATGAGTTAAGAAAAGAGTCCAAAGTAACAATGGTGTCTTCAGTTTTCTTCCTTAAGGACCACAGATCTGTGTTGACTTCTTTGATCTACACATTTCTAGTACCATATAATATGACTTCTAAAAAGGACCTATTCAGAATGTTAGATATTTGGAAAAACAGATAAGTTCCTTACATTTGGACATACAGTGGTTTTTGGTCTGATATATTAAGATAGCATTTTCCAAGTTGTTTGGAAAATGAAGTTTCTGCACGATACAATCATGACTTAGAAGAACTCAAATGTGAAAGTGACCATGTTCAAAAGTTTGATTCACATTAATACAAAAAAATTGCCCTTTCCGTTGAGAAGCACGCTACAGCTGAAAGATTCATTATGAAAGTGTCATGTTGATGTCCTGATTCCCCCTGTCTTAACAAGAAAAAATATATGACAAGAGAGAGAAAGAGAAAACCATTACCTGATATTGTCACAAGATCATCTAAAGACTCTTTTCATCCCTCACCAACTTCTCTAAAAGAAGAAAACTTCTCCTGTTCTACTCAATAATATTATCTCTGTCCCCAGGGCTGTCTCTGCTTTTTAGAGCATGGCAGCTTGCTCAAACCTTTCAAATTACATTTTTTCCCTAATTCAAACAAGATTTTTGCTGAACTATAACCGGATAGGGAAGAAGAATAGAAATAAATACTTACCAAGTATTTGATAAAGTACTTTACGAAGTTACTGACAGAGATTACACTCCTTGCCACAGCAAGCCTGTGAAGTACTTCAGTCTTATTCCTCTTTCAGGAAAAGGGAAGCAGAGTTGAAAAAGAGTAATGGCCACCCAGGGAGTATGGCTTTTTGGAGACTTGTCCCATATTATCCAGGTATGTCCAATGGCTTTAGCCACAAAAGGTTTCAAGTATCAACTATGTACTTCTTCAACAGCTTTACATGGGGGGGGGGGCAAGAAGTAAGATGGAAGATGGAAGAATGAGTTGGATAGAGGAAGCCTGTGGTCTCTAGAGTGACATCCCAGGAGCTAGAGGACATTATGGCTGTTCCTTTACCCCTTTGGCCAGAGACAGCTTCAACCTCAGGAGGGGAATTTCCTCTCACCCCTCACTCCTTACAGCAATCCTGGAAGAAAGTCAGGGAGAAAAGGTATGCAATGGTAGAAGACAGGCAAGGAAAGAGCTGGCTCCACTGGCATGATGGCAGTCTGGGTCATGCTGTGAGACGCAGGCTTTTTTTTTCTGTCTGAATACGCACAGGATTACCCTCTAAGAGTTGCAGTAAAACAGCTTGTGTAGAAGCAGCTTTGGTGAATTACTAGGATACAGCGGGGTTTCCTATCCGCATGAGTTGGAAAAAGCATACCTGTG
Source organism: Varanus komodoensis (assembly GCF_004798865.1). Taxonomy (NCBI): domain Eukaryota; kingdom Metazoa; phylum Chordata; class Lepidosauria; order Squamata; family Varanidae; genus Varanus; species Varanus komodoensis. Next base: position 6,538,049 of record NW_025335761.1, read on the forward strand.
ATACTATGAACCTCCCAGCACAGTGACATGACTCACTAACCTCTACTTTTAAGTTTGTGGGGGCACGTGTGTGTGCTTCTGTGAATGTTTCGGTAGACTGCACTTTCAAATAATTGTGCTTGTAAAAGCAGCCTCCTTATTTATTATTTGCCTCAGTAGAACTGCCAACTCACCCCTGGATAGTTTCCTTGGAAGGAACACTTAGATTTCATTGACATGTACTATTACACAATGTGTGCAGGCTCAAAGTTCAAAAGGCCTTTAATCTAAGAAATGTGGCAAATCTTGAATGTGGATCATGATTTGTGGGCTTGGCAACATCTGGTGGGAAACTCAGCTATCCGTATGCCAAGCAAATGTATTGAAGGTAATGAGCTGGCAAGTGGTGGATAGTTTGTCTTCCTCATATTGCTGAGTCAGCGGTTGTCTCACTGAGTCATTGTGTGTCTCATACTGACTCAGCATTCTGAAAGCTGTGATGACTTATCTTTTCTCCCTGAATTGCTGCATCATCTCAAAGCTTTACTTTTGGTGGGCAAATGTGAGAATTCACAACCATTTTTTCTGCATGAGTCAGTGATCTGGCTGTATTGCCTGATGAAGAGATGAAGTAAATGAGGCAGATGCATTTGCAGTATTTAAAAATTTGCTAAGAGCATCCCAAATATGGATGGTGCCATGGCATGGAAGCATGGGTTGTTTAGCCCTTCCCTAATGCACCATTTTGCTATTATAAGCATCACTTGTGCTCTATTATGGACAAAGACTACATTTGAATCAATATTTTGTACACAACTGATAATTATTTGGGCTTTAGAAACTTCCACTAGTTTTCATGGAAATGCTTTGGATATAATGTTCATGAGAAATGTATGTTGGAGAAGGAGTTAAATAAGTCTTTGAATTGGACAGCACAAAGCTAGCTCAATTACTGTTACGGCATCTTTGCACACTTTGAGTGCTGTACAAAGGGTGAACTCTAACAAGCAATATGTCTCTACCTCAAGAAGATTGCTGTCTAAAGGCAAGAGAGGGTTCAATGAACCCGCCAAGCAGTGTTGAAAGAACATGCTTTGCCTCATTACAGCAAGAGAAGAAAATAGCATACACTAAATTGTTCTATACTATTTTTTTGCTCTGTTTCTTCCTTTTGCTGCTTTGGTTTCTGGATTTTTTATTTTTTAATTATTTTTTCCCTTTCCTTTTTGTTTTGTCTTTCCTTTTTCGGGGAAGCAAGCTCTTTCCTTTAAAACTACAACAGATGGCAGTTTGGGAAAAAATACCTTTCATAAGTTCTTTTCATCCCCTGTCCCCAGTTTAGGCAGGCTTTCAACACAAGTCACTTGTGAGCATGCTTCTTACATTCTGATATTTTGTCCATATGTGCAAGTCCTTCTTACTATCATAAAGCTTGATTGAAAGATTAATGCAGGTTTGCTTACATGTAAAGATGCACCAAAATAGAGGCAGGTCCTTGTAGCTATATGTAATGTTTACTTCTGCAACTTTATCCATCCTTGCTTTTATTCACTAGAACAGCCATACCCAGTAGTGCTCTCCAAACTTTTGGAATATAAACTCCCAAGATAACTGGTCAATAGCTATATTGATTGTTTTGGCTATATTGGCTAATTCATCCTCTTCCACCATGTGAATTCAAGAAATGCACATGTTCCTGGTTCTGTGAAATATATTGCTTGTGTATCTGTTAACAGGGTAATCCTATGATCTCCTAGACAGCATCTAAGAAGGCACAGGATTCTTCATATTCCCCGATCAGAAGATATAAAAGATATCCAAACTCAGAAATGCATACCTGTGTTCAGATTCCTCTCCTGCTGTCTCAAGAGGAGGTAGAACTGCCAAAACAGGAAGAACTGGACTAGCTGCCTCTATGAAATTGTAAGAGTAACCCTGAAGTTGGAGTTTTATGGGTGTTCTGGGAAGCAAGGAGGGAAGGAGACCAGATCCATTAGGATAAGATATATGCTGGTGGCCCTCCAACCTTCTTCCCTTCCCAGCCAGAATTCTGCAGCCAGATGGCCAAAACTGACTATATACCACCAGAGGCTTATGGGATATATCGTTTAATAAAGGTTGCATCCTTTAATACAAGCTTGCACAAAGAAGATATAAACAGACAATAAAAGATGCAAAGAAAGCATTTTGAGGTTCATATCATTAGCAATATTATGGACAACAATAAAGAATTCTTAAACATATCAGAAGAAACAAATCGCTAAAGAAGCAGTTGAACTGCTGACAATGGAGGACTAAATGGGAGTACTAAATGGGAATAAGGTGACTGCAGACAAGTTGAATGAATGTTTTTCATCTGTCTTCACTGCAGAGATACAGGAGAGATACTTCTGACTCGACTGATATTTTCAGGAACAAAGTTGGGGGAACTAAGGCAAATTGTGGTGACCAAAGAGAAAGTTATCAACTTCACTGACAAACTGAAAGTAAATAAATTTACTTGTCAAATTGTCAAACCCAGATGCCAGCATTCTTAATGTACTCAAATATGAAATGACTGACCTTAGAAAAATATGCAACATGTACCTAGGATCAGCCTGTATACCAGAGGACTGGAGAATGGCCAATGCAATGCCCACTTTTAGAAAGGGATCAGGAAATTACACTCCAATCAGCATAACATCTGTTCTGGTTACATTGGCTGAAAAAAGTATTAAAGATAAAATTGGTAAGCATATAGAAGGACAAATCCTGCTGAGGAAAAAAAATAACATGGCATCCATAAAGATAATCCTCTCTTGCTTGCAGTTTAAAGTTATTTGAGAATGACCATAGGGACAAGGATGATCCAGTAGAAGATGTTTACTTGAACTACCAGAAAACTTTTGACAAAACTCCTTATCAAAGACTCCTGAGTAGTCATGGAGGAAGAGGTGAGGTTCTGTGCAGGATCAACAACTTGTGAAATAATAGAAAGCACAGAGTGGGATTATATGGCAATTCTCCCATTGAAAGAGTTTAAACTGTGGGGTCCCACATAAATTTATATTAGCGCCAATGCTTTTCAACTCATTCATAAATTATCTGGACTTGTCAGGGAGCAGTGAAGTGGTCCATTTTTTAAATGACACAAAATATTTGTTTTGTTGAAACAAAACAAATGGTCTCTCCAAAGTAGGCAGATTGGCATCAAACTGGCAAATGAAGTTCAATGTAATGTAATGTAATGTAAATGTAAAGTAATCCATGCTGGGGCAAAAACTCCTAACCTTACGTATAAGTTGATGGGTTCTGAGTTCAGTGCTGATTCAGCTTGATGAAAAAGTTGGGGGGGGGCAGCTTGATGAAAAAGTCGACCCATTGTGTGACTTCTGCAAAAAAGGCAAACACCACGTTATGCATACTTAGGAAAGGAATTGAAAATGCACATGTCAGTATCACAGGACATGAGTGTGATGGCACCCTCCCACCTAAGTTCCCTAGCAACTGATGTTGTTGTTGTTGTTGTTGTTGCTAGTCATGAAGTCGTGTCTGACCCATCACGACCCCATGAACAACACTCCTCCAGGCCTTCCTGTCCTCCACCATCCCCCGGAGTCCACTTAAGCACATGCTGACTGCTTCAGTGACTCCTTCTAGCCACTTCATTCTCTGCTGTCCTCTTTTTCTTTTGTCAATTGCTTTGTCAATTTTCTTTTGCCTTCAATTGTTCCCAGCATTAGGCTCTTCTCCAGTGAGTCCTTCCTTCTCATTAGGTGGCCAAAGTATTTGAGTTTCATCTTCACTATCTGGCCCTCTAAAGAGCAGTCAGGGTTGATCTCCTCTAGGACTGACTGGTTCGATCACCTTGTGGTCCAAGGGACTTGCAGGTGTCTCCTCCAGCCCCACAATTCAAAGGCCTCAGTTCTTTGGTGCTCAGCCTTCTTCATGGTCCAACTTTCACAGCCATACATTGCAACTGGAAAAACCATAGCCCTGACTATATGCACTTTTGTCGACAGGGTGCTGTCATAGCTTTCCTCCCCAGGAGCAAGCATCTTTTAATTCCTTGGCTGCAGTCACCATCTGCAGTGACCTTGGAGCCCAGGAAAATGAAATCTATCACTACCTCCATTTCTATCCCATCTATTTGCCAGAAAGTGAGAGGACTGGATGCCATGATCTCAGTTTTCTTAATGGTGAGTTTCAAAGCAACTGATGTAGTCATCACAAATTACAGCTATTGATAGCCTTATCCTCCATCAATTTGTCTGATAAATTTAAAGCTTCCCAAATTGGTGACCATCACTATATCTGTTACTTGTGATAGAAAATTAAGCAGATGAACTTCACTGAATGCAACAAGCACTGCAGAATTCCCATTATATGAAACTTGTTTCAGTCTGAATAATGCCACTATGATTTCTTGGATTCAGAGCTTATCTGTATCCAAAATTTTATTTATCCGTGCCATAGATAAATAGATAACTCCAAGAGGTTCCTATGGAAGAGCATCTAAATAATTAAGAATATGCTTAAAGCTTCTAATTGTAAATAATTTAAAGACATTTGATTAAAACTTCAAACTGTAAGCAATCAGAATTATTTCCAAAGGTATACCTTCATATGCCTTAAAACTGGATGTTTGTAGTTAGCATTAGAAGGACATACTTGTGATAAGCAGATATTACAGAAAAATCTTGGGTGAGAACATTGCTCAATAATATAATGTTAAGTTATTCTGTTGAACCTCTATATTTATTCTATTTCTAGCTCATTCGAAGAAAAGTTGTGCCTCACATCACTTAAAGGCATATGGTAGGAACAACCATAGTTGACATCAAAGAGCACCAGAATGGTCTTTCATTTGAAAAATCAAGCAAAGAACAAGCATTTCCCTCCATACTGGAGTTCCTCTGGTTCATTTAATTAGTGACTATCAGGAAAAGTGAGCACAGGATAGATTCCGCTTGGCTCCTATTATTCTAATAGCCTGCTTTCTCTTTAAATCACTACCTAATAGGAACTGTTCCCAGGCTATACTACTTATATCAGGCTGCCTGGCAAAAATAAAATCATCCGGCTATTGTGTGACATGGCACAGCCTTCCTTCAATTGTTACTGCCCAGTCCAAAAAAGAAACAGAACTGTCTGGATGTGGTGCAAAACTTGCATTGCCAGGGCCTTTTTCTACACATAATCACCTCTAAATTGAACCTGCGACAGGCCAGCATCTTGGTGATCAACAAGCAATAGTCAAAGACTGGCTGTATGTCACAGTTTGTCATTACTGAGCTAACAGTGCAAGCTTGATCGGTTTGGACTTCTGGCCAAAGGACACGTATCTAATTCAATGTAGTTCAAGATCAATTGCATCATTGATTGGGAGCCTTTTCTGAAAAGTCTGGATTAGTCAGAAGCATTAGTGGAGGCTACTTCTAATGGAAAGCCTGATATATTGAGCAGGGGGCAGGAATCTGGTAAGCCTACTAACCTCCTTCATTTTCAATCTTTCTGTGATCAAATCCAACATAGATAAGTTCCAAAAGGTAGTGAGTACCTGTCTTAAGAGAGGTCACAAGGGATCCCACCAGACTCTTAACTAGTCACCGATCCTGCCTCCAATTTTCATTTGCACTGGTAGCTGGGCTTACTCATCTTTTCGTGAGAAGGGTTTAAGTGTCACTCTTGGTTACAGGACAGGCCTAAAACCTATATAACCCATGGCTGTTTCCAACAGCTGCAAAGTATTGAATGATAACACTTCAAAACCAAATTGTCATCTCTTTTCCCCTTTCCCTCACTATCCCAATACCACATTCCCTTTTCTTATTCTCTTCAGTATGCATGTGAAGCAGGGAGTATATCTGTGAAATTCCCCTTTTAAAATAATTGTCTAGTCAGGTGATCTGTGCTTTATGGATTGTAGAATCCAAACCGCCCTTGTGGTCAATTTCCTTGAATCCTGGCCCTGAAGTAGTACCTTCTGTTCTACATTATGGAAGGACTGCCATGAGGATAAGTTTTCACATGGGACTTTCCCTCAAATAATGAGCCATCTCCTTGTGACCCAGGGCTGTATCACTTGTGCTATCTCTTTTGTTCACATCTTTGATCTTGATCTCTTGTTGTTGGGCAGCCTATACTTCCTTAGTATCTTGGGCTTCCATCTAGCATCATCCATTGCCCCACTGTGTCTTAAGTACAGGAATTAATACTCAAGAACATCTCACTTAATTTTCCACAGCATCTTGGGTTGTTTATCTTCCATCAAATATCCTTGATCTTTCCAATCAGATTTATATGTAGTACTGACAACTGGCTGTGAGTTTTTCCTAGCCATATAAAGTTTTTGCATTGTTGTCTGGAAATGAAGAAAATGCAAATAAAAAGAACACAGAAGATATTCATCAATAGAACCTTTTGTCAAGGCAAAACTCAGGAGGGCTCAGTAATAGGATTAGGACTAGAGCCTCCCACTTCTAAGGACAATCCCTAAACATATTGCTGCAGGAGCACAAATTTGAAGTCGTGGCTGCCACTTCTGTGACTAGCAAATATATATAACTCTGCTGGTTCTATTAATAAACAGCATCTGCTGCTCTAGGGTTTTCACCCACTTTGTGGGTGTGCTTATTCACAATACTGACTCACTCTCTCAGACAGTGAATTATGAAAATAGATTGTATCATTTTAGAAAGAAAACTTTTGTGCCACTTTTTAATGGCAGGCATATTCTGATGTGGGACCTGGCAGTTCTGAAGTTTGCATGTTGTCTTTCAAATATAACCTAAAGCTCATAAAGATCAATTCTAATAAAAACTTGATGATGACTTTTACAAAAAGAATGGATATTTAAACTGATGAGAGGAATTAGCAACAGACATTTTATGCTATCAAGACTTGAGCCCATCACAGGTTGCCAGTTGGCAGTCTGGGAAACACCATCAATCAATGATTCAATCATCAACCAATTTTGGTCTCCCTACCATGGGCCCATGTATACTGTGGAGGCATATAGTTATTTCTGTCCGCCACAGACTGACCATGGCTTTGACAGGAAAGCCAGGCATATCAGACAGAGTTCCCCACACAGATTTCTCTGGAAACCATCTCTGAGGACAGACCATTAGTTTCTACCAGTGCAGATGGGAAAAACTGTCATAAGTCTACACATCAACAGGTGGTCATCCGAAATTCCACGATCTTCAGATGACTGTCTGTATAGCTGGAGTGTGTCTTGCTAGATTTTTTTGGACCTGTGACATGCTGGGATGGTCGTATGGATTCCTTGGAGGCCATGAGGTTCTGAGCCACCTCAGTCAATGTGCCCTCCTAAAGAGTGTTGACATCTACTAGAAAACAGAATTCTGACCCTAACGTCAGACTCACATCCCTTCTTCATCAGCCCAGGTAGGAAAATAGTGTGCAGTGTGGTGGGCATTACACCAGCAGGTTTCTATTGACCATGGTAACATCTTCTTTCCAGCCCGCATGTCTATGCTGATTATCGATCAAGTACCTTGCTGGGCACAAATGCAAGGGACTGATATCAGGCTAGTTACTCACTGTGCTCTTGTTTATACATGCCACATCAGCTGTTTCTTCTGCTATTAGATTATGAATGAGAGCAGCTATTAAATCTCTGTGTGGAAGGGCCAGAGTATGGCCCCTCCATTAACTCTCTCCTTTGGAGGAGAAAAACTAGTGGTATATAAGAGAGTCAACATTCCCCATGGCAACAATAGGGCACAGCAGGGCAAGGTGTACAGATGGCAAAAGTAAAACACCTTTCTCCTGTCCTACAGAATATCATAGTTGTCTTGACTGTTACATCAGTTCTAACTTTATTCAATAAGGTGTACACTAGAATCTTACTAATTGTATCCCCATATATATATATATAGCCTTTGAAAAGGTGCTCAACATTTATAGTTAAGCAACTGGCTTCCTCTTTTAATTCTAGCACTTTTTGTGAAATGAGATTGAAGATTATCACTACATTTGCATTATTCCAATGAACTTTCTGGATACTAAAAGAAGATGGTAACTCTCAGGAACAGTGGAGCATGGATCTTGTTTAAGTGTTCACACTAACTGTTAGAACAGGCTAAAATAACCTACTACTTCTTCTGTAACCCGCTATCCTGATAGAATATATTGTAAATTCACACTTTTGTCTTTCTCCAAGGCAGTGGCCTGTAGCATTAACTACGTGGGATTGATGGTTAGACGTAGTATATTTCAGCATGCAAAGATCAACGGAGAAGAAAAACACAATGAATTAATCAGTTTAAACACTCAGCCTCCTCCTCCAGATTACTGGCAGCTGAGGACAGGGAATGCGATGTAAGCTGCACAAAAGCACACGTTCACACTTGTCATTGCTCCCATGTGTATCTTACTCAATGTGGGCAGTAAATCTGAAGATATTGTCATACATACAGAAGAAAAGAGCAAATGGATTTCTTTTTTCATATTGGTCGTTTAATAATTCGTGATTAATAAAACATTTTTCCAATGTAGACCATTTTCGTTACAGCCAGAATTATCTACCCTTCTATATTTCCTTCCTCCCAGAATTTAAATGAATTGTTCATTGCAAAGTGTTAGACAAGCTAATAGTAGCTGTTCCATATGCTCAAGAATGGGTCATTGTCCAGACCCCATGGGCCTGTAAAAATGCACGTTGGAAAGGGGTGCTTCCTGAAAAATATTTTTTTGAATAAAAATTCATATATAGTATCATTCAATAAAATGGACCAGAGCAGCTTACAATGCTCCAAATTAAAATAACATAATAGAATATTTTCATTACGTTACACAATATGGTATAGCATTGGAGAACAGGACATTGAGTTCAAGCCTCCTACAAGACTGGATTTGATGGGGAAACAATCAGACCTAGTCAGAGAAAACTTCTTATCCTGTGGATACAAAATTATAACAAGAAATATAAAAGAGCAGAGAAGTATAATCAAGCCAGATCTGATATTGAGGCAAAAGTTTTTATTTTGTTTTTAAAAACCCGGGGAAGTAAAAAGACCCACATCTGTCTGTCTGTCTGTCTGTCTTTCTGTCTGTCTGTCTGATTTCTAATCCACCCCCCTAGCCACATGGCTCCCTGGGAAGGTTACAACTGTGAAATCATACAAAAACAGTATAAAGCCCTCAAATACTAAAATGACAATGACAGATTTCATAAAAGACATATCCTCTTCTGTTAAAATAGCATTAAAACCAGTTTAACAATTTAAATACCAGTGGAATAAAAAGGTCTTCATCTGGCATCAAAAAGAACGCAAAAATGGTGGCAGGTAAGTATCCCTGGGGGCACCACTCCCAAAAAGGCCCTTCTTCTCATAGCCACCCTCCTCATATCCCAAAGAGGGCCCTCAGAAGGGCCTCAGATGCAGATCTAAGGGGCTAAGCAGGTTCATATGGGAAGAGGTGCTCCTTTAGATACCCCAGCCCCAAGCTATTTAGGGCTTTAAACACTAGAACTGCCATCTTGAATTGGACCCAGACTTCAACTGATAACCAGTGAACATGGTAGAGGACTGACTTCATATGATCATATCTGCCAGTCCTCCTTAGCAATCTAGCTGCCCTTTTCTGGATCAGATTCTTCCTTCTAGCCTTCCTTCTTCTCATTAAACAGGCTGCTCCATGTGGAAAAAACAATCCCTTATCAGTCTCTCACAGGTTCTCTAGAGGACCCCAGAAGCCTATGCAAGGGCAAACAACTTCTACCAGTCTCTTACATAATAAAATAATACATAATCATTCAATTTAAGTATCATCACATATGGTACCAGATAAATCAAACTCACTGGTGAAGACCCTGATGCTGGAAACAATTCATGGCAAAAGGAAAAGGGGACAGCAGAGGATGAAGTGGCTAGATGGAGTCACTGGGGTGGTGGGTGTGGGCTTGGGTGGACTCCAAGCGATGGTGGAGGACAGGAGAACCCAAAGGAATGTTGTCCATGGGGCCATGATGGGTTGGGCATGACTTTGCGACTAACAACAAACAAAATCCAACTAAGTACAAATCCAAATTTTAAGTAATGTCCACTTAAAACAGTCTTTGCAGCACTCTTGAAATTTTCTTTGCTACTTTATTGAGACAAGCTGCTTCATTTACTGCCTTTCCAGAATGATCTTCTTGAGGAAATGAGTACAAGTCATTTTCACACAGAAAGCTATGCTTCTAGTTCTTTATAACATTGAAGTAGTGGCTGGAGATAACTGTTGTTGTTCAGTAATGTGTGCTTTGTGAGGTCTCAGTGAGTCTACAATGTAAACTTGTTGTGGTCAAAGGCCTGTTTAGTAGCCATTGATTGGCATTCTGAAACAGAGAAAGAGAATAGCTTTGAATATTGTTAGATGGGACCTAGAGCAAGGAAATTCAATTCTGAAGGGCCGGGAATTCTAGCCGGGTGGAAAAGAGCAGTTGAAAAATGTTTGTTAGGACACAAGTTTTGACAGGTGGATTTTAGAAAGTCTGTGGAGAGAGGAAAAGAAAGTCTGCTGGTCAGTGTGCAGTGTTTCAGAAGTACTGAGAAAGTGAATAGCAATACTTTTTATGAGAAATAAGCATAGGTCTCAAGGCTATCTTTATGCTGTGTTTTGAGTCCTAAAGAATAGTTACTAAACACTAATTTAAAGAAAATATTAGTAATCCTTAAACTGCAAAATATCCCTTACATGAACTACTTGTTTGATAGTTTGTTATATTTATATCCTGCCTTTTTTCCTTCCCAGATGGCTTACATAATTCTCTTTACCAGAACTCAAGATGGTTTACATAATTGTCCTCTGCCTCTTGGTCTTATCCTTACAACGACAGCCCTGTGGGGTAGTTTGGCCTGAAAGTGTGTCACTGGATCAAAGTCATTCCATGAGCTCCAGGACTGGGCGGGGACCGGGACTCCGATATGTTGAATCCCAGTCCCGCACTCTTAACCTCTACATCACACCAGATCTAGCAGCTCATACCAGCTACCAGAAGGTTTAAAAATATTCTAATGAAATTAGTAGTAGCATAAAAGGGTAAACTTTGGATACTTGGAGATACAGTAAAAAAGAAGCCCTTAGGCCTACAAATATAAGCATTTGCTATAAATGAGACATCCTGCAAGTAAGACTGTCCAGTGAAAGAGCAGTTTCTTCACAGTTGGTGGAAGTAGCGGACAGAGAAAATCCCCGTTAGTTGGATAAAAAGAACAAAGCAATAAGAGACTTCTATTAGTTCATTTCTTCATCACCTTAAATCTGAAAAAGGAATTAGCTAGGCACACCCTCTCCTTTGGAGAGGTTTGGTGGGAGACACTTTCCTAGCAGTCAAGTTATTTTTTTATTTTCTAAATTACTGTAATTTTATTAACCCTGGGCCTGAAGCAAATATTTTTTTTAAACTGCTTATCATAAAGTGAATGTTTAGCAACTTTGCCATATAGTAAATGCCATACAAATTGAGAAGCATCAGTATGTAAACACATTGCATCAGTAGGAAGGCAGTTCTTTAATCCTGAAAGAACATTAAAATCGTCAAAACCAGTGGAAGGACAGGTGTAGGAAATTCTTGATTTTTAACAGTACCCAGTTGAAGATGTCAGGATACTTATGGCAAATGTTGGAGGCAACCAGTGTTCCAAATGTGCTGGAATAATGAAGCAAAATATATGAAAGCAAAGAAACAGTAGAAGGGAATATGATGTGCTACATACTATGAATATGGTAAATCAGAGAATCTGTGGTCACTGGCTAATCTCTGAGCTGACTCTGAAATCTGAATAAAGAACCTGTTCTCTGTTTTACTTTTCCCTTTCCTTTCACTGGTAAGATGTATATGATCCAAAGTTATTGTGTAATTATTATATTCATAAGCCTCAAACCAGACAGCTCTGTTATCCATGACCAAATCAGGCCTTTGACATTTTTGCTTTGATCAAATGCCCATGGGTCACCCATGACCATTTGAGGTATTTTATTATTGGGAAACAGATGTTTTTCAGACAATTTGTAACCACACGGCCCCTTGCCCATTAGTGACTGGCGTAGCTTGCTTTGAAAATATTGTACCCCTTCCTTCTTCCTAATCTAGCAAGGGCAATCCATTCACATAAACAATTTTCTGTAAATGATTTACACTTGGATTTTCACCCTGTACACAGAATTGTTGGAGAGAGAAAAATGCTTTATCCAGCACACAGTGATATTTATGTAGCCCACCCTGGAGATTTCTATTGAAGGATGGTATAGACATTTCTGAAGCATTCAGAGAAATGCCACCACTCTTCTGTTGGGGAACCTACAACAAGGCAATCTCTTTTGCAGGCATCAGCACCAGTGTCAGAACAGAAGCCAGTATATCATCCCATCCTAGTTCTTATTTTTATTAACATGGTTTTGAAAGTATTTGAAAGGGGGAATTGTGAATTTTTTGCTACTTAGTCAACCTTTTTGTACCCAGTTTGCAGGCTTTCTAGGGCCAAAACTGAGGAGGAGCTACAGCTTAGCAGTAGTGCATATGGTTCACAATCCCTTCCAGGTACAGTTAAAAGAGTCAGGAGGTGGTGATTAGAAAGAGCTTTTCTGGAGAACTGAGAGGGCCATAGTGGGTGAGAAGAAATAATCTTGATCATGATGGACAAAACCAGCCATGCTCCAGGTGCTTCAGGGCTTTGTTGTTGTTAGTCACAAAGTCATGCCCAACCCATCATGATCCCATGGATAACATTCTTCCAGGCTCTCCTGTCCTCCTCCATCCCTTGGAGTCCACTCAAGCTCGCACCTCAATGACTCCATCTAGCCACCTCATCTTCTGCCGTCCCCTTCTCCTTTTGCTGTCAATCCTTCCTAGAATCAGCGTCTTCTCCACTGAGTTGTTCCTTCTCATTAGGTGGCCAAAGTATTTGAATTTCATCTTCAGTATCTGGCCTTCTAAGGAAAAGTCAGCGTTGATTTCCTTTAAGATTGACTGGTTTGATCTCTTTGCAGTCCAAGGGACTCTCAGGAGTCTTCTCCAGCATCACAGTTCAAAGACCTCAATTCTTCAGCACTCAGCCTTCCTATTGGTCCAACTTACTTCAGGGCTTATGAAGAGGCAAATAAATCAAACTGAGCAGTCTTTGTGAAGAAGATGTAAGACAAGGGAAGGCAAAACTATGGGGCCTGTGGATACATTTATCCTTTTAAGAACCTGCTTTGGACAACACCACAAAATAGCTGTAGTGCATTGGCCTGAAACCACTTTCCACCTTCATCTCAATGTGAAATCAAAGAGGGTGAGATATATCTATGTAACCATCCTCATCTCCTAAGAAAGTCTTGCATCCCACATGTGGCCCAGAGGCATTTGTAGGAAAAGAAGAAAATGTGAATAACTCATTTTGTTTTAAAGTATCTCAGCTGACTCCTTCATGGATCACTGCCTTGTCGTGGCGAAGGGGCTTGCGTAGCTCAATGAAGCTATGAGCTATGCCGTGCAGGGCCACCCAAGATGGACAGGTCATAGCAGACAGCTCTGACAAAACGTGATCCACTGGAGAAGAAAATGGCAACCCACTCCAGTATCTTTGCCATG